>NC_034176.2:4059389-4064389 GCF_002021735.2 Oncorhynchus kisutch | reverse complement strand
CTTTCTCTCTGTCTTTCCTTCTCTTTCTCTGTCTTTCCTTCTCTTTCTCTGTCTTTCCTTCTCTTTCTCTCTGTCTTTCCTTCTCTTTCTCTGTCTTTCCTTCTCTTTCTCTCTGTCTTTCTCTCTGTCTTTCCTTCTATTTCTCTGTCTTTCCTTCTCTTTCTCTGTCTTTCCTTCTCTTTCTCTCTGTCTTTCCTTCTCTTTCTATCTGTCTTTCCTTCTCTTTCTCTCTGTCTTTCCTTCTCTTTCTATCTGTCTTTCATTCTCTTTCTCTCTGTCTTTCTCTCTGTCTTTCCTTATCTTTCTCTCTGTCTTTCCTTCTCTTTCTCTGTCTTTCCTTCTCTTTCTCTCTGTCTTTCCTTCTATTTCTCTCTGTATTTCCTTCTCTTTCTCTCTGTCTTTCTCTCTGTCTTTCCTTCTCTTTCTCTCTGTCTTTCCTTCTCTTTCTCTCTGTCTTTCTCTCTGTCTTTCCTTCTCTTTCTCTCTGTCTTTCCTTCTCTTTCTCTCTGTCTTTCCCTCTGTCTTTCCTTCTCTTACTCTCTGTCTTTCTCTCTGTCTTTCCTTCTCTTTCTCTCTGTCTTCCCTTCTCTTCTCTCTGTCTTTCTCTCTGTCTTTCCTTCTCTTTCTCTCTGTCTTCCCTTCTCTTTCTCTCTGTCTTTCCTTCACTTTCTCTCTGTCTTTCCTTCTCTTTCACTGTCTTTCCTTCTCTTAATCTGTCTTTCCTTCTCTTTCTCTGTCTTTCCTTCTCTTTCTCTGTCTTTCCTTCTCTTTCTCTGTCTTTCCTTCTCTTTCTCTGTCTTTCCTTCTCTTTCTCTCTGTCTTTCCTTCTCTTTCTATCTGTCTTTCATTCTCTTTCTCTCTGTCTTTCTCTCTGTCTTTCCTTCTCTTTCTCTCTGTCTATCCTTCTCTTTCTCTGTCTTTCCTTCTCTTTCTCTCTGTCTTTCTCTCTGTCTTTCCTTCTCTTTCTCTGTCTTTCCTTCTCTTTCTCTCTGTCTTTCCTTCTCTTTCTATCTGTCTTTCATTCTCTTTCTCTCTGTCTTTCTCTCTGTCTTTCCTTGTCTTTCTCTCTGTCTTTCCTTCTCTTTCTCTCTGTCTTTCCTTCTCTGTCTCTCTGTCTTTCATTCTCTTTCTCTCTGTCATTCCTTCTCTTTCTCTGTCTTTCCTTCTCTTTCTCTCTGTCTTTCTTTCTCTCTGTCTTCCCTTCTCATTCTCTCTGTCTTTCCTTCTCTTTCTCTCTTTCTTTCTTTCTCTTTCTCTATGTCTTTCTCTCTGTCTTTCCTTCTATTTCTCTCTGTCTTTCCTTCTCTGTCTCTCTGTCTTTCTCTCTGTCTTTCCTTCTCTTTCTCTCTGTCTTTCCTTCTCTTTCTCTCTGTCTTTCTCTCTGTCTTTCCTTCTCTTTCTCTCTGTCTTTCTCTCTGTCTTTCCTTCTCTTTCTCTCTGTCTTTCTCTCTGTCATTCCTTCTCTTTGTCTTTCTCTCTGTCTTTCCTTCTCTTTCTCTCTGTCTTTCCTTCTCTTTCTCTCTGTCTTTCCTTGTCTTTCTCTCTGTCTTTCCTTCTCTTTCTCTCTGTCTTCCTTCTCTGTCTCTCTGTCTTTAATTCTCTTTCTCTCTATCTTTCCTTCTCTTTCTCTCTGTCTTTCCTTCTCTGTCTCTCTGTCTTTCATTCTCTTTCTCTCTATCTTTCCTTCTATTTCTCTCTGTCTTTCCTTCTCTTTCTCTCTGTCTTTCTCTCTGTCTTTCCTTCTCTTTCTCTCTGTCTTTCCTTCTCTTTCTCTCTGTCTTTCCTTCTCTTTCTCTGTCTTTCCTTCTCTTTCTATCTGTCTTTCATTCTCTTTCTCTCTGTCATTCCTTCTCTTTCTCTCTGTCTTCCTTCTCTTTCTCTCTGTCTTTCCTTATCTTTCTATCTGTCTTTCCTTCTCTTTCTCTCTGTCTTTCTCTCTGTCTTTCCTTCTCTTTGTCTCTGTCTTTCCTTCTCTTTCTCTCCGTCTTTCCTTCTCTTTCTCTCTCTCTGTCTTTCCTTCTCTTTCTCTCTGTCTTTCTTTCTCTTTCTCTCTGTCTTTCCTTCTCTTTCTCTCTGTCTTTCCTTCTCTTTCTCTCTGTCTTTCCTTCTCTTTCTCTCTGTCTTTCCTTCTCTTTCTCTCTGTCTTTCCTTCTCTGTCTCTCTGTCTTTCATTCTCTTTCTCTCTATCTTTCCTTCTATTTCTCTCTGTCTTTCCTTCTCTTTCTCTCTGTCTTTCTCTCTGTCTTTCTTTCTCTTTCTCTCTGTCTTTCCTTCTCTTTCTCTCTGTCTTTCCTTCTCTTTCTCTGTCTTTCCTTCTCTTTCTATCTGTCTTTCATTCTCTTTCTCTCTGTCATTCCTTCTCTTTCTCTCTGTCTTTCCTTCTCTTTCTCTCTGTCTTTCCTTATCTTTCTATCTGTCTTTCCTTCTCTTTCTCTCTGTCTTTCTCTCTGTCTTTCCTTCTCTTTGTCTCTGTCTTTCCTTCTCTTTCTCTCCGTCTTTCCTTCTCTTTCTCTCTCTCTGTCTTTCCTTCTCTTTCTCTCTGTCTTTCTTTCTCTTTCTCTCTGTCTTTCCTTCTCTTTCTCTCTATCTTTCCTTCTATTTCTCTCTGTCTTTCCTTCTCTTTCTCTCTGTCTTTCTCTCTGTCTTTCCTCTCTTTCTCTCTGTCTTTCCTTCTCTTTCTCTCTGTCTTTCCTTCTCTTTCTCTGTCTTTCCTTCTCTTTCTATCTGTCTTTCATTCTCTTTCTCTCTGTCATTCCTTCTCTTTCTCTCTGTCTTTCCTTCTCTTTCTCTCTGTCTTTCCTTATCTTTCTATCTGTCTTTCCTTCTCTTTCTCTCTGTCTTTCTCTCTGTCTTTCCTTCTCTTTGTCTCTGTCTTTCCTTCTCTTTCTCTCCGTCTTTCCTTCTCTTTCTCTCTCTCTGTCTTTCCTTCTCTTTCTCTCTGTCTTTCTTTCTCTTTCTCTCTGTCTTTCCTTCTCTTTCTCTCTGTCTTTCCTTCTCTTTCTATCTGTCTTTCATTCTCTTTCTCTCTGTCTTTCTCTCTGTCTTTCCTTATCTTTCTCTCTGTCTTTCCTTCTCTTTCTCTGTCTTTCCTTCTCTTTCTCTCTGTCTTTCCTTCTATTTCTCTCTGTATTTCCTTCTCTTTCTCTCTGTCTTTCTCTCTTCCTTTCCTTCTCTTTCTCTCTGTCTTTCTTCTCTTTCTCTCTGTCTTTCTCTCTGTCTTTCCTTCTCTTTCTCTCTGTCTTTCCTTCTCTTTCTCTCTGTCTTTCCCTCTGTCTTTCCTTCTCTTACTCTCTGTCTTTCTCTCTGTCTTTCCTTCTCTTTCTCTCTGTCTTCCCTTCTCTTTCTCTCTGTCTTTCTCTCTGTCTTTCCTTCTCTTTCTCTCTGTCTTCCCTTCTCTTTCTCTCTGTCTTTCCTTCACTTTCTCTCTGTCTTTCCTTCTCTTTCACTGTCTTTCCTTCTCTTAATCTGTCTTTCCTTCTCTTTCTCTGTCTTTCCTTCTCTTTCTCTGTCTTTCCTTCTCTTTCTCTGTCTTTCCTTCTCTTTCTCTGTCTTTCCTTCTCTTTCTCTCTGTCTTTCCTTCTCTTTCTATCTGTCTTTCATTCTCTTTCTCTCTGTCTTTCTCTCTGTCTTTCCTTCTCTTTCTCTCTGTCTATCCTTCTCTTTCTCTGTCTTTCCTTCTCTTTCTCTCTGTCTTTCTCTCTGTCTTTCCTTCTCTTTCTCTGTCTTTCCTTCTCTTTCTCTCTGTCTTTCCTTCTCTTTCTATCTGTCTTTCATTCTCTTTCTCTCTGTCTTTCTCTCTGTCTTTCCTTGTCTTTCTCTCTGTCTTTCCTTCTCTTTCTCTCTGTCTTTCCTTCTCTGTCTCTCTGTCTTTCATTCTCTTTCTCTCTGTCATTCCTTCTCTTTCTCTGTCTTTCCTTCTCTTTCTCTCTGTCTTTCTTTCTCTCTGTCTTCCCTTCTCATTCTCTCTGTCTTTCCTTCTCTTTCTCTCTTTCTTTCTTTCTCTTTCTCTCTGTCTTTCTCTCTGTCTTTCCTTCTATTTCTCTCTGTCTTTCCTTCTCTGTCTCTCTGTCTTTCTCTCTGTCTTTCCTTCTCTTTCTCTCTGTCTTTCCTTCTCTTTCTCTCTGTCTTTCTCTCTGTCTTTCCTTCTCTTTCTCTCTGTCTTTCTCTCTGTCTTTCCTTCTCTTTCTCTCTGTCTTTCTCTCTGTCATTCCTTCTCTTTGTCTTTCTCTCTGTCTTTCCTTCTCTTTCTCTCTGTCTTTCCTTCTCTTTCTCTCTGTCTTTCCTTGTCTTTCTCTCTGTCTTTCCTTCTCTTTCTCTCTGTCTTTCCTTCTCTGTCTCTCTGTCTTTAATTCTCTTTCTCTCTATCTTTCCTTCTCTTTCTCTCTGTCTTTCCTTCTCTGTCTCTCTGTCTTTCATTCTCTTTCTCTCTATCTTTCCTTCTATTTCTCTCTGTCTTTCCTTCTCTTTCTCTCTGTCTTTCTCTCTGTCTTTCCTTCTCTTTCTCTCTGTCTTTCCTTCTCTTTCTCTCTGTCTTTCCTTCTCTTTCTCTGTCTTTCCTTCTCTTTCTATCTGTCTTTCATTCTCTTTCTCTCTGTCATTCCTTCTCTTTCTCTCTGTCTTTCCTTCTCTTTCTCTCTGTCTTTCCTTATCTTTCTATCTGTCTTTCCTTCTCTTTCTCTCTGTCTTTCTCTCTGTCTTTCCTTCTCTTTGTCTCTGTCTTTCCTTCTCTTTCTCTCCGTCTTTCCTTCTCTTTCTCTCTCTCTGTCTTTCCTTCTCTTTCTCTCTGTCTTTCTTTCTCTTTCTCTCTGTCTTTCCTTCTCTTTCTCTCTGTCTTTCCTTCTCTTTCTCTCTGTCTTTCCTTCTCTTTCTCTCTGTCTTTCCTTCTCTTTCTCTCTGTCTTTCCTTCTCTCTCTGTCTTTCCTTCTCTTTCTCTCTGTCTTTCATTCGCTTTCTCTCTGTCTTTCCTTCTCTTTCTCTCTGTCTTTCCTTCGCTTTCTCTC
>NC_034176.2:4051889-4054389 GCF_002021735.2 Oncorhynchus kisutch | reverse complement strand
ATAGGAACATTAGCCTGCTGGCCTTACTGGGTGGATAGGAACTTTAGCCTGCTGGCCTTACTGTGTGGATAGGAACATTAGCCTGCTGGCCATACTGGATCGATAGGAACATTAGCCTGCTGGCCTTACTGAGGCTATAGGAACATTAGCCTGCTGGTCTTGCTGGGTGGATAGGAACAATAGCCTGCCTGCCATACTGGATCAATAGGAACATTAGCCTGCTGGCCTTACTGAGTCTATAGGAAGATTAGCTTGCTGGCCTTACTGAGTCAATAGGAACGTTAGCCTGCTGGCCTTACTGAGTCTATAGGAACATTAGCCTGCTGGCCTTACTGGGGGGATAGGAACATTAGCCTGCAGGCCATACTGGATCGATAGGAACATTAGCCTGCTGGCCTTACTGAGTCTATAGTAACATTAGCCTGCTGGTCTTACTGGGTGGACAGGAACTTTAGCCTACTGGTCTTACTGAGTGGATAGGAACATTAGCCTGCTGGCCTTACTGGG
The DNA here is from genome assembly GCF_002021735.2 of Oncorhynchus kisutch. Taxonomy (NCBI): domain Eukaryota; kingdom Metazoa; phylum Chordata; class Actinopteri; order Salmoniformes; family Salmonidae; genus Oncorhynchus; species Oncorhynchus kisutch. Next base: position 4,053,882 of record NC_034176.2, on the reverse strand, counting down.
TGGATAGGAACATTAGCCTGCTGGCCTTACTGAGTCTATAGGAACATTAGCCTGCTGGACTTACTGAGTCTATAGGAACATTAGCGTGCTGGCCTTACTGAGTCGATAGGAACGTTAGCCTGCTGGCCTTACTGAGTCTATAGGAACATTAGCCTGCTGGCCTTACTGAGTCAATAGGAACGTTAGCCTGCTGGCCTTACTGAGTCTATAGGAACGTTAGCCTGCTGGCCTTACTAAGTCAATAGGAACGTTAGCCTGCTGGCCTTACTGAGTCTATAGGAACATTAGCCTGCTGGCCTTACTGGGTGGATAGGAACATTAGCCTGCTGGCCTTACTGGGTGGATAGGAACATTAGCCTGCTGGCCATACTGGATCGATAGGAACATTAGCCTGCTGGCCTTACTGAGTCTATAGTAACATTAGCCTGCTGGTCTTACTGGGTGGACAGGAACATTAGCCTGCTGGCCTTACTGAGTCTATAGGAACATTAGCCTGCTGGACTTACTGAGTCTATAGGAACATTAGCCTGCTGGCCTTACTGAGTCGATAAGAACGTTAGCCTGCTGACCTTACTGAGTCTATAGGAACATTAGCCTGCTGGCCTTACTGGGTGGATAGGAACATTAGCCTGCTGGCCTTACTGGGTGAATAGGAACATTAGTCTGCTGTTCTTACTGGGTGCATAGGAACATTAGCCTGCTGGCCTTACTGGATCGATAGGAACATTAGCCTGCTGGCATTACTGAGTCTATAGGAACATTAGTCTGCTGTTCTTACTGGGTGCATAGGAACATTAGCCTGCTGGCCTTACTGAGTCGATAGGAACGTTAGCCTGCTGGCCTTACTGAGTCTATAGGAACATTAGCCTGCTGGTCTTACTGGGTGGATAGGAACATTAGCCTGCTGTCCTTACTGGGTCGATAGGAACATTAGCTTGCTGGCCATACTGGATCGATAGGAACATTAGCCTGCTGGCCTTACTGAGTCTATGGGAACATTAGACTGCTGGCCTTACTGGGTGGATAGGAACATTAGCCCGAGCTATTTAGGAGGGATATAACACCTGGCACAAATTATTGCGTAATTCTGTTTTTCCTGCTGAGGGGTGCCCTATACCTGTACCTGTGCCCAGAGGGGAGTAAAGATCTCATCCAGGCCTGTCTGTTAGACTCCAAGTACCTTGGGGAGGGCCCTGACCTTAAAGATCTCATCCAGGCCTGTCTGTTTGACTCCAAGTACCTTGGGGAGGGCCCTGACCTTAAAGATCTCCTCCAGGCCTGTCAGTTTGACTCCAAGTACCTTGGGGAGGGCCCTGACCTTAAAGATCTCATCCAGGCCTGTCTGTTTGACTCCAAGTACCTTGGGGACGGCCCTGACCTTAAAGATCTCATCCAAGCCTGTCTGTTTGACTCCAAGTACCTTGGGGAGGGCCCTGACCTTAAACATCTTCTCCAGGTCTGTCAGTTTGACTCCAAGTACCTTGGGGAGGGCCCTGACCTTAAAGATCTCATCCAAGCCTGTCTGTTTGACTCCAAGTACCTTGGGGAGGGCCCTGACCTTAAACATCTCCTCCAGGTCTGTCAGTTTGACTCCAAGTACCTTGGGTAGGGCCCTGACCTTAAAGATCTCATCCAGGCCTGTCTGTTTGACTGCATGTACCTTGGGGGGGGGGGGGGGGGGGCTGACCTTAAAGATCTCATCCAAGCCTGTCTGTTTGACTCCAAGTACCTTGGGGAGGGCCCTGACCTTAAACATCTCCTCCAGGTCTGTCAGTTTGACTCCAAGTACCTTGGGGAGGGCCCTGACCTTAAAGATCTCATCCAAGCCTGTCTGTTTGGCTGCATGTACCTTGGGGGGGGGGGGGGGGGGGGGCTGACCTTAAAGATCTCATCCAAGCCTGTCTGTTTGACTCCAAGTACCTTGGGGAGGGCCCTGACCTTAAACATCTCCTCCAGGTCTATCAGTTTGACTCCAAGTACCTTGGGGAGGGCC
>NC_034176.2:3976889-4046889 GCF_002021735.2 Oncorhynchus kisutch | reverse complement strand
CAAATATACCAGTTATATGCATATCATATCGTCTGGGCCTGAGTAGCAGGCCATTTAATTTGGGCATGCTTTTCATCCAAAATTCCAAATGCTGCCCCCTACCCTAGAGAGGTTAAAGAATAATTTTTAAGCCTTGAGACAATTAAGACGTGGATTGTGTATGTGTGCCATTCAGAGGGTGACTGGGCAAGACAAAATATTTAAGTGACTTTGAACAGGGGTATGGTAGTAGGTGCCTTTGAACAGGGGTCTGGTAGTAGGTGCCTTTGAACAGGGGTCTGGTAGTAGGTGCCTTTGAACAGGGTCTGGTAGTAGATGCCTTTGAACAGGGTATGGTAGTAGGTGCCTTTGAACAGGGTATGGTAGTAGGTGCCTTTGAACAGGGTATGGTAGTGGGTGCCAGGCGCACCGGTTTGAATGTGTCAAGAACTGCACGGCTGCTGGGTTTGTCACGCTCCCCGTGAGTATCAAGAATAGTCAACCACCCAAAGGACATCCAGCCAACGTGACACAGCTGTGGGAAGCACCAGAGTCAACAGCATCCCTGTGGAACGCTTTAGACACCTTGTAGAGTCCCTGCCCCGACGAAGTGAGGCTGTTCTGAGGGCAAAAGTGGGGTGTAACTCAATATTAGTGAAGGTTTTCCTAATCTTTGGTATACTTAGTGTATCTTCAACACTAAATAAAGGAATGACTGTGTCCCAATTGGTCCCCCTATAGGCCCTGAACAAAAGTACTGCACTATTTAGGCAATAGGAACGCACTAAGTGTCTGTGATACTGCAGACTTCTGTCTAGAATTGAGGACAAAGTGCACTTAAAAAGAAGTCAAAATAAGTCCACTAAATAAGGAATATGGTGCCATTTGGGACACGAGCAGAACGAGAGAGAGACAGTTTCCCCTTGACATGGTCATTACGTCTGTGGATGGATACAGGGCCTGTCTTCCTGCTGACGGGCCCCAGAAAACACAATGCAGCGACATGTGTTTGTGTCACAAAACGGCACGCCACGAACCAACGCTCTGCTCTGGTGAAATAACAGGGCCCTATATAGGGAATGGTGTTCCACATGTTAACTGTAAGTGACCCATCATGTTCTGTATGTTCCTGTGAGATTATGTTAGATCAGGCTCACTGAGGATGATGTTCCTGTTAGATTATGTTAGTTCAGGATCACTGAGGATGATGTTTCTATTAGATTATGTTAGATCAGCCTCACAGAGGATGATGTTTCTATTAGATAACGTTAGATCAGCCTCACAGAGGATGATGTTTCTATTAGATTATGTTAGATCAGCCTCACAGAGGATGATGTTTCTATTAGATTATGTTAGATCAGCCTCACAGAGGATGATGTTCCTGTTAGATTATGTTAGATCAGCCTCACAGAGGATGATGTTCCTGTTAGATTATGTTAGATCAGCCTCACAGAGGATGATGTTTCTATTAGATTATGTTAGATCAGCCTCACAGAGGATGATGTTTCTATTAGATAACGTTAGATCAGCCTCACAGAGGATGATGTTCCTGTTAGATTATGTTAGTTCAGGATCACTGAGGATGATGTTTCTATTAGATTATGTTAGTTCAGGATCACTGAGGATGATGTTTCTATTAGATTATGTTAGATCAGGATCACTGAGGATGATGTTTCTATTAGATTATGTTAGATCAGGCTCACTGAGGATGATGTTTCTATTAGATTACGTTAGATCAGGATCATGGAGGATGATGTTTCTATTAGATTATGTTAGATGTGGCTCATAGAGGATGATGTTTCTATTAGATTAAGTTAGATCAGGCTCACTGAGGATGATGTTTCTATTAGATTACGTTAGATCAGCCTCACAGAGGATGATGTTTCTAATAGATAACGTTAGATCAGCCTCACAGAGGATGATGTTTCTATTAGATTACGTTAGATCAGGCTCATAGAGGATGATGTTTCTATCAGATAACGTTAGATCAGGCTCACAGAGGATGATGTTTCTATTAGATTATGTTAGATGTGCCTCACAGAGGATGATGTTTCTGTGAGATTACGTTAGATCAGGCTCACGGAGGATGATGTTTCTATTGGATTACGTTAGATCAGGATCATGGAGGATTCTAGTCCTTCTCCACTTGGAGCAGTTGGATGGTCCACCACTGAAAGCCCTGACGCTCTACGATGCGGCGAATCTAACTAGACAACTAGACAACGTATGTTAAGCTTTGGTTTGACATTTAAAGAAGCAAGAAATTGTAATTATTACTGAGTTTATAAAAATGCTCTTCTTCGTTTTACCTCTCCAAATGACTTCAGGACTGTCGTATGTCCGAGCCCCCGAGGAGGTATCCCATCTACCAGAACCAGGGAGTTTGGATCAGTCTGATTCTCTGTGCTCTGAGTTGGAGGGGGACCAGCTTGAGGTGAGGCTAAACCTTCCAAAAGTGTTGAAAATTACATATCTCCTATCTATAACACTGCACCATCACATTTTCTCACTGTACAGTGTAACCTGTGTGTTTGCTTGTTTACGTCTCTGTCTCCTACCCTGTTCCCTTTCACTCTGCTCCTGTTCTCCAGGACGTAGGGGTTCTGCCCAACACCCAGACCTGGACCCACCTGATGTCCTCCATTTCCTGTTCTCCAGGACCTAGTGGTTCTGCCCAACACCCAGACATGGATCCACCTGATGTCCTCCATTTCCTGTTCTCCAGGACCTAGTGGTCCTGCCCAACACCCAGACGTGGATCCACCTGATGTCCTCCATTTCCTGTTCTCCAGGACCTAGGGGTTCTAACAGACCCTACTGTTATATCAATATGTTTGGACCATGACAGTTTATAATCCAGGGTTACTCCAAGCTGTTCAGTTTCCTCAACTTGCTCAATTTCCACGTGATTTATTACAAGATTTAGTTGAGGTTTAGGGTTTAGTGAATGATTTTTCCCAATTGCAATGCTTTTAGTTTTTGAAATATTTAGGACTAACGTATTCCTTGCCACCCACTCTGAAACTAACTGCAGCTCTTAGTTAAGTGTTGCAGTCATTTCAGTCGCTGTAGTAGTTCATTTGTATAGTGTTGAGTCATCCGCATATATGGACACACTGGCTTTACTCAAAGCATGTCGTCAGTATCCGCCAAACCCAGAGTCATCCGTGGGACTGCCAGATGGTGAAGGGTGATTCATCACTCCAGAGAACACTTTTTCCACTGCTCCAGAGTCCAATGGCGGAGAGCTTTACAGCGCATGCATAGGCCAACTGTAAAGTTTGGTGAAGGAGGAATAATGGTCTGGGGCTGTTTTACATGGAACAGTGGATGTACAATTGTACAGTCTGAGTATATCTATATGCAGAAAGATTAACAGAGAACCCTGACAAACGACCCCGTGTTCTATACAGAACCCTGATAAACAGCCTCGTGTTCTATACAGAACCCTGATAAACAGCCTCGTGTTCTATACAGAACCCTGATAAACAGCCTCGTGTTCTATACAGAACCCTGATAAACAGCCTCGTGTTCTATACAGAACCCTGATAAACAGCCTCGTATTCTATACAGAACCCTGATAAACAGCCTCGTGTTCTATACAGAACCCTGATAAACAGCCTCGTGTTCTATACAGAACCCTGATAAACAGCCTCGTGTTCTATACAGAACCCTGATAAACAGCCTCGTATTCTATACAGAACCCTGATAAACAGCCTCGTGTTCTATACAGAACACTGACAAACGACCTCGTGTTCAATACAGAACATTGACGCACGACCTCGTGTTCTATACAGAACCCTGACAAACGACATTGTGTTCTATACAGAACCCTGACAAACAGCCTTGTGTTCTATACAGAACCCTGACAAACAGCCTTGTGTTCTATACAGAACCCTGACAAACGACCTTGTGTTCTATACAGAACCCTGACAAACGACCTTGTGTTCTATACAGAACCCTGACAAACGACCTTGTGTTCTATACAGAACCCTGACAAACGACCTTGTGTTCTATACAGAACCCTGACAAACGACCTTGTGTTCTATACAGAACCCTGACAAACGACCTTGTGTTCTATACAGAACCCTGACAAACGACCTCGTGTCAACCATTCATATGAATATGAAATGTAACAAGGGGTTCAAATCACAACCTTTAACGTGACAGAACGTTGGAATGCCTTCTCGAGTTTGCCTAATTTAAAATAAGGGTTAAATAAATATATATATTCTCTAGATAATTTAGCTTTTCCCACTTTACAGCAACTGTGAGTCTTGGGGACTCAATGTCTACAGAGGCAGAAACACTACAGGCAATGTCAACCTGACTGCAAGGGGGCAGTGGGAGGGCCAATGAGGAAGGGGGTGAGAAGGGGCCAGTTGGAGGGCCAATGAGGAAGGGGATGAGAAGAGGGCAGTGGGAGGGCCAATGAGGAAGGGGGTGAGAAGAGGGCAGTGGGAGGGCCAATGAGGAAGGGGATGAGAAGAGGGCAGTGGGAGGGCCAATGAGGAAGGGATGAGAAGGGGGCAGTGGGAGGGCAATGAGGAAGGGGATGAGAAGAGGGCAGTGGGAGGGCCAATGAGGAAGGGGATGAGAAGGGGCCAGTTGGAGGGCCAATGAGGAAGGGGATGAGAAGGGGGCAGTGGGAGGGCCAATGAGGAAGGGGATGAGAAGGGGGCAGTCAGAGGGCCAATGAGGAAGGGGATGAGAAGGGGGCAGTGGGAGGGCCAATGAGGAAGGGGATGAGAAGAGGGCAGTGGGAGGGCCAATGAGGAAGGGGGTGAGAAGGGGGCAGTGGGAGGGCCAATGAGGAAGGGGGTGAGAAGGGGGCAGTGAGAGGGCCAATGAGGAAGGGGATGATAAGGGGGCAGTCGGAGGGCCAATGAGGAAGGGGGTGAGAAGGGGGCAGTGAGAGGGCCAATGAGGAAGGGGGTGAGAAGGGGGCAGTGAGAGGGCCAATGAGGAAGGGGATGATAAGGGGGCAGTCGGAGGGCCAATGAGGAAGGGGGTGATAGAGTTGTTAGGAAGTTAAAGTCAACAAAGCCTGTTCTGTCATTTTACAGTTTATTATCAATCTAATCTGTTTCCAGAAAGGTTTTTTACAAATATTTTTTTTATAGATTTTTGGGCGATTGTACATCCATTTTGTGATGCAATAAATTAATTTTTGCACTTTTTTTTTTGACGGACAAAGGTTTACATAACGCTTTCCAAGACATTCATTTAATGGTGTTCCACAGAATGACAACAGCCGACAGTAGAATAGGCCTTAACTCTGTAAAATACATTCTGCACCATGAGCAGAAATCTACGTATCAGGGGGCTTTTCAATAGTTCTTTCTCCTCGTTCTCATCCTTATTTCATGTAAAGAAGTTTACATCACAAAATGGCAACTACTTCTAAACATCTAATCAACACACTTCATGGACTGGTGATGATCCCTGTTGAGTTTATGGACTGGTGATAATCCCTGTTGAGTTTATGGACTGGTGATAATCCCTGTTGAATTTATGGACTGGCGATTATCCCTGTTGAGTTTATGGACTGGTGATAATCCCTGTTGAGTTTATGGACTGGTGATAATCCCTGTTGAGTTTATGGACTGGTGATAATCCCTGTTGAGTTTATGGGCTGGTGATAATCCCTGTTGAGTTTATGGACTGGCGATTATCCCTGTTGAGTTTATGGACTGGTGATAATCCCTGTTGAGTTTATGGACGGGCGATTATCCCTGTTGAGTTTATGGACTGGTAATAATCCCTGTTGAGTTTATGGACTGGTGATAATCCCTGTTGAGTTTATGGACTGGTGATAATCCCTGTTGAGTTTATGGACTGGTGATAATCCCTGTTGAGTTTATGGACTGGTGATAATCCCTGTTGAGTTTATGGACTGGTGATAATCCCTGTTGAGTTTATGGACTGGTGAAAATCCCTGTTGAGTTTATGGACTGGTGATAATCCCTGTTGAGTTTATGGACTGGTGATAATCCCTGTTGAGTTTATGGACTGGTGATGATCCCTGTTGAGTTTATGGACTGATAATAATCCCTATTGAGTTTATGGACTGGTGATTATCCCTGTTGAGTTTATGGACTGGTGATGATCCCTGTTGAGTTTATGGACTGGTAATAATCCCTGTTGAGTTTATGGACTGGAGATAATCCCTGTTGAATTTATGGACTGGTGATAATCCCTGTTGAGTTTATGGACTGGAGATAATCCCTGTTGAGTTTATGGACTGGTGATGATCCCTGTTGAGTTTATGGACTGGTGATAATCCCTGTTGAGTTTATGGACTGGTGATAATCCCTGTTGAGTTTATGGACTGGAGATAATCCCTGTTGAGTTTATGGACTGGACATAATCCCTGTTGAGTTTATGGACTGGTGATAATCCCTGTTGAGTTTATGGACTGGTGATGATCCCTGTTGAGTTTATGGACTGGTGATAATCCCTGTTGAGTTTATGGACTGGTGATACTCCCTGTTGAGTTTATGGACTGGTGACAATCCCTGTTGAGTTTATGGACTGGTGATAATCCCTGTTGAGTTTATGGACTGGTGATAATCCCTGTTGAGTTTATGGACTGGTGATGATCCCTGTTGAGTTTATGGACTGGTGATAATCCCTGTTGAGTTTATGGACTGGAGATAATCCCTGTTGAGTTTATGGACTGGAGATAATCCCTGTTGAGTTTATGGACTGGTGATAATCCCTGTTAAATTTATGGACTGGTGATAATCCCTGTTAAATTTATGGACTGGTGATAATCCCTGTTAAATTTATGGACTGGAGATAATCCCTGTTGAGTTTATGGACTGGAGATAATCCCTGTTGAGTTTATGGACTGGTGATAATCCCTGTTGAGTTTATGGATGGGTGATAATCCCTGTTGAGTTTATGGACTGGAGATAATCCCTGTTAAGTAATGGAGTGTTCTGGTCAAATCAGATCACAATGCTTTCTCAACCTCACTCCAACCTCACTCCAATATTTACATTTAGCTAATCACTCGTCGAGTATAGTTTACAAACGCGATAGTACAGAGAAAAAACATCTCGGTGACCAACGTCTCAACCAAATTTGACCCACATTTACACGTTGAAATGCCCAGTGGGGTATTTGTAAAAAAAAAATTGCTAGGTAGTTGATGTTAGCCAGGGCTAGTCTGCTGTACCTACGCCAATACTTGGGTACTAAATCTTAGCCTCAGTATTTTAAAAAGGTGTTTTGAACATTTATATTGCCATGACTGATCAAACGTTTCCCCATTTTCTCTCTTGTCTATTGCAGACATACTGTATAGTGAGCAATATGTTTGGAACATCGAAACGCAATAAGGTACAATCACAGTATCGAATCGTACAGAGAGAGGACAGACAGAGAGAGGACAGACAGAGAGAGGACAGACAGAGAGAGGACAGACAGAGAGAGGACAGACAGAGAGAGGACAGACAGAGAAATGACAGACAGAGAGAGGACAGACAGAGAGAGGACAGCGATAAGGGCATAAATAGGACAGACAGAGAAATGACAGACAGAGAGGACAGACAGAAAGAGAGAGGACAGACAGACAGAGAGGACAGACAGAAAGAGAGAGGACAGACAGAGAGGACAGACAGAGAGGACAGACAGAGGACAGAAAGAGAGAGGACAGACACAGAGAGACAGGACAGACAGAGAGGACATACAGAGAGAGAGAGGACAGACAGAGAGGACAGACAGAGAGAGAGAGGACAGACAGAGAGAGAGAGGACAGACAGAGAGAGAGGGACAGACAGAGAGGACAGACAGAGAGAGTACAGACAGAGAGGACAGACAGACAGAGAGAGGACAGACAGAGAGAGAGAGGACAGACAGAGAGGACAGACAGAGAGAGAGAGGACAGAAAGAGAGGACAGACAGAGAGAGAGAGGACAGAAAGAGAGAGGACAGACAGAGAGAGGACAAAGAGAGAGAGGACAGACAGAGAGAGGACAGACAGAGAGAGGACAGACATAGAGAGAGAGGACAGACAGAGAGAGGACAGACATAGAGAGAGAGGACAGACAGAGAGAGAGAGGACAGACAGAGAGAGGACAGAGAGATCGAGAGTACAGACAGAGAGAGAGAGGACAGACAGAGAGAGGACAGAGACATCGAGAGTACAGACAGAGAGAGAGAGGACAGACAGAGAGAGGACAGAGAGATCAAGAGTACAGACAGAGAGAGAGAGGACAGACAGAGAGAGGACAGAGAGATCGAGAGTACAGACAGAGAGAGAGAGGACAGACAGAGAGAGGACATACAGAGAGAGAGAGGACAGACAGAGAGGACAGACAGAGAGAGAGAGGACAGACAGAGAGAGAGAGGACCTGTCACCTTAAATTAGTGAAGAAAACAATGGCTGGTATCAAACTAGTCACATCTGGTTTCGGTGCACTTGACTTTAAACTGATCTTGCTGATTCGTTGTGAGGAGAAAAAAGAAGTTATATCGTACAGTCTAAGAAACTACAACAGACCAAACCATTCCTCACGGGACCTTCCACTGCTGCAAGGGAGAGAAACTTTTCAGCAACTATGGCCAATAACTTGGTTCTGTTTACTGATTTGTTGAGTTGTCTTGCAGCTAACGGCAGCAGGCATCAAACCAGGAACTGTAGAACACACACACACACACACACACACACACGTGACCTCGTTACCGTGGCGTTGTTTTGACATCTCCATTTCCCTGTAGGATTCATGCCATTGTTTCCTTGAACCTTTTTAATTTCTTTTACATTTTCTCTCCCTTTTTTTCTCTTTATTTATTTTTTATCTTTATCCTTGGAACAGAATCCTGGAACAGTCAGGTTAGAGATATTTCTCTTTGCAAGGGATAGAAAGGTCCTTCATTCTTTTCCCCCCGCGAGGTCGTTCAGGGTTGTTGTTGACCACTGTTTTACACAATCTCATTCCCAAGGAGAGGACGTGTCTTCATGAGGACGTGTCTTCATTTGTCCAGTTAATCAACGGTCTTGTCACTGACAGTCTCCCTTCACGACACTGTCCTTTTTAATCATTTCTTCTCCTCGGGAGATCAGAGTTCACGAAGGAACTTTCACTCAACTTTCGTTGCTTTACAAATTGAGTTTCTTCTTGATTGCTTTTGTGAAACACCTCCCTTGTAACTAAGGCTGGGATTTGACACATTTTACAAATTTTTTTTTGGGGGGGGGTATCTGTACTTTATTTTTGATAACTTTTACTTCACTACATTCCTAAAGAAAATTATTTACTTTTTACTCCGTACATTGTCCCTGACACCCAAAAGCTACATTTTGAATGCTCAGCAGGACAGGAAAATGGTCTAATTCACACACTTATGAAGAGGACATCCCTGGTCTACCCTACTGCCTCTGATCTGGTGGACTCACTAAACAGAGAACATCCCTGGTCGATCCTACTGCCTCTGATCTGGTGGACTCGCTAAACAGAGAACATCCCTGGTCATCCCTACTGCCTCTGATCTGGAGGACTCACTAAACAGAGAACATCCCTGGTCATCCCTACTGCCTCTGATCTGGAGGACTCACTAAACAGAGAACATCCCTGGTCATCCCTACTGCCTCTGATCTGGTGGACTCACTAAACAGAGAACATCCCTGGTCATCCCTACTGCCTCTGATCTGGAGGACTCATTAAACAGAGAACATCCCTGGTCACCCCTACTGCCTCTGATCTGGAGGACTCACTAAACAGAGAACATCCCTGGTCATCCCTACTGCCTCTGATCTGGCGGACTCACTAAAACACATGTTTCATTTGTAAATGATGTCTGAGTGTTGGAGTGTGCCCCCTGTGTGATAAGGTTGCATCTAGGTGTAGGGGTCAGGAGAGCAGGGATGTCTGAGAAACGTATTTTAATAGGACAGTCCACCAACACAGGAATGGCACAATTGAAAACGCCCTCGACAACAGAGAACCCGTATAAACCACGGAGGAACAAACAAAGTTCCGACAATCATACACTTAAGAATCCGTGAAAACAAATAATGACTAACCTCAGCAAGCATATCACACTGAAAGACTAACCTCAGCAAGCATATCACACTGAAATACTAACCTCACTGAGCACATCACACTGAAAGACTAACCTCACTGAGCACATCACACTGAAAGACTAACCTCAGCGAGCACATCACACTGAAAGACTAACCTCACTGAGCACATCACACTGAAAGACTAACCTCACTGAGCACATCACACTGAAAGACTAACCTCACTGAGCACATCACACTGAAAGACTAACCTCACTGAGCACATCACACTGAAAGACTAACCTCCCTGAGCACATCACACTGAAAGACTAACCTCCCTGAGCACATCACACTGAAAGACTAACCTCACTGATGACATCACACTGAAAGACTAACCTCACTGAGCACATCACACTGAAAGACTAACCTCACTGAGCACATCACACTGAAAGACTAACCTCACTGAGCACATCACACTGAAAGACTAACCTCACTGAGCACATCACACTGAAAGACTAACCTCACTGAGCACATCACACTGAAAGACTAACCTCACTGAGCACATCACACTGAAAGACTAACCTCACTGAGCACATCACACTGAAAGACTAACCTCACTGAGCACATCACACTGAAAGACTAACCTCACTGAGCACATAACACTGAAAGACTAACCTCACTGAGCACATCACACTGAAAGACTAACCTTAGTGAGCACATCACACTGAAAGACTAACCTCAGTGAGCACATCACACTGAAAGACTAACCTCACTGAGCACATCACAATGGAAGACTAACCTCTGCGAGCACATCACAATGAAAGACTAACCTCAGCGAGCACATCACAATGAAAGACTAACCTCAGTGAGCACATCACACTGAAAGACTAACCTCAGCGAGCATATCACACTGAAAGACTAACCTCACTGAGCACATCACAATGAAAGACTAACCTCAGCGAGCACATCACACTGAAAGACTAACCTCACTGAGCACATCACAATGAAAGACTAACCTCAGTGAGCACATCACACTGAAAGACTAACCTCAGCAAGCACATCACAAATAAAGACTAACCTCAGTGAGCACATCACAATGAAAGACTAACCTCACTGAGCACATCACACTGAAAGACTAACCTCACTGAGCACATCACACAGAAAGACATACCTCAGCGAGCACATCACAATGAAAGACTAACCTCACTGAGCACATCACAATGAAAGACTAACCTCAGCGAGCACATCACAATGAAAGACTAACCTCACTGAGCACATCACAATGAAAGACTAACCTCAGCGAGCACATCACAATGAAAGACTAACCTCACTGAGCACATCACACAGAAAGACATACCTCAGCGAGCACATCACAATGAAAGACTAACCTCACTGAGCACATCACAATGAAAGACTAACCTCAGTGAGCACATCACAATGAAAGACTAACCTCAGCAAGCACATCACACTGAAAGACTAACCTCACTGAGCACATCACAATGAAAGACTAACCTCAGCGAGCACATCACAATGAAAGACTAACCTCAGTGAGCACATCACAATGAAAGACTAACCTCAGCAAGCATATCACACTGAAAGACTAACCTCAGCAAGCATATCACACTGAAATACTAACCTCACTGAGCACATCACACTGAAAGACTAACCTCACTGAGCACATCACACTGAAAGACTAACCTCACTGAGCACATCACACTGAAAGACTAACCTCAGCGAGCACATCACACTGAAAGACTAACCTCACTGAGCACATCACACTGAAAGACTAACCTCACTGAGCACATCACACTGAAAGACTAACCTCACTGAGCACATCACACTGAAAGACTAACCTCAGTGAGCACATCACAATGAAAGACTAACCTCAGTGAGCACATCACAATGAAAGACTAACCTCACTGAGCACATCACACCGAAAGACTAACCTCACTGAGCACATCACACTGAAAGACTAACCTCAGTGAGCACATCACACTGAAAGACTAACCTCAGTGAGCACATCACAATGAAAGACTAACCTCAGTGAGCACATCACAATGAAAGACTAACCTCACTGAGCACATCACAATGAAAGACTAACCTCACTGAGCACATCACACTGAAAGACTAACCTCACTGAGCACATCACACTGAAAGACTAACCTCACTGAGCACATCACACCGAAAGACTAACCTCACTGAGCACATCACACTGAAAGACTAACCTCACTGAGCACATCACACCGAAAGACTAACCTCACTGAGCACATCACACTGAAAGACTAACCTCAGTGAGCACATCACACTGAAAGACTAACCTCAGTGAGCACATCACACTGAAAGACTAACCTCACTGAGCACATCACACTGAAAGACTAACCTCAGTGAGCACATCACACTGAAAGACTAACCTCAGCAAGCACATCACAATGAAAGACTAACCTCAGTGAGCACATCACAATGAAAGACTAACCTCACTGAGCACATCACAATGAAAGACTAACCTCAGCGAGCACATCACAATGAATGACTAACCTCAGCGAGCACATCACAATGAAAGACAAACCTCAGTGAGCACATCACACTGAAAGACTAACCTCAGCGAGCATATCACACTGAAAGACTAACCTCACTGAGCACATCACAATGAAAGACTAACCTCAGCGAGCACATCACACTGAAAGACTAACCTCACTGAGCACATCACAGTGAAAGACTAACCTCAGTGAGCACATCACCCTGAAAGACTAACCTCAGCAAGCACATCACAAATAAAGACTAACCTCAGTGAGCACATCACAATGAAAGACTAACCTCAGCGAGCACATCACAATGAAAGACTAACCTCAGCGAGCACATCACAATGAAAGACTAACCTCACTGAGCACATCACAATGAAAGACTAACCTCACTGAGCACATCACAATGAAAGACTAACCTCAGCGAGCACATCACAATGAAAGACTAACCTCACTGAGCACATCACAATGAAATACTAACCTCAGCAAGCACATGACAATGAAAGACTAACCTCAGCGAGCACATGACAATGAAAGACTAACCTCACTGAGCACATCACAATGAAAGACTAACCTCAGCGAGCACATCACAATGAAAGACTAACCTCAGTGAGCACATCACAATGAAAGACTAACCTCAGCAAGCATATCACACTGAAAGACTAACCCTAGCAAGCATATCACACTGAAAGACTAACCTCAGTGAGCACATCACACTGAAAGACTAACCTCACCTCACTTTCATCACAACGAAAGACTAACCTCACTGAGCACATCACACTGAAAGACTAACCTCACTGAGCACATCACACTGAAAGACTAACCTCAGCGAGCACATCACAATGAAAGACTAACCTCACTGAGCACATCACACTGAAAGACTAACCTCAGCGAGCACATCACAATGAAAGACTAACCTCAGCGAGCACATCACAATGAAAGACAAACCTCAGTGAGCACATCACACTGAAAGACTAACCTCAGCGAGCATATCACACTGAAAGACTAACCTCACTGAGCACATCACAATGAAAGACTAACCTCAGTGAGCACATCACCCTGAAAGACTAACCTCAGCAAGCACATCACAAATAAAGACTAACCTCAGTGAGCACATCACAATGAAAGACTAACCTCAGCGAGCACATCACAATGAAAGACTAACCTCAGCGAGCACATCACAATGAAAGACTAACCTCACTGAGCACATCACAATGAAAGACTAACCTCAGCGAGCACATCACAATGAAATACTAACCTCACTGAGCACATCACAATGAAATACTAACCTCAGCAAGAACATGACAATGAAAGACTAACCTCAGCGAGCACATCACAATGAAAAACTAACCTCACTGAGCACATCACAATGAAAGACTAACCTCAGCGAGCACATCACAATGAAAGACTAACCTCAGTGAACACATCACAATGAAAGACTAACCTCAGCAAGCATATCACACTGAAAGACTAACCCTAGCAAGCATATCACACTGAAAGACTAACCTCAGTGAGCACATCACACTGAAAGACTAACCTCACCTCACTTTCATCACAACGAAAGACTAACCTCACTGAGCACATCACACTGAAAGACTAACCTCACTGAGCACATCACACTGAAAGACTAACCTCAGCGAGCACATCACAATGAAAGACTAACCTCACTGAGCACATCACACTGAAAGACTAACCTCAGCGAGCACATCACAATGAAAGACTAACCTCACTGAGCACATCACACTGAAAGACTAACCTCACTGAGCACATCACACTGAAAGACTAACCTCAGCGAACACATCACAATGAAAGACTAACCTCAGCGAGCACATCACAATGAAAGACTAACCTCATCGAGCACATCACAATGAAAGACAAACCTCAGTGAGCACATCACACTGAAAGACTAACCTCACTGAGCACATCACACTGAAAGACTAACCTCACTGAGCACATCACACTGAAAGACTAACTTCCCTGAGCACATCACACTGAAAGACTAACCTCACTGAGCACATCACACTGAAAGACTAACTTCCCTGAGCACAAACTTAGGCAGGCAATAGGGTAAATATATACACACAGATATTAAAGCAAATTAAAAAGAACCAAAGACAAAACAAACAGAACAAGTAAAAGGGATCGGTGAAGAAGACCGGCGACGCCGACCGCTGAAGGAAGGAACGAAGGAAGGAGCGAAGGAAAGAGCGAAGGAAGGAGCTACCTTCGGTAGAAGTCGTGACAACCTGGCTATCCGTAAATAAAAAAAAACAAGAAAATAGCGCCGTCTGGTTTTTGGAATATGATATGATTTATATTTTAGCAATTACATTTAATTTTGATACTTAAAACTTCTTAGGGCTGCAATCCCGTTAACGGGATCGATATGACAACAGCCAGTGAAAGTGCAGGGCGCCAAATTCAAAACAACAGAAATCTCATAATTAAAATTCCGGAAAACATACATGTATCTTATACTGTTTTAAAGGTAATCTTGTTGTTAATTCCACCACAGTGTCCGATTTCAAATAGGCTTTACAGCGAAAGCACCACAAACAATTATGTTAGGTTACCAACAACTCACAGAAAAACAGCCGTTTTTCCAACCAAAGAGTCGCAAAAAGCACAAATAGAGATAAAATGAATCACTAACCTTTGATGATCTTCATCAGATGACACTCATAGGACTTCATGTTACACAACACATGTATGTTTGGCTTGATAAAGTTCATATTTATATAAACAAATCTGAGTTTACACTGGCGCGATACATTCACTAGTTCAAAAACATCCGGTGATATTGCAGTGAGGCACACCATTTTATAGAAATACTCATTATAAATGTCGATGAAAATACAATTGTTAGACATGGAAATATAGATATACCTCTTCTTAATGCAACCGCATTATGTCAGATTTATAAAACAACTTTACGGAAAAAGCAAACCATGCAATAATCTGAGAACAGCGCTCAGAAAACAAATACAATTATCCGCCATGTTGGAGTCAACAGAATAAGAAATCTGGAGAGGGGTTAAACACAACCCTGACCTACAACCCTGACCTATCTGGAGATGGAATAAACACAACCCTGACCTATCTGGAGAGGGGTTAAACACAACCCTGACCTATCTGGAGAGGGGTTAAACACAACCCTGACCTATCTGGAGAGGGGTTAAACACAACCCTGACCTATCTGGAGAGGGGTTAAACACAACCCTGACCTATCTGGAGAGGGGTTAAACACAACCCTGACCTATCTGGAGAGGTAGAGGAGAGAGGGGTTAAACACAACCCTGACCTATCTGGAGAGGGGTTAAACACAACCCTGACCTATCTGGAGAGGTAGAGGGGAGAGGGGTTAAACACAACCCTGACCTATCTGGAGAGGGGTTAAACACAACCCTGACCTATCTGGAGAGGTAGAGGGGAGAGGGGTTAAACACAACCCTGACCTATCTGGAGAGGGGGAGAGGGGGAGAGGGGTTAAACACAACCCTGACCTATCTGGGGGGGTAGAGGGGAGAGGGGTTAAACACAACCCTGACCTATCTAGAGAGGGGTTAAACACAACCCTGACCTATCTGGAGAGGTAGAGGAGAGAGGGGTTAAACACAACCCTGACCTATCTGGAGAGGGGTTAAACACAACCCTGACCTATCTGGAGAGGGGTTAAACACAACCCTGACCTATCTGGAGAGGTAGAGGGGAGAGGGGTTAAACACAACCCTGACCTATCTGGAGAGGGGTTAAACACAACCCTGACCTATCTGGAGAGGTAGAGGGGAGAGGGGTTAAACACAACCCTGACCTATCTGGAGAGGGGGAGAGGGGGAGAGGGGTTAAACACAACCCTGACCTATCTGGGGGGGTAGAGGGGAGAGGGGTTAAACACAACCCTGACCTATCTAGAGAGGGGTTAAACACAACCCTGACCTATCTGGAGAGGTAGAGGAGAGAGGGGTTAAACACAACCCTGACCTATCTGGAGAGGGGTTAAACACAACCCTGACCTATCTGGAGAGGGGTTAAACACAACCCTGACCTATCTGGAGAGGTAGAGGGGAGAGGGGTTAAACACAACCCTGACCTATCTGGGGGGTAGAGGGGAGAGGGGTTAAACACAACCCTGACCTATCTGGCGGGGTAGAGGGGAGAGGGGTTAAACACAACCCTGACATATCTGGGGGGGTGGTAGAGGGGAGAGGGGTTAAACACAACCCTGACCTATCTGGAGAGGTAGAAAACAGGGGGGGTCCAGACCCCATCTTTACATTTTTTTGTATTTTATCAGACACTCCTATTATGACTTACAGTTAGTGAGTGCACAGATTTTCATACGTTTTCATACTGGTCTCCCGTGGGAATCTAACCGACAACGCTGGCATTGCAATACATCTCACAAGATGATTGAGAACCCTGGCTATGCTCACACAGGCAGTCTACTGGAACCTGTACAGTCAATGCTGAGGCTAAAGTAGGGCGTGTGGGGTAGGGTGGGGGGGGGGGGGGGGGGGGGGGGGGGGGTTGGGACTGGAAACTCTATCCCTCTTTCACTTTCACTTTCCAAATAAAACCAAATAAAAATTGTCACATGCGCCGAATACAACAGGTGTAGACTTGACCATGAAATGCTTGCTTCCTTTCCCAATGATGCAGTGATGAGTAAAACATTTTTTTTTAAATGTCCACATATAAAATATTCACCATCTGTCACTGTCTCTCTAGCTTTCGATGAGTCACATCCCAGCTAGCATATTTGTTTCCTTGGAAGCTGAGGGAACATATGTTTTTGGTTTTACATTGGTTTTGGGAGTGAAACTATACGTTTCCTGACCGGCAAAACAGATTATATATATATATATTTTTCTTTACATTCTGAGAATAGAAGTGAAATGTTTTTCTGTTCTGGGAATGTTAATTTAAAGTTGCAGGGACGTTATGGGAACGTTTGACCTTGGTTCCCTGATCGTTTTCCAGGTAGGTTTATATTAACACCCTGAGAACCCAGTGTTACAAATTGTAAACAAGGCTGGAAAGGATTTCTCTTAATGTAGCCTAGTGGTTAGAGCGTTGGGCCAGTAACCAGCAGGTAGCCTAGTGGTTAGAGCGTTGGGCCAGTAACCAGCAGGTAGCCTAGTGGTTAGAGCGTTGGGCCAGTAACCAGCAGGTAGCCTAGTGGTTAGAGTGTTGGGCCAGTAACCAGCAGGTAGCCTAATGGTTAGAGTGTTGGGCCAGTAACCAGCAGGTAGCCTAGTGGTTAGAGTGTTGGGCCAGTAACCAGCAGGTAGCCTAGTGGTTAGAGTGTTGGGCCAGTAACCAGCAGGTAGCCTAGTGGTTAGAGTGTTGGGCCAGTAACCAGCAGGTAGCCTAGTGGTTAGAGTGTTGGGCCAGTAACCAGCAGGTAGCCTAGTTGTTAGAGCGTTGAACTAGTAACCAGCAGGTTGTCTAGTGGTTCGAGTGTTGGACTAGTAACCAGCAGGTAGCCTAATGGTTAGAGTGTTGGGCCAGTAACCAGCAGGTAGCCTAGTGGTTAGAGTGTTTGGTCAGTAACCAGCAGGTAGCCTAGTGGTTAGAGCATTGGGTCAGTAACCAGCAGGTAGCCTAGTGGTTAGAGTGTTGGGCCAGTAACCAGCAGGTAGCCTAGTGGTTAGAGTGTTGGGCCAGTAACCAGCAGGTAGCCTAGTGGTTAGAGTGTTGGGCCAGTAACCAGCAGGTAGCCTAGTGGTTAGAGCGTTGAACTAGTAACCAGCAGGTACTCTAGTGGTTAGAGTGTTGGACTAGTAACCAGCAGGTAGCCTAATGGTTAGAGTGTTGGGCCAGTAACCAGCAGGTAGCCTAGTGGTTAGAGTGTTTGGTCAGTAACCAGCAGGTAGCCTAGTGGTTAGAGCATTGGGTCAGTAACCAGCAGGTAGCCTAGTGGTTAGAGTGTTGGGCCAGTAACCAGCAGGTAGCCTAGTGGTTAGAGTGTTGGGCCAGTAACCAGCAGGTAGCCTAGTGGTTAGAGCGTTGGGCCAGTAACCAGCAGGTAGCCTAGTGGTTAGAGTGTTGGGCCAGTAACCAGCAGGTAGCCTAGTGGTTAGAGTGTTGGGCCAGTAACCAGCAGGTAGCCTAGTGGTTAGAGTGCTGGGCCAGTAACCAGCAGGTAGCCTAGTGGTTAGAGTGTTGGGCCAGTAACCAGCAGGTAGCCTAGTGGTTACAGTGTTGGGTCAGTAACCAGCAGGTAGCCTAGTGGTTAGAGCGTTGGGTCAGTAACCAGCAGGTAGCCTAGTGGTTAGAGTGTTGGGCCAGTAACCAGCAGGTAGCCTAGTGGTTAGAGTGTTGGGCCAGTAACTAGCAGGTAGCCTAGTGGTTAGAGTGTTGGGCCAGTATCCAGCAGGTACCCTAGTGGTTAGAGTGTTGGGCCAGTAACTAGCAGGTAGCCTAGTGGTTAGAGTGTTGGACCAGTAACCAGCAGGTAGTCTAGTGGTTAGAGCGTTGGGCCAGTAACCAGCAGGTAGTCTAGTGGTTACAGTGTTGGGTCAGTAACCAGCAGGTAGCCTAGTGGTTAGAGCATTGGGTCAGTAACCAGCAGGTAGCCTAGTGGTTAGAGTGTTGGGCCAGTAACCAGCAGGTAGCCTAGTGGTTAGAGTGTTGGGCCAGTAACTAGCAGGTAGCCTAGTGGTTAGAGTGTTGGGCCAGTATCCAGCAGGTACCCTAGTGGTTAGAGTGTTGGGCCAGTAACTAGCAGGTAGCCTAGTGGTTAGAGCGTTGGGCTAGTAACCAGCAGGTAGCCTAGTGGTTAGAGTGTTGGGCCAGTAACCAGCAGGTAGTCTAGTGGTTACAGTGTTGGGTCAGTAACCAGCAGGTAGCCTAGTGGTTAGAGCGTTGGGTCAGTAACCAGCAGGTAGCCTAGTGGTTAGAGTGTTGGGCCAGTAACCAGCAGGTAGCCTAGTGGTTAGAGTGTTGGGCCAGTAACTAGCAGGTAGCCTAGTGGTTAGAGTGTTGGGCCAGTATCCAGCAGGTACCCTAGTGGTTAGAGTGTTGGGCCAGTAACTAGCAGGTAGCCTAGTGGTTAGAGCGTTGGGCTAGTAACCAGCAGGTAGCCTAGTGGTTAGAGTGTTGGGCCAGTAACCAGCAGGTAGCCTAGTGGTTAGAGCGTTGGACCAGTAACCAGCAGGTAGCCGAGTGGTTAGAGTGTTGGACCAGTAACCAGCAGGTAGCCTAGTGGTTAGAGTGTTGGGCCAGTAATCAGCAGGTAGCCTAGTGGTTTGAGCTTTTGGGTCAGTAACCAGCAGGTAGCCTAGTGGTTAGAGTGTTGGGCTAGTAACCAGGAGGTAGCCTAGTGGTTAGAGTGTTGGGCCAGTAACTAGCAGGTAGCCTAGTGGTTAGAGTGTTGGGCCAGTAACCAGCAGGAAGCCTAGTGGTTAGAGCATTGGGCCAGTAACCAGCAGGTAGCCTAGTGCTTCTACACCTGCATTGCTTTCTGTTTTGGGTTTTAGGCTGGGTTTCTGTACAGCACTTTGAGATATCAGCTGATGTACGAAGGGCTATATAAATACATTTGATTTGATTTGATTTGATTAGTGGTTAGTGCGTTGGACCAGTAACCAGCAGGTAACGTGGTGGTTAGAGCGTTGGGTCAGTAACCAGCAGGTATCCTAGTGGTTAGAGTGTTGGGCCGGTAACCAACATGTAGCCCAGTGGTTAGAGCATTGGACTAGTGACCAGCAGGTAGTCTAGTAGTTAGAGTGTTGGAATAGTAACCAGCAGGTAGTCTAGTGGTTAGAGCGTTGGGCCAGTAACCAGCAGGTAGCCTAGTGGTTAGAGTGTTGGGTCAGTAACCAGCAGGTAGCCTAGTGGTTAGAACGTTGGGCTAGTTACCAGCAGGTAGCCTAGTGGTTAGAGCATTGGGCCAGTAACCAGCAGGTAGCCTAGTGGTTAGAGTGTTGAGCCAGTAACCAGCAGGTAGTCTAGTGGTTAGAGCGTTGGGCCAGTAACCAGCAGGTAGTCTAGTGGTTAGAGTGTTGGGTCAGTAACCAGCAGGTAGTCTAGTGGTTAGAGCGTTGGGTCAGTAGCCAGCAGGTAGCCTAGTGGTTAGAGCGGTGGGCCAGTAACCAGCAGGTAGCCTAGTGGTTAGAGTGTTGGGCCAGTAACCAGCAGGTAGCCGAGTGATTACAGTTGTGGGCCAGTAACCAGCAGGTAGCCTAGTGGTTAGAGTGTTGGACCAGTAACCAGCAGGTAGCCTAGTGGTTTGAGCGTTGGGTCAGTAACCAGCAGGTAGCCTAGTGGTTAGAGTGTTGGACCAGTAACCAGCAGGTAACCTAGTGGTTAGAGTGTTGGACCAGTAACCAGCAGGTAGCCTAGTGGTTTGAGCTTTGGGCCAGTAACCAAAATCACAGAGCTGAAAAGGTAGAAATCTGTGCAAGAAACAATTTGTCCAAAATGTATCTAGCATGTAGTCATCATTTTTGGTATTTGGTATTTTATTAGGATCCTGTTGCAAAAGTAGCAGCTACTCTTCCTGGCGTCCACTAGGAGGCGCTGTGCTGTTTTATCTGTTTTTAGAAACCAGGTTCACTGTTTATTTGAGAAATATGAGATGGAAGGCAGTTCCCTGCAATAATCGACTCTATATAATGCTGTACACTTTCTTGACTTTGTTCTGGATTTGGGGACTGTGAAAAGACCCCTGTTGGCATGTCTGGTGGGGTAAGTGTGTGTGTCAGAGCTGTGTGTGTAAGTTGACTCTGCAAACAGTATGGGATTTTCCACACATGAATGTTTCTTATATAAAGAAGAAGTGATGCAGTCAGTCTCTCCTTATCCAAGAGAGACTAGCCAAGAGAGACTAGCCAAAAGAGACTAGCCAAGAGAGACTAGCCAAGAGAGACTGGGCATGCATAGTATTTATATCAGCCCACATTACTTTTGGAATGGTTTGAGAATGATTTACTAAACTGTTCTTTTCCTGGATAATCTATGCTCTTGACAGTTTACACTTCATATTAGCAGACCTTACAGGGGGCTAGATTTCCATAAAGACAGATGGAAAACAAGTCACCATCCCATTAAACAGATCAGGTCAAGTTTTCCTAGAGAGATAAACGGTAATACAAGGTAGTGTTGAACCTTCTCCAAAAATAACAAAAGCACAATGTAATGGAAACAAAGTCTCCAACTGATATCACACAGACCGAGGAAACATTTACAAAACGACCTACAAAAGACATCACCAAATTTAGTATTTTTCCTATGAAATAGGTGGTGGATGCCAGGTACATATAGAGGGGTGGATGCCAGGTACATAGAGAGGGGTGGATGCCAGGTACAGAGAGAGGGGTGGATGCCAGGTACAGAGAGAGGGGTGGATGCCAGGTACAGAGAGAGGGGTGGATGCCAGGTACAGAGAGAGGGGTGGATGCCAGGTACATAGAGAGTGGTGGATGCCAGGTACATAGAGAGGGGTGGATGCCAGGTACAGAGAGAGGGGTGGATGCCAGGTACAGAGAGAGGGGTGGATGCCAGGTACATAGAGAGTGGTGGATGCCAGGTACATAGAGAGGGGTGGATGCCAGGTACATAGAGAGGGGTGGATGCCAGGTACAGAGAGAGGGGTGGATGCCAGGTACAGAGAGAGGGGTGGATGCCAGGTACATAGAGAGTGGTGGATGCCAGGTACATAGAGAGGGGTGGATGCCAGGTAAAGAGAGAGGGGTGGATGCCAGGTACATAGAGAGTGGTGGATGCCAGGTACATAGAGAGGGGTGGATGCCAGGTAAAGAGAGAGGGGTGGATGCCAGGTACAGAGAGAGGGGTGGATGCCAGGTACAGAGAGAGGGATGGATGCCAGGTATAGAGAGAGGGGTGGATGCCAGGTACAGAGAGAGGGTTGGATGCCAGGTACAGAGAGGGGTGGATGCCAGTACAGAGAGAGGGGTGGATGCCAGGTACAGAGAGAGGGGTGGATGCCAGGTACAGAGAGAGGGGTGGATGCCAGTACAGAGAGAGGTGTGTACACCTCTATGTACCTGGCATCCATCTCTCTGTACCTGGCATCCACCTTTCTATGTACCTGGCATCACCTCTCTGTACCTGGCATCCACCTCTATGTACCTGGCATCCACCTCTATGTACCTGGCATCCACCTCTATGTACCTGGCATCCACCTCTATGTACCTGGCATCCACCCCTCTCTGTACCTGGCATCCACCCCTCTCTCTGTACCTGGCATCCACCTCTCTGTACCTGGCATCCACCTCTCTGTACCTGGCATCCATCTCTCTGTACCTGGCATCCACCTCTATGTACCTGGCATCCACCTCTATGTACCTGGCATCCATCTCTCTGTACCTGGCATCCACCTCTCTATGTACCTGGCATCCACCCCTCTCTCTGTACCTGGCATCCACCTCTCTGTACCTGGAATCCACCTCTCTGTACCTGGCATCCATCTCTATGTACCTGGCATCCACCCCTCTCTCTGTACCTGGCATCCACCTCTCTGTACCTGGCATCCACCTCTCTGTACCTGGCATCCATCTCTCTGTACCTGGCATCCACCCCTCTCTGTACCTGGCATCCACCCCTCTCTCTGTACCTGGCATCCACCTCTCTGTACCTGGCATCCACCTTTCTGTACCTGGCATCCACCTCTCTGTACCTGGCATCCATCTCTCTGTACCTGGTGTCCGCCAAATGCTGCATCGTGTTCTCCCCAAAAATTACAACACTAAACAGTCACATTGCTTCCACATTCCCCATAGTCCACACTTGGCACATCTTGTATTTTCCTTAACACTGAGCAGCTACATGTCCCATTCTTTGCCATTTAAAAACACAGCAGTGAAAATGGAACAAATTCTCTAACGTTGAAACTAAGTAATCCTACTTGAACTGTTCCTGGCAAGACTTTCTTAAACCTCAGCAGCACCGATTGACTTTCGCTTCTTCCCATCCCTCTTTTTCCTACTGACCTTTTTGGACTCAGTCACCCTGCCTTCCTGTCACATGGTCTTCAATATCATCTGTAGACATATAGTGGGGCAAAAAGTATTCATGATGTTTCCACCCCCATGCTTCACAGTAGGTATGGTGTTATTTGGATGCAACTCAGCATTCTTTGTCCTCCAAACACGACGAGTTGAGTTTTTACCAAAAAGTTATATGTTGGTTTCATCTGACCATATGACATTCTCCCAATCTTCTTCTGGATCATCCAAATGCTCTTTAGCCAACTTCAGACGGGCCTGGACATGTACTGGCTTAAGCAGGGGGACACGTCTGGCACTGCAGGAATTGAGTCCCTGGCGTAGTGTGTTACTGATTGTAGGCTTTGTAACTTTGGTCCCAGCGCTCTGCAGGTCATTCACTAGGTCCCCCCGTGTGGTTCTGGGATTTTTGCTCACCGTTCTTGTGATCATTTTGACCCCACGGGGTGAGATCTTGCATGGAGCCCCAAATCGAGGGAGATTATCAGTGATCTTGTATGTCTTCCATTTCCTAATAATTGCTCCCACAGTTGATTTCTTCAAACCAAGCTGCTTACCTATTGCAGATTCAGTCTTCCCAGCCTGGTGCAGGTCTACAATTTTGTATTTTATTATTATTATTATTATTATTATTATTATTCACCTTTATTTAACCAGGTAGGCTAGTTGAGAACACCTTTATTTAACCAGGTAGGCTAGTTGAGAACACCTTTATTTAACCAGGTAGGCTAGTTGAGAACACCTTTATTTAACCAGGTAGGCTAGTTGAGAACACCTTTATTTAACCAGGTAGGCTAGTTGAGAACACCTTTATTTAACCAGGTAGGCTAGTTGAGAACACCTTTATTTAACCAGGTAGGCTAGTTGAGAACACCTTTATTTAACCAGGTAGGCTAGTTGAGAACACCTTTATTTAACCAGGTAGGCTAGTTGAGAACAAGTTCTCATTTGCAACTGCGACCTGGCCAAGATAAAGCATAGCAGTGTGAGCAGACAACAAAGAGTTACACATGGAGTAAACAATTAACAAGTCAATAACACAGTAGAAACCAAAGGGGGAGTCTATATACAATGTGTGCAAAAGGCATGAGGAGGTAGGCAAATAATTACAATTTTGCAGATTAACACTGGAGTGATGAATGATCAGATGGTCATGTACAGGTAGAGATATTGGTGTGCAAAAAAGCAGAAAGTATGGGGGTGAGGTAGGTAAAATTGGGTGGGCTATTTACCGATAGACTATGTACAGCTGCAGCGATCAGTTAGCTACTCAGATAGCAGATGTTTGAAGTTGGTGAGGAAGATAAGAGTCTGCAATTCGTTCCAGTCACAGAGAAATGGAACGAAAGGCGGCCAAATGAGGTGTTGGCTTTAGGGATGATCAATGATATACACCTGCTGGATCGCGTGCTACGGGTGGGTGTTGCCATCGTGACCAGTGAACTGAGATAAGGCGGAGCTTTACCTAGCATGGACTTGTAGATGACCTGGAGCCAGTGGGTCTGTCGACGAATATGTAGCGAGGGCCAGCCGATTAGAGCACACAGGTCGCAGTGGTGGGTGGTATAAGGTGCTTCAGTAACAAAACGGATGGCACTGTGATAAACTGCATCCAGTTTGCTGAGTAGAGTGTTGGAAGCTATTTTGTACATGACATCGCCGAAGTCGAGGATCGGTAGGATAGTCAGTTTTACTAGGGTAAGTTTGGCGGCGTGAGTGAAGGAGGCTTTGTTGCGGAATAGAAAGCCGACTCTCGATTTGATTTTAGATTGGAGATGTTTGATATGAGTCTGGAAGGAGAGTTTACAGTCTAGCCAGACACCTAGGTACTTATAGATGTCCACATATTCTAGGTCGGAACCATCCAGGGTGGTGATGCTAGTCGGGCGTGCGGGTGCAGGCAGCGAACGGTTGAAAAGCATGCATTTGGTTTTACTAGCGTTTAAGAGCAGTTGGAGGCCACGGAAGGAGTGTTGTATGGCATTGAAGCTCGTTTGGAGGTTAGATAGCACAGTGTCCAAGGACGGGCCGGAAGTATACAGAATGGTGTCGTCTGCCTAGAGGTGGATCAGGGAATCGCCCGCAGCAAGAGCAACATCATTGATATATGCAGAGAAAAGAGTCGGCCTGAGAATTGAACCCTGTGGCACCCCCATAGAGACTGCCAGAGGACCGGACAGCATGCCCTCCGATTTGACACACTGAACTCTGTCTGCAAAGTAATTGGTGAACCAGGCAAGGCAGTCATCAGAAAAACCGAGGCTACTGAGTCTGCCGATAAGAATATGGTGATTGACAGAGTCGAAAGCCTTGGCAAGGTCAATGAAGACGGCTGCACAGTACTGTCTTTTATCGATGGCGGTTATGATATCGTTTAGTACCTTGAGCGTGGCTGAGGTACATCCGTGACCGGCTCGGAAACCAGATTGCACAGCGGAGAAGGTACGGTGGGATTCGAGATGGTCAGTGACCTGTTTGTTGACTTGGCTTTCGAAGACCTTAGATAGGCAGGGCAGGATGGATATAGGTCAGTAACAGTTTGGGTCCAGGGTGTCTCCCCCTTTGAAGAGGGGGATGACTGCGGCAGCTTTACAATCATTGGGGATCTCAGACGATATGAAAGAGAGGTTGAACAGGCTGGTAATAGGGGTTGCGACAATGGCGGCGGATAGTTTCAGAAATAGAGGGTCCAGATTGTCAAGCCCAGCTGATTTGTACGGGTCCAGATTTTGCAGCTCTTTCAGAACATCTGCTATCAGGATATTTTTGTGCTGGTCGAGGGCAGTCAGGTCTGGAGTGAACCAAGGGCTATATCTGTTCTTAGTTCTGCATTTTTTGAGCGGAGCATGCTTATCTAAAATGGTGAGGAAGTTACTTTTAAAGAACAACCAGGCGTCCTCTACTGATGGGATGAGGTCAATATCCTTCTAGGATAGCCGGGCCAGGTCCATTAGAAAGGCCTGCTCGCAGAAGTGTTTTAGGGAGCGTTTGACAGTGATGAGGGGTGGTCGTTGGACTGCGGCTCCGTATCGGATACAGGCAATGAGGCAGTGATCGCTAAGAACCTGGTTGAAGACAGCAGAGGTGTATTTGGAGGGCCAGTTGGTCAGGATAACAAGTTCAAACAGGTGCCATTAATACAGGTAACGAGTGGAGGACAGAGGAGCCTCTGAAAGAAGAAGTTACAGGTCTGTGAGAGCCAGAAATCTTGCTTGTTTGTCGGTGACCAAATACTTATTTTCCACCATCATTTGCAAATAAATTCATTAAAAACGTCATTTTCTGGATTTTTTTTCTCGTTTTGTCTGTCATAGTTGAAGTGTACCTATGATGAAAATTACAGGCCTCTCTTATCTTTTTAAGTGGGAGAACTTGCACAATTGGTGGCTGACTAAATACTTCTTTGCCCCACTGTAGATATAGGGACACTAGTGATGACTCCCGTCAACCTAGGATAAACAACAGGGACATGGCTTTTAATCCTCATCCCATGATGCTTTTCCATGTTCATGATCTTCTCCTGCTGAGCCTGGCTACCATATTAACAAATCTACCTTTTCCAATGAACCCAGTTAATTTGACTTACCTCATTCTCTACAGGTTAGTCTGATGATAGGGGTCTAAGAGAGGCCCTGTGGTCCTCATCCGCATCACTATTCCTCTTCATCTTCATCTTTACTAGATGCTCTAATGCTTTCTGTATCATGATCTCTTCTTCCTTTTCGGCAGCGTAGTCTAGTGGTTAGAGTGTAGAGGCCGCAGCGTAGTCTAGTGGTTAGAGTGTAGAGGAGGCAGCGTAGTCTAGTGGTTAGAGTGTAGGGGCGGCAGGGTAGTCTAGTGGTTAGAGTGTAGAGGCGGCAGCGTAGTCTAGTGGTTAGAGTGTAGAGGAGGCAGCGTAGTCTAGTGGTTAGAGTGTGGAGGCGGCAGGGTAGTCTAGTGGTTAGAGTGTAGAGGTGGCAGGTAGTCTAGTGGTTAGAGTGTAGAGGAGGCAGGGTAGTCTAGTGGTTAGAGTGTAGAGGCGGCAGGGTAGTCTAGTGGTTAGAGTGTAGAGGCGGCAGGGTAGTCTAGTGGTTAGAGTGTAGAGGCGGCAGGGTAGTCTAGTGGTTATAGTGTAGAGCCGGCAGGGTAGTCTAGTGGTTAGAGTGTAGAGGCGGCAGGGTAGTCTAGTGGTTAGAGTGTAGAGGCGGCAGCGTAGTCTAGTGGTTAGAGTGTTGGGCTAGTAACCGGAAGGTTGCAAGATCGAATCCCAGAGCTGATTTGTTGAGAATCTAGGGGGCAGTATTTTCATTTTTGGAAAAAAACATTCCCGTTTTAAACGGGATATTTTGTCAGGTCAAGATAAAAGATGCTAGAACATGCATATAATTGACAGCTTTGGATAGAAAACACTCTAACGTTTCCAAAACTGTAAAGATATTGTCTGTGAGTATAACAGAACTGATGTTGCAGGCAAAAGCCTTAGAAAAATCCAATCCGGAAGTGCCCCAGGTTTTGAAAGCGCTGTGTTCCAAAGAGTCCCTATTGACCTGTGAATGTGCCATCAACGAGCTTACGCTTTCTCCGTATTCCCCAAGGTGTCTACAGCATTGTGACGTAGTTTTACGCATTTCTGTTGAAGAATAGCCGTAGGCGGCCACATTGCGTAAGTGGTCACATGGTGGGTCCGAGAGAGATTCTCTCGTAAAATACAGAGGTAGCCATTACTCCAATCGGTCAGAGTGAAAAAGTAATTGTCCCGACGGATATATTATCGAATAGATATTAGAAAAACACCTTGAGGATTGATTATAAACAACGTTTGCCATGTTTCTGTCGATATTATGGAGCTAATTTGGAAATATTTTTAGCAGTTTTCTTGACTGCAATTTCCGGGCAATTTCTCAGCCAAACGTGAAGAACAAACGGAGCTGTTTCGCCTACAAAAATAATATTTTGGGAAAAAATGAACTTTGGCTATCTACCTGGGAGTCTCGTGAGTGAAAACATCTGAAGTTCATCGAAGGTAAACGATTTAATTTGATTGCTTTTCTGATTTGTGACAAGGTTGTCTGCTGCTAGCAATGGATAATGCTATGCTAGGCTATCGATAAACTTACACAAATGTTTGTCTAGCTTTTGCTGTAAAGCATATTTTGAAAATCTGAGATGACAGGGTGATTAACAAAAGGCTCAGTTATGTCTCAGTATATTTCATATGTGATTTTCATGAATAGGAATATTTTCTAGGGATATTTATGTCTGTTGCGTTATGCCAATTAGTTAGTTCTATCTCTATGGTGTGAATAGACTCAAATGAACAGTTTTGTATGTGTAGTAAAACAATTATAAAGACAAGTCCTCTATCTATCTCTATGGTGTGAATAGACTCAAATGAACAGCTTTGTGTGTGGAGTAAAACAATTATAAAGATAAGTCCTCTATCTATCTCTATGGTGTGAATAGACTAAAATGAATATCTTTGTATGTGTAGTAAAACATGGTATTTCAGCTCCGTCCTGGTGATGCAGATCCTATGATCCCATGGACAGAGAACTGAACCCTATAGGTTTGTATCTAACTGACGCTGTGCCGCAATCAAAAAATACATTTATTTTCCACAATCGTTAACTAAGCAAAATTAATTTCAATGTGTCCTGTCTGTGCTTGAAGTTATAAACTGTTAAAGCCAGCAGTGTTACTATAAAATCTTATTAAAAACATATTTTCAGAAACTCACTGCAACATTAAAATGGATGTTTCCAGAACAGGTAAAAAAGTTTTGTTTTACCGGTGAGGAAACGTTCCAGAACCAATGGAATACCAAAAACGTGCGTTCCCACAACTTCCCAGGAACCAAATGAGCTAGCTGGGTGTGTGACTGCTGCTACACTGTAGAGAGATGCATGTATGAAACCTGAAAATACTTGAAAATACAGCCCTCAGCCCTAAAAAATACTTTGTGCGTGAGTGTCACTTTCAACAGCGATCCTTTGCATTTGGATCAGGTTCATGAAAAGTATTTCAAAATCACAGGTGGCCGGTGGAACCTTCATTTCGGGAGGACGGGCTCACAGTAATAGCTGGAAACGGAACAAATGGATCGGTATCTAAGCAAGTAGTTTCCTATGTGTTAGAAACCGTTCCATTCCAGACATTATCATGATCCTCCTGTGTACTAAATACTTGTGGGGGGGAGAACAGAAGACATGAATGGGGAAGGCATTTGTGATTCAGTCTAAAGAAAAAGCACACCAACCATTGAAACGCGTGTAACGTGGGAACCACGTGTGAAGCTACCAGGGAGTTGGATGATTCACTTGATAGACGCCTGCAGCACAGACCACAACCCTAACCTAAAACCTCTCCCTTTAAAGACTTGGAGAGATGGGTGGAGGGGCGGGAGGAGAGATGGGTGGAGGGGCGGGAGGAGAGATGGGTGGAGGGGTGGGAGGAGAGATGGGTGGAGGGGCGAGAGGAGAGATGGGTGGAGGGGAGGGAAGAGAGATGGGTGGAGAGGCCGGAGGAGAGATGGGTGGAGGGGCGGGAGGAGAGATGGGTGAAGGGAAGGGAGGAGAGATGGGTGGGAGATGGGTGGAGGGGCGGGAGGAGAGATGGTTGGAGGGGCGAGAGGGGAGATGGGTGGAGGGGCGGGAGGAGAGATGGGTGGAGAGGTGGGAGGAGAGATGGGTGGAGGGGTGATGGGTGGAGGGATGAGAGGGGAGATGGGTGGAGGGATGAGAGGGGAGATGGGTGGAGGGATGAGAGGGGAGATGGGTGGAGGAATAGAGGGGAGATGGGTGGAGGGGCGAGAGGGGCGATGGGTGGAGGGGAGGGAGGGAGGAGAGATGGGTGGAGGGGCGATGGGTGGAGGGATGAGAGGGGAGATGGGTGGAGGGGAGGGAGGAGGGATGAGAGGGGAGATGGGTGGAGGGGCGAGAGTGGAGATGGGTGGAGGGGAGGGAGGAGAGATGGGTGGAGGGGCGATGGGTGGAGGGATGAGAGGGGAGATGGGTGGAGGGATGAGAGGGGAGATGGGTGGAGGGGGCGAGAGGGGAGATGGGTGGAGGGGTGGGAGGAGAGATGGGTGGAGCGGAGGGAGGGAGGAGAGATGGGTGGAGGGGCGATGGGTGGAGGGGAGGGAGGAGGGATGAGAGGGGAGATGGGTGGAGGGGCGAGAGTGGAGATGGGTGGAGGGGCGATGGGTGGAGGGGAGGGAGGAGAGATGGGTGGAGGGGTGAGAGTGGAGATGGGTGGAGGGGCGATGGGTAAAGGGGCGAGAGGGGAGATGGGTGGAGGGGCGATGGGTGGAGGGATGAGAGGGGAGATGGGTGGAGGAGCGAAAGGGGAGATGGGTGGAGGGGCGATGGGTGGAGGGATGAGAGGGGAGATGGGTGGAGGGATGAGAGGGGAGATGGGTGGAGGGGCAAGAGGGGAGATGGGGGCGAGAGGGGAGAGGGGAGATAGGTGGAGGGCGAGAGGGGAGATGGGTGGAGGGATGAGAGGGGAGATGGGTGGAGGGGCGAGAGGGGAGATGGGTGGAGGGGTGAGAGGGGAGATAGGTGTAGGTGGAGGGGCGAGAGGGGAGATGGGTGGAGGGACGAGAGTGGAGATGGGTGGAGGGACGAGAGGGGAGATGGGTGGAGGGGCGAGAGGGGTGGAGGGCGGGAGGGGAGATGGGTGGAGGGACGAGAGGGGAGATGGGTGGAGGGACGGGAGGGGAGATGGGTGGAGGGGCGAGAGGGGAGATGGGTGGAGGGGCGGGAGGGGAGATGGGTGGAGGGACGAGAGGGAAGATGGGTGGAGGGGCGAGAGGGGAGATGGGTGGTGGTACGAGAGGGAAGATGGGTGAAGGGGTGAGAGGAGAGATGGGTGGAGGGGCGGGAGGGGAGATGGGTGGAGGGGAGATGGGTGGAGGGGTGAGAGGGGAGATGGGTGAAGAGACGAGAGGGGAGATGGGTGGAGGGGTGATGGGTGGAGGGGCGAGAGTGGAGATGGGTGGAGGGGAGGGAGAAGGGACTAGAGGGGAGATGAGTGGAGGGGTGATGGGTGGAGGGGCGAGAGTGGAGATGGGTGGAGGGACGGGAGGGGAGATGGGTGGAGGGGCGAGAGGGGAGATGGGAGGAGGGGCGGGAGGGGAGATGGGTGGAGGGACGAGAGGGAAGATGGGTGGAGGGGCGAGAGGGGAGATGGGTGGTGGTACGAGAGGGGAGATGGGTGAAGGGGTGAGAGGAGTGATGGGTGGAGGGGCGGGAGGGGAGATGGGTGGAGGGGAGATGGGTGGAGGGGTGAGAGGGGAGATGGGTGAAGAGACGAGAGGGGAGATGGGTGGAGGGGTGATGGGTGGAGGGGCGAGAGTGGAGATGGGTGGAGGGGAGGGAGAAGGGACGAGAGGGGAGATGAGTGGAGGGGTGATGGGTGGAGGGGCGAGAGTGGAGATGGGTGGAGGGGAGGGAGGAGGGACGAGAGGGGAGATGGGTGGAGGGGTGATGGGTGGAGGGGCGAGAGGGGAGATGGGTGGAGGGGCGATTGGTGGAAGGGCAATGGGTGGAGGGGCGATGGGTGGAGATGGGTGGAGGGGCGATGGGTGGAGGGGCGAGAGGGGAGGGGATGGGGGGGGGGGGGTGTCTCCATTATGGTGTTGTCTGTGAAACATAGGGTGTGTAAAGGGACCACAGGATGGGGTGGGGTCAGGCCCTCGTTTCATCACTGACCCTGTTTGAGGAGGTTTTAATATCCATTGACCTGGCCAGGGGGTGGTGGGGTGGAGGGGAAGAGAGAACCAGGGGGTGGAGGGGAAAAGAGATCTCTCTCACACCCCAGTGTTTCCCCTAGGATACCTTTCAGCAGTGGTGGCAAGGGTAGCCATGGGGATGGGGGGGGGGTGTTCACATAGACTTCCATTCATTGATCAAACTACTATCCATTTAAAAACATTTAAAAACAAGCCTGGGCAGAAGTGTATTTTTAATTACATCATATTTCTTTGCAGTTATGTCAACAACAAATATATTTAGGGGAAACACTGCACACACACACACACACACACATACACACACACACACACACACACAGGGGTTGAAGGGAAGAGGGAACCAGGTGGTGGAGGGGAAGAGGGAACCAGGTGGTGGAGGGGAAGAGGAACCAGGTGGTGGAGGGGAAGAGGAAACCAGGTGGTGGAGGGGAAGAGGGAACCAGGGGGGTGGAGGGGTGGAGGGGAAGAGGGAACCAGGGTGTGGAGGGGAAGAGGGAACCAGGGGGGTGGAGGGGAAGAGGGAACCAGGGGGTGGAGGGGAAGAGGGAACAAGGGGGTGGAGGGGAAGAGGGAACCAGGGGGGTGGAGGGGAAGAGGGAACCAGGGGTGGAGGGGAAGAGGGAACCAGGGGGTGGAGGGGTGGAGGGGAAGAGGGAACCAGGGGGTTGAAGGGAAGAGGGAACCAGGGGGTGGAGGGGAAGAGGGAACCAGGGGGTGACAAGAGAACAAAAGTTATTTTGTCAACCCCCAAAAAGACAGCCCCCAAGACACACACAGACATACACGCACGCACACACACACACATGCACACACGCACACACACACAAACACACACACACAATCCTTCGTATGTGGTGTATACATAGTGTTGTCTATCACATCACAGCTGGAAGAGGAGATATATTTTCATTGGAAAATCTGTGGTTAGACACATTTTCCGAAACACCTTTTCACTCAACACCTCTGTGCACTATAGCACACTGTAATTACAGGCCTCCCTTCACACTTTGACATGTTTCATGAATTATTACAGTTGGTTGTTTTTGTGTGTTGAAAGCAGCCAAGTCACCCCTGATACAAGTCCTTATTCTACGTACATCCATGTCGCAGGACGTCAGGACAACCAGCCATTTTATTTTAATTTTTGTTTTAGGCTTGAACTTTACTTTAACCATTCAGAGTTCATGCTTAAACTTAACCTTTAGCATTTAGCCTTAAACCTTTAGCCTTTAGCCTTAAATCTTTAGCCTTTAACCTTCAGCCTTTAGCCTTTAGCCTTAAACCTTTCGCCTTTAGCCTTTAGCCTTAAACCTTTAGCCTTCAGCCTTTAGCCTTTAGCCTTTAACCTTTAGCCTTTAACCTTTAACCTTTAACCTTAAACCTTAAACCTTTAACCTTTAGCCTTTAGCCTTTAACCTTTAACCTTTAGCCTTTAACCTTTAACCTTTAACCTTTAACCTTTAACCTTTAACCTTTAACCTTAAACATCTTGAAATCTTACGTTTGAGAAACATGAATGAACGTCTAACTTTGACCTGAGACTGTGAGAGCTAGTTTGTTGAAAAACCCCAAACTTGAATGACAAAGCTGTGAAACCTAAATAAATCTCCTAAATAAACATTCTCCTAAATAAATATACAATATAAATACAACCCATCAACTTATTGAACACCATTTGTGGAGATTTAATATTGAATTCAGCCTTTAACGAATTGAATAACACATTCATAAATGGCTTATAAGACTATCAAAAAGTAGATCATAAGAAACACGTTTTTGAAGTGTTTGTCCTATATTTAGGAGATATAAGAAAGCTCAGGATATGTCAGGGTGTCTGGAGGTCTGGAGGTCTGGATGTCTGGAGGTCTGTGTGTCTGGATGTCTGGAGGTCTGGATGTCTGGATGTCTGGAGGTCTGGGGGTCTGGATGTCTGGAGGTCTGGATGTCTGGATGTCTGGAGGTCTGGAGGTCTGGATGTCTGGATGTCTGGAGGTCTGGATGTCTGGATGTCTGGAGGTCTGGGGGTCTGGAGGTCTGGGGTTCTGGAGGTCTGGAGGTCTGGAGGTCTGGAGGTCTGTGTGTCTGGAGGTCTGGAGGTCTGTGTGTCTGGAGGTCTGGAGGTCTGGATGTCTGGAGGTCTGGAGGTCTGGGGGTCTGGGGGTCTGGAGGTCTGGAGGTCTGGGGGTCTGGAGGTCTGGAGGTCTGGGTGTCTGTCGGTCTGGAGGTCTATGTGTCTGGGTGTCTGTCGGTCTGGAGGTCTATGTGTCTGGGGGTCTGGAGGTCTATGTGTCTGGGGGTCTATGTGTCTGGAGGTCTGGGTGTCTGTCGGACTGGAGGTCTATGTGTCTGTCGGTCTGTGTGTCTGGGGGTCTATGTGTCTGGAGGTCTGGGTGTCTGTCGGTCTGGAGGTCTGTGTGTCTGGGGGTGTCTGGGGGTCTGGGGGTCTGGAGGTCTGGAGGTCTGGAGGCCTGGGTGACTGGAGGTCTGGAGGTCTGGGTGTCTGTGTGTCTGGGGGTCTGTTGGTCTGGAGGTCTGGGTGTCTGTCGGTCTGGAGGTCTGGAGGTCTTGGTGTCTGTTGGTTTGGAGGTCTGGAGGTCTGGGTGTCTGTTGGTCTGGAGGTCTGGAGGTCTGGGTGTCTGTGTGTCTGGGGGTCTGGGTATCTGTTGGTCTGGAGGTCTGGGTGTCTGTTGGTCTGGGTGTCTGGGGGTCTGGGGGTCTGGGAGTCTGGGTGTCTGGGGGTCTGGGTGTCTGGGTGTCTGTCGGTCTATGTGTCTGGGGGTCTGGGTGCCTGGGTGTCTGGGGGTCTGGGGTTCTGGGTGTCTGTCGCTCTGGAGGCCTCTTCCTTGCTGAGTGGCCTTTCAGGTTATGTCGATATTGGACTCGTTTTACTGTGGATATAGATACTTTTGTACCTGTTTCCTCCAGCATCTTCACAAGGTCCTTTGCTGTTGTTCTGGGATTGATTTGCACTTTTCGCACCAAAGTATGTTCATCTCTAGGAGACAGAAAGCGTCTCCTTCCTAAGTGGTTTGATGGCTGAGTGGTCCCATGGTGTTTATACTTGCGTATTATTGTTTGTACAGATGAACGTGGTACCTTCAGGCGTTTTGAAATTGCTCACAAGGATGAACAAGACTTGTGGAGGTCTACAATTATTTAGGTCTTGGCTGATTTGTTTTGATTTTCCCATGATGCCAATCAAAGAGGCACTGAGTTTGAAGGTAGGCCTTGAAATACATCCACATGTACATCTCAAATTGACTCAAATTATGTAAATTAGCCTATCAGAAGCTTCTAAAGCCATGACATCATTTTCTGGAATTTTCCAAGCTGTTTAAAGGCACAGTCAACTTAGTGTATGTAAACTTCTGACCCACTGGAATTGTGAGACACTGAATTATAATTGAAATAATCTGTCAGTAAACAATTGTTTGAAAAATTACTTGTGTCCTGCACAAAGTAGATGTCCTAATCTACTTGCCAAAACTATAGTTTGTTAACAAGACATTTGTGGAGTGGTTGAAAAACGAGTTTTAATGACTACAACCTAATTGTATGTAAACTTCCGACTTCAACTGTATATACACACACCCCTACACACACCCCTGCTGCAAGGTTTATCGCAGGCAAATTGAGGAACCCTGAGATGAAGGATCTTTGAAGATTGTTAATTTGTCTCGTGAAACAGCCCAAGATGCATCGTGTTAAACCTCCACCTCAATAGTATTATATTTCAATTAAGTATTATAAGTCCTGGCCATAATCAAGTCTTCTA
Source organism: Oncorhynchus kisutch (assembly GCF_002021735.2). Lineage (NCBI taxonomy): Eukaryota > Metazoa > Chordata > Actinopteri > Salmoniformes > Salmonidae > Oncorhynchus > Oncorhynchus kisutch. The sequence goes on along the minus strand of NC_034176.2, from coordinate 4,010,906 downwards.
TTACATAACGAGAGAGGCAGAGAGTGAGAGAGACAGAGAGAGAGAGAGAGAGAGGGGGGGGGAGAGAGAGAAAGAGAGAGAGAGAGAGAGACAGAGAGAGAGAGAGAGTGAGAGAGAGAGAGCGAGAGACAGATGTGTCAACAGTAACCTTGGGAAAATCCTCTGCATTATTATTAACAGCAGACTCGTACATTTCCTCAATGAAAACAATGTACAGAGCAAATGTCAAATTGGCTTTTTACCAAATTACCGTACAACAGACCATGTACTCACCCTGCACACCCTAATTGACAATCAAACAAACCAAAACAAAGGCAAAGTCTTCTCATGCTTTGTTGATTTCAAAAAAGCCTTCGACTCAATCTGGCATGAGGGTCTGCTATACAAACTGATGGAAAGTGGTGTTGGGGGTAAAACATACGCCATTATAAAATCCATGTACACAAACAACAAGTGTGCGGTTAAAATTGGCAAAAAACACACACATTTCTTCACACAGGGTCGTGGGGTTAGACAGGGATGCAGCTTAAGCCCCACCCTCTTCAACATATATATCAACGAATTGGCGAGGGCACTAGAAAAGTCTGCAGCACCCGGCCTCCCCCTGCTAGAATCCGAAGTCAAATGTCTGCTGTTTGCTGATGATCTGGTGCTTCTGTCACCAACCAAGGAGGGCCTACAGCAGCACCTAGATCTTATGCACAGATTCTGTCAGACCTGGGCCCTGACAGTAAATCTCAGTAAGACCAAAATAATGGTGTTCCAAAAAAGGTCCTGTCACCAGGACCACAAATACAAATTCCATCTAGACACTGTTGCCCTAGAGCACACAAAAAACTATACATACCTTGGCCTGAACATCAGCACCACAGGTAACTTCCACAAAGCTGTGAACGATCTGAGAGACAAGGCAAGAAGGGCATTCTATGCCATCAAAAGAAACATAAATTTCAACATACCAATTAGGATCTGGCTAAAAATACTTGAATCAGTCATAGAGCCCATTGCCCTTTATGGTTGTGAGGTCTGGGGTCCGCTCACCAACCAAGACTTCACAAAATGGGACAAACACCAAATTGAGACTCTGCACGCAGAATTCTGCAAAAATATCAAATAATGCATGCAGAGCAGAATTAGGCCGATACCCACTAATTATCAAAATCCAGAAAAGAGCTGTTAAATTCTACAACCACCTAAAAGGAAGCGATTCACAAACCTTCCATAACAAAGCCATCACCTACAGAGAGATGAACCTGGAGAAGAGTCCCCTAAGCAAGCTGGTCCTGGGGCTCTGTTCACAAACACAAACACAAACACACACTACAGAGCCCCAGGACAGCAGCACAATTAGACCCAACCAAATCATGAGAAAACAAAAAGATAACTACTTAACACATTGGAAAGAATTAACAAAAAAACAGAGCAAACTAGAATGCTATTTGGCCCTACACAGAGAGTACACAGCGGCAGAATACCTGACCACTGTGACTGACCCAAAATTAAGGAAAGCCTTGACTATGTACAGACTCAGTGAGCATAGCCTTGCTATTGAGAAAGGCCGCCGTAGGCAGACATGGCTCTCAAGAGAAGACAGGCTATGTGCTCACTGCCCACAAAATGAGGTGGAAACTGAGCTGCACTTCCTAACCTCCTGCCCAATGTATGACCATATTAGAGAGACATATTTCCCTCAGATTACACAGATCCACAAAGAATTCGAAAACAAATCCAATTTTGAAAAACTCCCATATCTACTGGGTGAAATTCCACAGTGTGCCATCACAGCAGCAAGATTTGTGACCTGTTGCCACGAGAAAAGGGCAACCAGTGAAGAACAAACACCATTGTAAATACAACCCATATTTATGCTTATTTATTTTATCTTGTGTCCTTTAGCCATTTGTACATTGTTAGAACACTGTATATATATATATATAATATGACATTTGTAATGTCTTTACTGTTTTGAAACTTCTGTATGTGTAATGTTTACTGTTAATTTTTGTTGTTTTTCACTTTATATATTCACTTTGTATGTTGTCTACCTCACTTGCTTTGGCAATGTTAACACATGTTTCCCATGCCAATAAAGCCCTTGAATTGAATTGAATTGAATTGAGAGAGAGAGAGAGAGAGAGAGAGAGAGAGAGGGACAGAGAGAGAGACAGAGTGAAAGAGAAACAGAGAGAGAGAGACAGAGAGAGAGAGAGACAGAGAGAGAGCGAGAGAGAGAGAGAGAGAGAGAGACAGAGTGAAAGAGAAACAGAGAGAGAGAGACAGAGAGAGAGAGCGAGCGAGAGACAGAGGGACAGAGAGAGAGACAGAGAGAGAGAGACAGTGTGAAAGAGAAACAGAGAGAGGGGGAATGTTTTGTTATTGAGACGAGATAATGAGGTTATTCATTCATCTTTTCCTCCAGATGGATCTGAGTGTTAGCAGACAGAGTGTACCAACACCAGCAGTTGTGTGTGTGTGTGTGTGTGTGTGATTTGATATGAAGAGGAAAACCACAGTGTGTCTGAACGGTGATAATGACACTTCTTGTGTGCATCCCAAAGGGCTCCCTATATTCCCAACATATTGCACTACTTTTAACCACAGTCCTACGGGCCCAGGTTTACCACAGTCCTACGGGCCCAGGTTTACCACAGTCCTACGGGCCCAGGTTTACCACAGTCCTACGGGCCCAGGTTTACCACAGTCCTACGGGCCCAGGTTTACCACAGTGCTACGGGCCCAGGTTTACCACAGTCCTACGGGCCCAGGTTAACCACAGTCCTACGGGCCCAGGTTAAAGTAGTATTAAATATGGAATAAGGTCCCATATGGAACAGACTTCCTGGACTGTCAGAGATCTGATACCAGGGGTACCTACAGTACATCTACAGTACATCTACCACACTGACTGTCTGACTGACTGACTGACTGACTGTCTGACTGACTGACTGTCTGACTGACTGACTTTCTGACTGTCTGACTGACTGTCTGACTGTCTGACTGACTGACTGACTGTCTGACTGACTGACTGACTGTCTGACTGTCTGACTGTCTGACTGACTGACTGTCTGACTGACTGACTGTCTGACTGACTTTCTGACTGTCTGACTGTCTGTCTGACTGACTAACTGACTGTCTGACTCACTGTCTGACTGTCTGACTGTCTGACTGACTGATTAGAGCCATAAAGGAAACTACCACCCCACTACCAGATTAGAGACATAAAGGTGACTACCACCCCACTATCAGATTAGAACCATAAAAGAGACTACCACCCCACTATCAGATTAGAGCCATAAAGGAGACTAGACATCTACCACCCCACTATCAGATTAGAGACATAAGGGAGAGTGCCACCCCACTATCAGATTAGAGACATAAGGGAGAGTGGCACCCCACTATCAGACTAGAGACATAAAGGATACCACCCCACTATCAGATTAGAGACATAAGGGAGAGTGCCACCCCACTATCAGATTAGAGACATAAAGGAGACTACCACCCACTATCAGATTAGAACCATAAAGGAGACTACCACCCCACTATCAGATTAGAGACATAAGGGAGAGTGCCACCCCACTATCAGATTAGAGACATAAGGGAGAGTGCCACCCCACTATCAGATTAGAGACTAAGGGAGAGTGCCACCCCACTATCAGATTAGCGACATAAGGGAGAGTGCCACCCCACTATCAGATTAGAGACATAAGGGAGAGTGCCACCCCACTCTCAGATTAGAGACATAAGGGAGAGTGCCACCCCACTATCAGATTAGAGACATAAGGGAGAGTGCCACCCCACTATCAGATTAGAGACATAAGGGAGAGTGCCACCCCACTATCAGATTAGAGACATAAGGGAGAGTGCCACCCCACTATCAGATTAGAGACATAAGGGAGAGTGCCACCCCACTATCAGATTAGAGACATAAGGGAGGGTGCCACCCCACTATCAGATTAGAGACATAAAGGATACCACCCCACTATCAGATTAGAGACATAAGGGAGAGTGCCACCCCACTATCAGATTAGAGACATAAGGGAGAGTGCCACCCCACTATCAGATTAGAGACATAAGGGAGAGTGCCACCCCACTATCAGATTAGAGACATAAGGGAGAGTGCCACCCCACTATCAGATTAGAGACATAAAGGATACCACCCCACTATCAGATTAGAGACATAAGGGAGAGTGCCACCCCACTATCAGATTAGAGACATAAGGGAGAGTGCCACCCCACTATCAGATTAGAGACATAAGGGAGAGTGCCACCCCACTATCAGATTAGAGACATAAGGGAGAGTGCCACCCCACTATCAGATTAGAGACATAAGGGATTTGTGTAGTTTAACATCTCTTATACAGGTAACGTGACAATGGTCACTGAACTCATTGGCTGTAAATTTATGAGAGGCATTTTGTTAGAATAATATTTAATAGAGTATATTTATCAGGGTGTTTAAAGTTGGTGTTGGTTTAGTGATCAGCGGAGTTACATTTAGCTTAGTGCAAATATCTTTCAACGCATCAGATACTGGCATCAACCAATCTAGACGAAGATCAACCACTATCAGTATTTCAGATTGAGCGTAGTTAGACAGCAGGTCACGGAGCAGGTCAGGTCACAGAGGCCAAGGGAGGGCGATAAATTCCCACTAGCGTCTGAGGGGCATTTTTACCAAGTCTGAATTGGTATTGATACAAGATTGTTTTTGAACTGTTCATTTGGGCCGATGCCTCGAACAACGATGTGGGTAAAAATGGATTGTTACTTCTTTGCGGGCCTGCAGTATGATGAAAATACTGATCATTAATGGTTTGGTTATCTGAGAGGGATTTGGGACGTCTCAGCGCAGCCTTGAAGTAGTGAGGACAGGGTCAAGGCACCAAGATGATTTGGATGGACTCCAAACCTCGACTCAGAAATTCCACTGGTCTGAAAAAAAATGTGAATGTTTATTGGACTCCTTCAGAGTTCCAACCAGTTCTATAAATCCATTTTCAGCCGTTCCGTGCTTGCCATCCTAATGTCATTAAATCCCACATGGACTATGACCGTGACAGCAACAGCTCTGTGTTCTGGTGTAAAACAATAGGAAGCAGCCTAGTAATGTCCTGTACCTGAGCCCCAAGGATGGCACAAGGTGTTTTTCCCCCTCGGGGAACCAAGATTTTTCTCACTGTAGAGCAGCCCATTATAACGGCTGGTGGGAAGGCAGAGGAGGTCCAGCAGTGTTCTGCGCCTCGAGCCGGCAGAGGAACCAATGCGTCAGAGGTCCAGCAGTGTTCTGCGCCTCGAGCCGGCAGAGGAACCAATGCGTCAGAAGTCCAGCAGTGTTCTGCGCCTCGAGCCGGCAGAGGAACCAATGCGTCAGAGGTCCAGCAGTGTTCTGCGCCTCGAGCCGGCAGAGGAACCAATGCGTCAGAGGTCCAGCAGTGTTCTGCGCCTCGAGCCGGCAGAGGAACCAATGCGTCAGAAGTCCAGCAGTGTTATGCGCCTCGAGCCGGCAGAGGAACCAATGCGTCAGAGGTCCAGCAGTGTTCTGCGCCTCGAGCCGGCAGAGGAACCAATGCGTCAGAGGTCCAGTGATCCGAGTCCGAAACAGAATCCCCATGGGAAGCAGTCAGGATAGGGGACGATGGCACTGGAACCTCCGAAGCAAGAACGGCCAAGCTGTTCGATAACTGGATTTGGGTCAGGTTTGCCTATCACCAAAGAAACTCCGCTGGTCAGAGGCCGCTTCCCTCCATTTTGGCCTACGGCAGGTGACGTACTGGTTGTGGGGGGGATCAGGAATGATGACAGTCGACTAACTCGATCAAAAGTGACAGTCCTGCTCTATTTTCCAGGCAAGTGGGAGACTTCTTCAGGTAGTGGTCTCTAGAAGGCTTTGACCATTCAGTCAATGAGTGCTGACACTGGCGGTGATACTCTCAACACATCGGAGGAGAGTCCAGCCTGTGCAGTACATAGAAGGAGAAGGTAGGGGGTGCTGCTTTCCGCCAGTAGACTGTAATCTGTAGCTACTTCTTCTCTATGGTGATCCGCAAGTCAACCATTGTTGCATTGGAACTCTGGTTGGACCACAATGTCCCGGAGGAGAACGTAGTAAAAACACAGCTCCTGAAAGAACACGTTTCCTCTGAACCTGGAGGCTTCCAGGAGAACACATGTTCCATGTCTCCTCTGAACGGGGAAGCCTCCAGGAGAACACAACACGTTACATGTTTCCTCTGAACGGGGAAGCCTCCAGGACAACACAACACGTTACATGTTTCCTCTGAACGGGGAAGCCTCCAGGAGAACACAACACGTTACATGTTTCCTCTGAACGGGGAAGGCTCCAGGGGAACACAACACGTTCCTAACTGATTTGCCTAGTTAAATAAAGATAAAACAATGGGTTCACTTGTGAAGCAGACATTCTGTTCTGCTGTGAACGTCAAGACAAGTAGCAATGACTACAAAGCCAGCTTCAATGATCCTTGATCCCATGGTGAGTTGGAGCACTAACCTAACGGTCAACATGCTACCTGAGATTACTACTTGGCACGGGAGCATAACCCATAGCCCAGGACTAAGCCCTCACTCTGTCGCGTCTTAACCCCGTCTTGTGAGAGCTGGCCGGGTTGGGACGAGGCCAGCCAGCCAGCCAGTGGGTTGAGGAGCCGAGCTGAGCTCTATAACGACTGCAGCCTCTCATTGAGGATTTCAAGTTGAAGGCCGACCGGGGGGCTGTAAGCAATGTTTTCAGAAAAAAAGCAGGATCCCTCGTTATAGTCGATGGGAAAATTACGAGTTTCTGTGTTCAATATTTGTGGATCTTCTAAAAGCGCCACATGACACAGAAAACAATGTCACGTCATCAATGGTTTTGTCCATTCTTTATACAGTCTATGCATCATTCTCATGGACCAGGGCCACACTCCAACACACGCAGGGCAGGAGGCAGGGAGGCAGGGAAGGAAGGAAGGAAAGGAGGAAGGAAGGAAAGTAGGAAGGAAGGAAGGAAGGAAAGGAGGGAGGAAGGAAGGGAAGGAAGGAAGGAAGGAAGGGAATGGAAGGGAAGGGAAGGAGGAAGGAAGGAAGGAAGAAAGAGAGAGAGGAAGGAAGGAAGGATGGAAGGAAGGAAGGAGGGAAGGAAGGAAGGAAGGAAGGAAGGAAGGAAGGAAGGAAGGAAGGAAGGAAGGAAGGAAGGAAGGAAGGAAGGGAGGAAGGAAGGGAGGGAGGAAGGAATGAAGGAATGAAAGGAGGAAGGAAGGAAGGAACGGAAGGAGGAAGGAAGGAAGAAAGAAAGGAAGGAAGGAAGGAGTGAAGGAAGGAAGGAAGGAAGGAAGGGAGGCAGGAAGGAAGGAAGGAAGGAAGGGAGGGAGGGAGGCAAGGAAGGAAGGAAGGAAGGAAGGAAGGAAGGAAGGAAGGAAGGAAGGAAGGAAGGAAGGAAGGAAGGAAGGAAGGAAGGAAGGAATGAGGGAGGGAGGGAGGGAGGTAGGAAGGGAGGGAGGCAGGGAAGGAAGGAAGGAAGGAAGCAAGGAAGGGAGGTAGGTAGGTAGGTATATCTTGTTATACAGCATTACTCCCCACGTCTGCAGTAACGTACCTGATGTGCACAGTGGGGAAAAGTTTAACTCCACCTTTCTACCTCCTTTCTTTTTACACACACACACACACACACACACACACACACACACACACACACACACACACACACACACACACACACACACACACACACACACACACACACACACACGCACCCCGCACCCACACCCACGCACACACACACACACACACCATAACACTAACTCTTAACCCTGAACCTAACCATAACACTAACTCTTAACCCTGAACCTAGCCATAACACTAACTCTTAACCCTGAACCTAACCGTAACACTAACTCTTAACCCTGAACCTAACCATAACAATAACACTAACTCTTAACCCTGAACCTTAACCCTGAACCTAAACGTAACACTAACTCTTAACCCTGAACCTAACCATAACACTAACTCTTAACCCTGAACCTAACCATAACCATAACACTAACTCTTAACCCTGAACCTAACCATAACACTAACTCTTAACCCTGAACTTAACCTTAACACTAACTCTTAACCCTGAACCTAACCGTAACACTAACTCTTAACCCTGTCCTTAACCCTGAACCTAACCATAACACTAACTCTTAACCCTGAACCTAACCATAACACTAACTCTTAACCCTGAACCTAACCATAACACTAACTCTTAACCCTGAACCTAACCGTAACACTAACTCTTAACCCTGAACCTAACCATAACACTAACTCTTAACCCTGAACCTTAACCCTGAACCTAACTGTAACACTAACTCTTAACCCTGAACCTAACCATAACACTAACTCTTAACCCTGAACCTAACCGTAACACTAACTCTTAACCCTGAACCTAACCATAACACTAACTCATAACCCTGAACCAAACCATAACACTAACTCTTAACCCTGAACCTAACCGTAACACTAACTCTTAATCCTGAACCTAACCGTAACACTAATTCTTAACCCTGAACTTAACCTTAACACTAACTCTTAACCCTGAACCTAACCATAACACTAACTCTTAACCCTGAACCTAACCATAACACTAACTCTTAACCCTGAACCTAACCATAACACTAACTCTTAACCCTGAACCTAACCGTAACACTAACTCTTAACCCTGTCCTTAACCCTGAACCTAACCATAACACTAACTCTTAACCCTGAACCTAACCGTAACACTAACTCTTAACCCTGAACCTAACCCTGAACTTAACCTTAACACTAACTCTTAACCCTGAACCTAACCGTAACACTAACTCTTAACCCTGTCCTTAACCCTGAACCTAACCATAACACTAACTCTTAACCCTGAACCTAACCATAACACTAACTCTTAACCCTGAACCTAACCATAACACTAACTCTTAACCCTGAACCTAACCGTAACACTAACTCTTAACCCTGAACCTAACCATAACACTAACTCTTAACCCTGAACCTTAACCCTGAACCTAACTGTAACACTAACTCTTAACCCTGAACCTAACCATAACACTAACTCTTAACCCTGAACCTAACCGTAACACTAACTCTTAACCCTGAACCTAACCATAACACTAACTCATAACCCTGAACCAAACCATAACACTAACTCTTAACCCTGAACCTAACCGTAACACTAACTCTTAATCCTGAACCTAACCGTAACACTAATTCTTAACCCTGAACTTAACCTTAACACTAACTCTTAACCCTGAACCTAACCATAACACTAACTCTTAACCCTGAACCTAACCATAACACTAACTCTTAACCCTGAACCTAACCATAACACTAACTCTTAACCCTGAACCTAACCGTAACACTAACTCTTAACCCTGTCCTTAACCCTGAACCTAACCATAACACTAACTCTTAACCCTGAACCTAACCGTAACACTAACTCTTAACCCTGAACCTAACCCTGAACCTAACCATAACACTAACTCTTAACCATATCCTTAACCCTGAACCTAACCGTAACACTAACTCTTAACCCTGAACCTAACCATAACACTAACTCTTAACCCTGAACCTAACCATAACCATAACACTAACTCTTAACCCTGAACCTAACCGTAACACTAACTCTTAACCCTGTCCTTAACCCTGAACCTAACCATAACACTAACTCTTAACCATATCCTTAACCCTGAACCTAACCGTAACACTAACTCTTAACCCTGAACCTAACCATAACACTAACTCTTAACCCTGAACCTAACCATAACCATAACACTAACTCTTAACCCTGAACCTAACCGTAACACTAACTCTTAACCCTGTCCTTAACCCTGAACCTAACCATAACACTAACTCTTAACCCTGAACCTAACCATAACACTAACTCTTAACCCTGAACCTTAACCCTGAACCTAACCGTAACACTAACTCTTAACCCTGAACCTAACCATAACACTAACTCTTAACCCTGAACCTAACCGTAACCGTAACACTAACTCTTAACCCTGAACCTAACCATAACACTAACTCATAACCCTGAACCAAACCATAACACTAACTCTTAACCCTGAACCTAACCGTAACACTAACTCTTAATCCTGAACCTAACCGTAACACTAATTCTTAACCCTGTACTTAACCTTAACACTAACTCTTAACCCTGAACCTAACCATAACACTAACTCTTAACCCTGAACCTAACCATAACACTAACTCTTAACCCTGAACCTAACCATAACACTAACTCTTAACCCTGAACCTAACCGTAACACTAACTCTTAACCCTGTCCTTAACCCTGAACCTAACCATAACACTAACTCTTAACCCTGAACCTAACCGTAACACTAACTCTTAACCCTGAACCTAACCATAACACTAACTCTTAACCATATCCTTAACCCTGAACCTAACCGTAACACTAACTCTTAACCCTGAACCTAACCGTAACACTAACTCTTAACCCTGAACCTAACCATAACACTAACTCTTAACCCTGAACCTAACCATAACCATAACACTAACTCTTAACCCTGAACCTAACCGTAACACTAACTCTTAACCCTGTCCTTAACCCTGAACCTAACCATAACACTAACTCTTAACCCTGAACCTAACCGTAACACTAACTCTTAACCCTGAACCTAACCATAACACTAACTCTTAACCCTGAACCTAACCATAACACTATCTCTTAACCCAGAACCTAACCATAACACTAACTCTTAACCACATCCTTAACCCTGAACCTAACCATAACACTAACTCTTAACCCTGAACCTTACCCTGAACCTAACCGTAACCGTAACACTAACTCTTAACCCTGAACTTAACCATAACCATAACACTAACTCTTAACCCTGAACCTAACCCTGAACCTAACCATAACACTAACTCTTAACCCTGAACCTAACCGTAACACTAACTCTTAACCCTGAACCTAACCATAACACTAACTCTTAACCCTGAACCTTAACCCTGAACCTAACTGTAACACTAACTCTTAACCCTGAACCTAACCATAACACTAACTCTTAACCCTGAACCTAACCGTAACACTAACTCTTAACCCTGAACCTAACCATAACACTAACTCATAACCCTGAACCAAACCATAACACTAACTCTTAACCCTGAACCTAACCGTAACACTAACTCTTAATCCTGAACCTAACCGTAACACTAATTCTTAACCCTGAACTTAACCTTAACACTAACTCTTAACCCTGAACCTAACCATAACACTAACTCTTAACCCTGAACCTAACCATAACACTAACTCTTAACCCTGAACCTAACCATAACACTAACTCTTAACCCTGAACCTAACCGTAACACTAACTCTTAACCCTGTCCTTAACCCTGAACCTAACCATAACACTAACTCTTAACCCTGAACCTAACCGTAACACTAACTCTTAACCCTGAACCTAACCCTGAACTTAACCTTAACACTAACTCTTAACCCTGAACCTAACCGTAACACTAACTCTTAACCCTGTCCTTAACCCTGAACCTAACCATAACACTAACTCTTAACCCTGAACCTAACCATAACACTAACTCTTAACCCTGAACCTAACCATAACACTAACTCTTAACCCTGAACCTAACCGTAACACTAACTCTTAACCCTGAACCTAACCATAACACTAACTCTTAACCCTGAACCTTAACCCTGAACCTAACTGTAACACTAACTCTTAACCCTGAACCTAACCATAACACTAACTCTTAACCCTGAACCTAACCGTAACACTAACTCTTAACCCTGAACCTAACCATAACACTAACTCATAACCCTGAACCAAACCATAACACTAACTCTTAACCCTGAACCTAACCGTAACACTAACTCTTAATCCTGAACCTAACCGTAACACTAATTCTTAACCCTGAACTTAACCTTAACACTAACTCTTAACCCTGAACCTAACCATAACACTAACTCTTAACCCTGAACCTAACCATAACACTAACTCTTAACCCTGAACCTAACCATAACACTAACTCTTAACCCTGAACCTAACCGTAACACTAACTCTTAACCCTGTCCTTAACCCTGAACCTAACCATAACACTAACTCTTAACCCTGAACCTAACCGTAACACTAACTCTTAACCCTGAACCTAACCCTGAACCTAACCATAACACTAACTCTTAACCATATCCTTAACCCTGAACCTAACCGTAACACTAACTCTTAACCCTGAACCTAACCATAACACTAACTCTTAACCCTGAACCTAACCATAACCATAACACTAACTCTTAACCCTGAACCTAACCGTAACACTAACTCTTAACCCTGTCCTTAACCCTGAACCTAACCATAACACTAACTCTTAACCATATCCTTAACCCTGAACCTAACCGTAACACTAACTCTTAACCCTGAACCTAACCATAACACTAACTCTTAACCCTGAACCTAACCATAACCATAACACTAACTCTTAACCCTGAACCTAACCGTAACACTAACTCTTAACCCTGTCCTTAACCCTGAACCTAACCATAACACTAACTCTTAACCCTGAACCTAACCATAACACTAACTCTTAACCCTGAACCTTAACCCTGAACCTAACCGTAACACTAACTCTTAACCCTGAACCTAACCATAACACTAACTCTTAACCCTGAACCTAACCGTAACCGTAACACTAACTCTTAACCCTGAACCTAACCATAACACTAACTCATAACCCTGAACCAAACCATAACACTAACTCTTAACCCTGAACCTAACCGTAACACTAACTCTTAATCCTGAACCTAACCGTAACACTAATTCTTAACCCTGAACTTAACCTTAACACTAACTCTTAACCCTGAACCTAACCATAACACTAACTCTTAACCCTGAACCTAACCATAACACTAACTCTTAACCCTGAACCTAACCATAACACTAACTCTTAACCCTGAACCTAACCGTAACACTAACTCTTAACCCTGTCCTTAACCCTGAACCTAACCATAACACTAACTCTTAACCCTGAACCTAACCGTAACACTAACTCTTAACCCTGAACCTAACCATAACACTAACTCTTAACCATATCCTTAACCCTGAACCTAACCGTAACACTAACTCTTAACCCTGAACCTAACCGTAACACTAACTCTTAACCCTGAACCTAACCATAACACTAACTCTTAACCCTGAACCTAACCATAACCATAACACTAACTCTTAACCCTGAACCTAACCGTAACACTAACTCTTAACCCTGTCCTTAACCCTGAACCTAACCATAACACTAACTCTTAACCCTGAACCTAACCGTAACACTAACTCTTAACCCTGAACCTAACCATAACACTAACTCTTAACCCTGAACCTAACCATAACACTATCTCTTAACCCAGAACCTAACCATAACACTAACTCTTAACCACATCCTTAACCCTGAACCTAACCATAACACTAACTCTTAACCCTGAACCTTACCCTGAACCTAACCGTAACCGTAACACTAACTCTTAACCCTGAACTTAACCATAACCATAACACTAACTCTTAACCCTGAACCTAACCCTGAACCTAACCATAACACTAACTCTTAACCCTGAACCTAACCATAACCATAACACTAACTCTTAACCCTGAACCTAACCGTAACACTAACTCTTAACCCTGAACCTTACCCTGAACCTAACCGTAACACTAACTCTTAACCCTGAACCTAACCATAACACTAACTCTTAACCTTGAACCTTACCCTGAACCTAACCGTAACACTAACTCTTAACCCTGAACCTGACCATAACACTAACTCTTAACCCTGAACCTAACCATAACACTAACTCTTAACCCAGAACCTAACCATAACACTAACTCTTAACCACATCCTTAACCCTGAACCTAACCATAACACTAACTCTTAACCCTGAACCTAACCATAACACTAACTCTTAACCCTGAACCTAACCATAACACTAACTCTTAACCCTGACCTTAACCCTGAACCTAACCATAACACTAACTCTTAACCCTGACCTTAGCCCTGAACTTAACCCCAAAACCCTAAAACAAACTCTTATGCTTAAAATAACTTTTGAACAAATTGACTACCTAAAAAAAGTCCTGACTTGACAGCGCATATTAATTATTTTTTAGGTTCACTTCCAAAATGTCCTTGTTTTCCTTCCTTGGGTGAAATGTTAGGATATTGGATATCCCAATTGGCCCAGCGTCGTCTGGGTTTGGCCGGTGTAGGCCGCCAATGTAAATAAGAATTTGTTCTTAACTGATTGAACTGTTTTGAGTTAAATAACTGTTAAATAAATACATTTTAAAAAATGGGGGTCCTTTCCTGAAAACAGATACTCAAACACACATACAGAAAGTAGAAAGAGGAGGAAGGGTACTGAGGTCCACGATAGTATGTTTTGGTAGAAAGAAGCTACTAAGGTCCACGATAGTATGTTTTGGTAGACAGAAGCTACTGAGGTCCACGATAGTATGTTTTGGTAGTCAGAAGCTACTGAGGTCCACAATAGTATGTTTTGGTAGACAGAAGCTACTGAGGTCCACGATAGTATGTTTTGGTAGACAGAAGCTACTGAGGTCCACGATAGTATGTTTTGGTCGTCAGAAGCTACTGAGGTCCACGATAGTATGTTTTGGTAGACAGAAGCTACTAAGGTCCACGATAGTATGTTTTGGTAGTCAGAAGCTACTAAGGTCCACGATAGTATGTTTTGGTAGACAGAAGCTACTAAGGTCCACGATAGTATGTTTTGGTAGACAGAAGCTACTAAGGTCCACGATAGTATGTTTTGGTAGTCAGAAGCTACTAAGGTCCACGATAGTATGTTTTGGTAGACAGAAGCTACTAAGGTCCACGATAGTATGTTTTGGTAGACAGAAGCTACTAAGGTCCACGATAGTATGTTTTGGTAGACAGAAGCTACTAAGGTCCACGATAGTATGTTTTGGTAGTCAGAAGCTACTAAGGTCCACGATAGTATGTTTTGGTAGACAGAAGCTACTAAGGTCCACGATAGTATGTTTTGGTAGACAGAAGCTACTAAGGTCCACGATAGTATGTTTTGGTAGACAGAAGCTACTAAGGTCCACGATAGTATGTTTTGGTAGTCAGAAGCTACTAAGGTCCACGATAGTATGTTCTGGTAGTCAGAAGCTACTAAGGTCCACGATAGTATGTTTTGGTAGACAGAAGCTACTAAGGTCCACGATAGTATGTTTTGGTAGACAGAAGCTACTAAGGTCCACGATAGTATGTTTTGGTAGTCAGAAGCTACTAAGGTCCATGATAGTATGTTTTGGTAGACAGAAGCTACTAAGGTCCACGATAGTATGTTTTGGTAGACAGAAGCTACTAAGGTCCACGATAGTATGTTTTGGTAGACAGAAGCTACTAAGGTCCACGATAGTATGTTTTGGTAGTCAGAAGCTACTAAGGTCCACGATAGTATGTTTTGGTAGACAGAAGCTACTAAGGTCCACGATAGTATGTTTTGGTAGACAGAAGCTACTAAGGTCCACGATAGTATGTTTTGGTAGACAGAAGCTACTAAGGTCCACGATAGTATGTTTTGGTAGACAGAAGCTACTAAGGTCCACGATAGTATGTTTTGGTAGTCAGAAGCTACTAAGGTCCACGATAGTATGTTTTGGTAGTCAGAAGCTACTAAGGTCCACGATAGTATGTTTTGGTAGTCAGAAGCTACTGAGGTCCACGATAGTATGTTTTGGTAGACAGAAGCTACTAAGGTCCACGATAGTATGTTTTGGTAGTCAGAAGCTACTAAGGTCCACGATAGTATGTTTTGGTAGACAGAAGCTACTAAGGTCCACGATAGTATGTTTTGGTAGTCATAAGCTACTAAGGTCCCCGATAGTATGTTTTGGTAGACAGAAGCTACTAAGGTCCACGATAGTATGTTTTGGTAGTCAGAAGCTACTAAGGTCCACGATAGTATGTTATGGTAGACAGAAGCTACTAAGGTCCACGATAGTATGTTTTGGTAGTCAGAAGCTACTAAGGTCCACGATAGTATGTTTTGGTAGACAGAAGCTACTAAGGTCCACGATAGTATGTTTTGGTAGACAGAAGCTACTAAGGTCCCCGATAGTATGTTTTGGTAGTCAGAAGCTACTAAGGTCCACAATAGTATGTTTTGGTAGTCAGAAGCTACTAAGGTCCACGATAGTATGTTTTGGTCGTCAGAAGCTACTGAGGTCCACGATAGTATGTTTTGGTAGTCAGAAGCTACTGAGGTCCACAATAGTATGTTTTGGTAGACAGAAGCTACTAAGGTCCACGATAGTATGTTTTGGTAGACAGAAGCTACTAAGGTCCACGATAGTATGTTTTGGTAGACAGAAGCTACTAAGGTCCACGATAGTATGTTTTGGTAGACAGAAGCTACTAAGGTCCACGATAGTATGTTTTGGTCGTCAGAAGCTACTAAGGTCCACGATAGTATGTTTTGGTAGACAGAAGCTACTAAGGTCCACGATAGTATGTTTTGGTAGACAGAAGCTACTAAGGTCCACGATAGTATGTTTTGGTAGTCAGAAGCTACTAAGGTCCACGATAGTATGTTTTGGTCGTCAGAAGCTACTAAGGTCCACGATAGTATGTTTTGGTAGACAGAAGCTACTAAGGTCCACGATAGTATGTTTTGGTAGTCAGAAGCTACTAAGGTCCACAATAGTATGTTTTGGTAGTCAGAAGCTACAATGTTCCACGATAGTATGTTTTGGTAGACAGAAGCTACTAAGGTCCCCGATAGTATGTTTTGGTAGTCAGAAGCTACTAAGGTCCACAATAGTATGTTTTGGTAGTCAGAAGCTACTATGTTCCACGATAGTATGTTTTGGTAGACAGAAGCTACTATGTTCCACGATAGTATGTTTTGGTAGTCAGAAGCTACTGAGGTCCACGATAGTGCATGGCCTTCGTCAGGGAGTACAATTTTTATTTTTTTATAAATTTAAAAAAGGAGTCCTCTTTTAAACAGCTTATCAATTAGTCCTAATTGGAAGAGGGAGTGGTTACACAATTGATTGGACACACCTAGTAAGCAATAATATACACATTAAAATACTGTAACTATGTTATCATAAAAGTACAACTCCAAACTAGAACTCCAACTCCTAACACATACAGACTCTTGAAAGTTGAAAGTTGAACCTTTCACCTGCTCCTTATCTGGATATTATAAACCCTGAATTTTACGCTTGAATTATAATCTATAATCTATATAATAATATATTCTCTTTGCATGTGTCTGTCTGTCTGTCTGTCTGTCTTTCTGTCTGCCACTAAACCTTCCTTCCTGCTTCTTTTCTACCTGATGCTTGACAGCGCATTGTCTTTGGGAAATAGACATATGAGTTTTGCTGCCAGCATTGCTGCAGAGGTTGAAGGGGTGGGGGGTCAGCCTGTCAGTGCTCAGACCATACGCCGTACACTGCATCGAATTGGTCTGCATGGCTGTCGTCCCAGAAGGAAGCCTCTTCTAAAGATGATGCACAAGAAAGCTCGCAAACATTTAGCATTTTGATGAAGACAATTAGACTAAGGACTAATTAATGGAACCTGTGGTCTGATGAGACCAAGATAAGCGTGTGTGGCGGCAACCAGGTGAGGAGTACATAGACAAGTGTGTCTTGCCTACAGTCAAGCATGGTGTTGTCTATGGCATACTGTAGTTCAGAATGAGGTGGTTCATCAAATCATACAGCAACCTCTCTCTGTTAGTTTGACAAAGTCAGAGTGAGAGAGAGAGAGAGAGAGGGAGAGAGAGAGACACAGAGAGAGAGTGAGAGAGAGAGAGAGACAGAGAGAGAGACAGAGAGAGAGACAGAGAGAGAGAGAGAGACAGAGAGAGAGAGAGAGAGAGAGAGAGAGACAGAGAGAGAGCGAGAGAGAGAGACTGAGAGAGAGACAGAGAGAGAGAGACAGAGATAGAGAGAGACAGAGAGTCAAATGAATGCACATTAACTTGGCATGTAAACTCCCTCCACCGACTCCCCCCCCCTTTCACACACCTCCAGAGAGTCAGATGTGTCTATATGAACATGTTAAACTGTCTGAGATTCTCAGACATGGCCCCGGGGCAGAGAAAAGGGAGGGTACAGAGCCGTGCCGTCCCAGAACATCCTTCTTGATCCTCACACCCATCCATATGGAAATGTGTACCACACACACACACACACACACACACACACACACACACACACACACACACACACACACACACACACACACATATACACACACAGACACACACAGACACACACACACACACACACACACACACACACACACACACACACACACACACACACACACACACACACACACACAGACACACACACACACACACACACACACACACACACACACACACACACACACATATATATACACACACTCAACCACGCACAGACACACACACACACACACATATACACACGCTCAACCACGCACAGACACACACACTCAACCACGCACAGACACACACACACATATACACACGCTCAACCACGCACAGACACACACACACATATACACACGCTCAACCACGCACAGACACACACACACATATACACACGCTCAACCACGCACAGACACACACACACATATACACACGCTCAACCACGCTCAGACACACACACACATATACACACGCTCAACCACGCACAGACACACACCCTCCCGCTAGTGCCCTCCCGCTAGTGCCCTCCCACTAGTGCCCTCCCACTAGTGCCCTCCCACTAGTGCCCTCCCGCTAGTGCCCTCCCGCTAGTGCCCTCCGTCTAGTGCCCTCCGTCTAGTGCCCTCCGTCTAGTGCCCTCCATCTAGTGCCCTACCGCTAGTGCCCTCCCGCTAGTGCCCTCCGTCTAGTGCCCTCCTGCTAGTGCCCTCCTGCTAGTGCCCTCCGTCTAGTGCCCTCCCGCTAGTGCCCTCCGTCTAGTGCCCTCCCGCTAGTGCCCTCCCGCTAGTGCCCTCCTGCTAGTGCCCTCCTGCTAGTGCCCTCCTGCTAGTGCCCTCCCACTAGTGCCCTCCCGCTAGTGTCTTTTTGGGTGGTGTCACTGCATATACATTGTTGTTGTTGTTCTGAACCCACTGCCCCCAAGTCATTGTGACGTAGTCAAAATTTAGCCACACCTTTTGCTGACAGGTGTATAAAATCGAGCACACAGCCATGCAATCTCCAAAGACAAACATTGGCAGTAGAAGCCCTGACCTCATCAAACACCTTTGTGCTGAATTGGAACGCCGACTGTGAGCCAGGCCTAATCGCCCAACATCAGTGCCCGTCCTCGCTAATGTTCCTGTGGCTGAATGGAAGCAAGTCCCAACAGCAATGTTCCAACATCTAGTGGAAAGCCTTCCCAGAAGAGTGGAGGCTGTTATAGCAGCAATGTTCCAACATCTAGTGGAAAGCCTTCCCAGAAGAGTGGAGGCTGTTATAGCAGCAAACAGGGGGGGGGTTGCCTACAAACAGCTTTCACCGAGCTAGCTAACACAGCTAGGCTAGGCTAACACAGCTAGGTTAGGCTAACACAGCTAGGTTAGGCTAACACAGCTGGTTAGCTAGCTAGCTCCTATAACTTTCCAAAACATTTTTTTTATTTATTTAACTAGACAAGTCAGTTAAGAATAAATTACTATTTTTAACAATAGCCCAGGAACAGTGGGTTAACTGCCTGGTTCAGGGGGCAGAACGACAGATTTGAACCTTGTCAGCTCAAGGATTCGATCTTACAACCTTTCGGTTACTAGTTCAACGATCTAACCACTAGGCTACCTGTCGCCAACATTCAGTTTTACAGACCAAGGTAAGAATTGTTTTGGATATTAAAGCTCTGAGTTAATGTCAAATACACTGAGTGTAAAAAAAACATTAGGAACACCTTCCTAATAGCATTCCACAGGGATGCTGGCCCATGTTGACTCCAATGTTGTCAAGTTGGCTGGATGTCGTATGGATGGTGGACCATTCTTGATACTAACTGTTGAGCATGGAAAACCCAGCAGCATTGTAGTTCTTGACACCTTTAAGTGTTCATGGGGCTGCCTCTCGAATTGGGTGGTCAGGAGAGAAGAGGTGGGTGGTCAGGAGAGAAGAGTTGGGTGGTCAGGAGAGAAGAGAATAGGGTGGTCAGGAGAGAAGAGAATAGGGTGGTCAGGAGAGAAGAGGTGGGTGGTCAGGAGAGAAGAGGTAGGTGGACAGGAGAGAAGAGAATAGGGTGGTCAGTAGAGAAGAGGTGGGTGGTCAGGAGAGAAGAGGTGGGTGGTCAGGAGAGAAGAGAATAGGGTGGTCAGGAGAGAAGAGGTGGGTGGTCAGGTGAGAAGAGGTGGGTGGTCAGGAGAGAAGAGAATAGGGTGGTCAGGAGAGAAGAGGTGGGTGGTCAGGTGAGAAGAGGTGGGTGGTCAGGAGAGAAGAGAATAGGGTGGTCAGGTGAGAAGAGGTGGGTGGTCAGGAGAGAAGAGAATAGGGTGGTCAGGAGAGAAGAGGTGGGTGGTCAGGAGAGAAGAGGTGGGTGGTCAGGAGAGAAGAGGTGGGTGGTCAGTAGAAAATTGAATAGGGCACCCTGCTTAGTTTCAGACATTTGAGGAAGACACCAGGTTCTATAGTTGTGAGGGTTTAGTTTTTACAGATCTCAGGGGAACATTTCCAGTTCGGAGGATTGGCTTCTTCCCTTCTGATTCCAAAAATCCTCCAACTGGAATTTATGAAAAACCGAGTGAAAGTCTCAGAAATGTTACAACCTTAGTTAGGATTGTTTTCTTTACTCCTTTGGTTTTGTAATTGATGGGTTTTTGATTTACCTCAACGTGTTGCTGTGCCTATACTGTTTACTGTACAGAGGAGGCTGGTGGGAGGACCTATAGGAGGACAGGCTCTTTGTAATGGCCGGAATGGAATCAATGGAACACGACGGAAGACATGAAACATATGGAAACCACATGTTTAACTCCGTTCAATGGATTCCATTCCAGCCATTACAATGAGCCCGTAGTGCACTATACAGGAAATAGGTGGCCATTTGAGACGGCCCCCATACACTCTGACCTCAGGGCACAAAGGAAGGCCATTTAGTCTTTCACCTCTCCTTCCTTTCCTTCTCTTCCTTCCTTCATTCACCTTTCACTTCAGTTGCTGTTTAGTGTGTCTGAAGTGACCCCCCCCTCAGTGAAGGAGCCCCCCTGCCCTGCCCTGTCCTGCACTGACCTGCCATGTCCTGCCCTGTCATGTCTTGTTCTGCCCTGTCCTGTCTTGTCCTGTTCTGCCCTGTCCTGCCCTGTCCTGCCCTGTCCTGCCCTGTCCTGCCCTGCCCTGCCCTGTCCTGTCCTTAACATACTTACATACACCTCCTGACTTGTCCAAAGAGTGTAGGGATATTTAAAGAAATGTCCAAGGAAGGGGTGCATTTTCCTTCTGGTTGTAAAATAGATGTTAATGTTTAGGTTAATTGTTAAGGAATCCACTTATTGTAAATAATAATTGTTAAGGAATCCACTTATTGTAAATTAGGTCATATTTTAGAGCTAGGCTTGGTGTTCCTATGACTTTAAAGAAAGCCTCACTGCTATCAAGTTCCTCAACATGCCTCCTCTCCCCCTCTCCCCCTCTTCTCCTCCACTCCACTCCACGTCTCCCCTCTCCCTCCTCTCTCCTCCTTTCCCCCCTCCTCTCCTCTCCCTTCTCCCTTTCTCCCCCTCTTCTCCTCCACGTCTCCTCTCCCCTCCTTTCTCCTCTCCCCTCTCCCCCTCTTCCCTATTTCCTCCTTTCCCCGCTCCCCTCCCCCTTTCTCCCCCTCCTCTCACACTCCCTTCCTTTCTCCTCTCCCCTCTCCCCTCTTTCCCTATTTTCTCCTTTCCCCCTCTCCCTCCTCTCTCCCTCCTCTCCTCCTCCCCTTTCCTCCTCTCCCTCTCCTCCCCACTCCTCCTCTCCCCCATTCCTCCTATCCCCTCTCCTTCTCTCGATGTTCCTGAAGGTAACAACAACAACACCAACACCCTGTGTGACTGAAGGGCCATTTGATCCCATCCTGTCCCATTTTTAGACCATGTCCACCTCTTTATGGTTGTCCCGCCTGGGAGACGTGCCCGGACTTGTTCCTTGGTTTTGCCCCCCCCCCCCCCCCCCCCCCCCCCCTCAGCCCCTTGACGACAGGGACCTGTCTCTGTGTCAGACGAACGACTTAAGGAGAAACGACAAGACGCATCATCTTCCATGAAAACAAGCCAAGTTTCTACAACCCCCTTAAATGGCACCCTATTCCCTACGTAGTGCACTCATTCCGATCAGGGCCAATAGGGATTAGGGTGCAGTATGCGAGGGGCCCCCCAAGGTTTCACCCATGTCTTATATAGAACAGCGGTCACCAAGCTGGGTTCTAATTTGATCCTCTTGGACGATGAGAGAGGTCTTAGAGAGGTCCTTATTCCACTCGACGGGATGTCTTAAATACATGACGGAAATGTAGATGATTATTTCAATGACATGCATAGCTTGAAGGTGTAAACACATGCTTATGTGTGTGTGTGTGTTTATATGTGTGTGTGTTTGTATGTGTGTGAGAGAGTGTGTGTGTGTGTGTGTTTGTATGTGTGTGTGTTTATGTATGTGTGTGTGTGTGTTTGTATGTGTGTGTGTGAGAGTGTGTGTGTTTGAATGTGTGTGTGTGTTTGTATTTGTGTGTTTGTATCAGTGTGTGTGTTTGTATGTGTGTGAGTGTGTGTGTGTGTGTTTATGTATGTGTGTGTGTGTGTGTATGTGTGTGTGTGTGTGTTTGTATGTGTGTGTGTTTATGTATGTGTGTGTGTGTGTGTATGTGTGTGTGTGTGTGTGTTTGTATGTGTGTGTGTTTATGTATGTGTGTGTGTGTGTGTTTGTATATGTGTGTGTGAGAGTGTGTGTGTTTGTATGTGTGTGTGTGTTTGTATTTGTGTGTTTGTATCAGTGTGTGTTTATGAATGTGTGTGTGTTTGTATGTGTGTGAGAGTGTGTGTGTTTGTATGTGTGTGTGTGAGAGTGTGTGTGTTTGAATGTGTGTGTGTGTTTGTATTTGTGTGTTTGTATCAGTGTGTGTTTATGAATGTGTGTGTGTTTGTATGTGTGTGAGTGTGTGTGTGTGTTTATGTTTGTGTAAATGTGTGTGTGTGTGTGTGTGTGTTTGTAATGTGTGTGTTTGTATGTGTGTGTTTGTGTGTGTCTGTGTTTGTGTGTGCGTTTGTGTGTGCATGCGTGTGTGTGCATGTGTGCCTGTAGTGTGTGTGTGTGTGTGTGTGTGTGTGTGTGTGTGTGTGTGTGTGTGTGTGTGTGTGTGTTTGTATGTGTGTTAGTGTGCTTGTGTGTTTGTGTATGTGTGTGCGTGCGTGTGTGTTTGGGTGTGTCTGTGTTTGTGTGTGCGTTTGTGTGTGCATGCGTGTGTGTGCGTGTGTGTGTGTTTGGGTGTGTGTTTGGGTGTGTGTTTGGGTGTGTCTGTGTTTGTGTGTGCGTTTGTGTGTGCATGCGTGTGTGTGCGTGTGTGTGTGTTTGGGTGTGTGTTTGTGTATGTGTGTGCGTGCGTGTGTGTTTGGGTGTGTCTGTGTTTGTGTGTGCATGCGTGTGTGTGTGTTAGTGAGTGTGAGTGTGTGTGTGTGTGTGTGTGTGTGTTTGTAATGTGTGTGTTTGTATGTGTGTGTTTGTGTAAATGTGTGTGTGCGTGCGTGTGTGTTTGTGTGTGTCTGTGTTTGTGTGTGCGTTTGTGTGTGTGTGCCTGTAGTGTGTGTGTTTGTGTGTTTGTATGTGTGTTAGTGTGCTTGTGTGTTTGTGTGTGTGTGTGTGTGTGTGTGTTTGTGTGTGTGAGTGTGAGTGTGTGTGTTTGTGTGTGTGTGTGTTAGTGAGTGTGAGTGTGTGTATGTTTGTGTGTCTCAAAGGTTTCATCATCAGTTTTATTCTCACATACACATATGGAGTTGAACATTGTTCCTAACTTTACCAGAATTCCATTTAGGAAGATTCCGGGAATCATGAGGGAAACAATAGGAAATAAAGTAATAATTTAAATATTGATTAATGAGGCAACAAGTCCTCAGAGGAAGCTTTACACCATATCCTGAATATAACATGGCTTAGGGGTTTCATAGGCACATTAGGCATGTTAAATAACATGGTTGAGTGTGTTGTATTACAGTAGTCAGCCAGAGGTAGAGGTATTCACTATAGTGATACAGTAGGCAGCCAAGTAGGAACATGGTAGAGGTATTCACCATAGTGATACAGTAGTCAGCCAAGGCAGAGGTATTCACCATAGTGTTACAGTAGTCAGCCATGGCAGAGGTACTCACCATAGTGATACAGTAGTCAGCCATGGCAGAGGTATTCACCATAGTGATTCAGTAGTCAGCCATGGCAGAGGTACTCACCATAGTGATACAGTAGTCAGCCATGGCAGAGGTATTCACCATAGTGATACAGTAGTCAGCCATGTAGGAAGATGGCAGAGGTATTCACCATAGTGATACAGTAGTCAGCCAAGTCGTACGTTGGCAGAGGTATTCACCATAGTGTTACAGTAGTCAGCCAAGGCAGAGGTATTCACCATAGTGAAACAGTAGTCAGCCAAGTAGGATGATGGCAGAGGTATTCACCATAGTGATACAGTAGGCAGCCAAGTAGGGTTATGGTAGAGGTATTCACCATAGTGATACAGTAGTCAGCCAAGGCAGAGGTATTCACCATAGTGATTCAGTAGTCAGCCATGGCAGAGGTACTCACCATAGTGATACAGTAGTCAGCCATGGCAGAGGTACTCACCATAGTGATACAGTAGTCAGCCATGGCAGAGGTATTCACCATAGTGATACAGTAGTCAGCCATGTAGGAAGATGGCAGAGGTATTCACCATAGTGATACAGTAGTCAGCCAAGTAGTACGTTGGCAGAGGTACTCACCATAGTGTTACAGTAGTCAGCCAAGGCAGAGGTATTCACCATAGTGATACAGTAGTCAGCCATGGCAGAGGTATTCACCATAGTGTTACAGTAGTCAGCCAAGGCAGAGGTATTCACCATAGTGAAACAGTAGTCAGCCAAGTAGGATGATGGCAGAGGTATTCACCATAGTGATACAGTAGGCAGCCAAGTAGGGTTATGGTAGAGGTATTCACCATAGTGATACAGTAGTCAGCCAAGGCAGAGGTATTCACCATAGTGTTACAGTAGTCAGCCATGGCAGAGGTATTCACCATAGTGATACAGTAGGAAGCCAAGTAGGAAGTTGGCAGAGGTATTCACCATAGTGATACAGTAGTCAGCCAAGGCAGAGGTATTCACCATAGTGAAACAGTAGTCAGCCAAGTAGGATGATGGCAGAGGTATTCACCATAGTGATACAGTAGGCAGCCAAGTAGGGTTATGGTAGAGGTATTCACCATAGTGATACAGTAGTCAGCCAAGGCAGAGGTATTCACCATAGTGATTCAGTAGTCAGCCATGGCAGAGGTATTCACCATAGTGTTACAGTAGTCAGCCAAGGCAGAGGTATTCACCATAGTGAAACAGTAGTCAGCCAAGTAGGATGATGGCAGAGGTATTCACCATAGTGATACAGTAGGCAGCCAAGTAGGGTTATGGTAGAGGTATTCACCATAGTGATACAGTAGTCAGCCAAGGCAGAGGTATTCACCATAGTGATTCAGTAGTCAGCCATGGCAGAGGTACTCACCATAGTGATACAGTAGTCAGCCATGGCAGAGGTACTCACCATAGTGATACAGTAGTCAGCCATGGCAGAGGTATTCACCATAGTGATACAGTAGTCAGCCATGTAGGAAGATGGCAGAGGTATTCACCATAGTGATACAGTAGTCAGCCAAGTAGTACGTTGGCAGAGGTACTCACCATAGTGTTACAGTAGTCAGCCAAGGCAGAGGTATTCACCATAGTGATACAGTAGTCAGCCATGGCAGAGGTATTCACCATAGTGTTACAGTAGTCAGCCAAGGCAGAGGTATTCACCATAGTGAAACAGTAGTCAGCCAAGTAGGATGATGGCAGAGGTATTCACCATAGTGATACAGTAGGCAGCCAAGTAGGGTTATGGTAGAGGTATTCACCATAGTGATACAGTAGTCAGCCAAGGCAGAGGTATTCACCATAGTGTTACAGTAGTCAGCCATGGCAGAGGTATTCACCATAGTGATACAGTAGGAAGCCAAGTAGGAAGTTGGCAGAGGTATTCACCATAGTGATACAGTAGTCAGCCAAGTAGTACATTGGCAGAGGTACTCACCATAGTGTTACAGTAGTCAGCCAAGGCAGAGGTATTCACCATAGTGATACAGTAGTCAGCCATGGCAGAGGTATTCACCATAGTGATACAGTAGTCAGCCAAGTAGGAAGTTGGCAGAGGTATTCACCATAGTAATACAGTAGGCAGCCAAGTAGGAAGTTGGCAGAGGTATTCACCATAGTGATACAGTAGTCAGCTATGGCAGAGGTATTCACTATAGTGATATAGTAGTCAGCCAAGGCAGAGGTATTCACCATAGTGTTACAGTAGTCAGCCATGGCAGAGGTACTCACCATAGTGATATAGTAGTCAGCCATGGCAGAGGTACTCACCATAGTGATACAGTAGTCAGCCATGGCAGAGGTATTCACCATAGTGATACAGTAGTCAGCCATGGTAGAGGTATTCACCATAGTGATACAGTAGGAAGCCAAGTAGGAAGTTGGCAGAGGTATTCACCATAGTGTTACAGTAGGCAGCCAAGTAGGATGTTGGCAGAGGTATTCACCATAGTGATACAGTAGTCAGCCAAGGCAGAGGTATTCACCATAGTGAAACAGTAGTCAGCCAAGTAGGATGATGGCAGAGGTATTCACCATAGTGATACAGTAGGCAGCCAAGTAGGGTTATGGTAGAGGTATTCACCATAGTGATACAGTAGTCAGCCAAGGCAGAGGTATTCACCATAGTGATTCAGTAGTCAGCCATGGCAGAGGTATTCACCATAGTGTTACAGTAGTCAGCCAAGGCAGAGGTATTCACCATAGTGAAACAGTAGTCAGCCAAGTAGGATGATGGCAGAGGTATTCACCATAGTGATACAGTAGGCAGCCAAGTAGGGTTATGGTAGAGGTATTCACCATAGTGATACAGTAGTCAGCCAAGGCAGAGGTATTCACCATAGTGATTCAGTAGTCAGCCATGGCAGAGGTACTCACCATAGTGATACAGTAGTCAGCCATGGCAGAGGTACTCACCATAGTGATACAGTAGTCAGCCATGGCAGAGGTATTCACCATAGTGATACAGTAGTCAGCCATGTAGGAAGATGGCAGAGGTATTCACCATAGTGATACAGTAGTCAGCCAAGTAGTACGTTGGCAGAGGTACTCACCATAGTGTTACAGTAGTCAGCCAAGGCAGAGGTATTCACCATAGTGATACAGTAGTCAGCCATGGCAGAGGTATTCACCATAGTGTTACAGTAGTCAGCCAAGGCAGAGGTATTCACCATAGTGAAACAGTAGTCAGCCAAGTAGGATGATGGCAGAGGTATTCACCATAGTGATACAGTAGGCAGCCAAGTAGGGTTATGGTAGAGGTATTCACCATAGTGATACAGTAGTCAGCCAAGGCAGAGGTATTCACCATAGTGTTACAGTAGTCAGCCATGGCAGAGGTATTCACCATAGTGATACAGTAGGAAGCCAAGTAGGAAGTTGGCAGAGGTATTCACCATAGTGATACAGTAGTCAGCCAAGTAGTACATTGGCAGAGGTACTCACCATAGTGTTACAGTAGTCAGCCAAGGCAGAGGTATTCACCATAGTGATACAGTAGTCAGCCATGGCAGAGGTATTCACCATAGTGATACAGTAGTCAGCCAAGTAGGAAGTTGGCAGAGGTATTCACCATAGTAATACAGTAGGCAGCCAAGTAGGAAGTTGGCAGAGGTATTCACCATAGTGATACAGTAGTCAGCTATGGCAGAGGTATTCACTATAGTGATATAGTAGTCAGCCAAGGCAGAGGTATTCACCATAGTGTTACAGTAGTCAGCCATGGCAGAGGTACTCACCATAGTGATATAGTAGTCAGCCATGGCAGAGGTACTCACCATAGTGATACAGTAGTCAGCCATGGCAGAGGTATTCACCATAGTGATACAGTAGTCAGCCATGGTAGAGGTATTCACCATAGTGATACAGTAGGAAGCCAAGTAGGAAGTTGGCAGAGGTATTCACCATAGTGTTACAGTAGGCAGCCAAGTAGGATGTTGGCAGAGGTATTCACCATAGTGATACAGTAGGCAGCCAAGTAGGAAGTTGGCAGAGGTATTCACCATAGTGTTACAGTAGGCAGCCAAGTAGGAAGTTGGCAGAGGTATTCACCATAGTGATACAGTAGGCAGCCAAGTAGGAAGTTGGCAGAGGTATTCACCATAGTGATACAGTAGTCAGCTATGGCAGAGGTATTCACTATAGTGATACAGTAGGAAGCCAAGTAGGAAGTTGGCAGAGGTATTCACCATAGTGATACAGTATGAAGCAAAGTAGGAAGTTGGCAGAGATATTCACCATAGTGTTACAGTAGGCAGCCAAGTAGGAAGTTGGCAGAGGTATTCACCATAGTGATACAGTAGTCAGCTATGGCAGAGGTATTCACTATAGTGATACAGTAGGAAGCCAAGTAGGAAGTTGGCAGAGGTATTCACCATAGTGTTACAGTAGGCAGCCAAGTAGGAAGTTGGCAGAGGTATTCACCATAGTGATACAGTAGGCAGCCAAGTAGGAAGTTGGCAGAGGTATTCACCATAGTGATACAGTAGTCAGCTATGGCAGAGGTATTCACTATAGTGATACAGTAGGAAGCCAAGTAGGAAGTTGGCAGAGGTATTCACCATAGTGTTACAGTAGGCAGCCAAGTAGGAAGTTGGCAGAGGTATTCACCATAGTGATACAGTAGGAAGCCAAGTAGGAAGTTGGCAGAAGTATTCACCATAGTGATACAGTAGGCAGCCAAGTAGGATGACGGCAGAGGTATTCACCATAGTGTTACAGTAGGAAGCCAAGTAGGATGACGGCAGAGGTATTCACCATAGTGATACAGTAGGAAGCCAAGTAGGAAGTTGGCAGAGGTATTCACCATAGTGTTACAGTAGGAAGCCAAGTAGGATGACGGCAGAGGTATTCACCATAGTGTTACAGTAGGAAGCCAAGTAGGATGACGGCAGAGGTACTCATCATAGTACAGCAGCGTAGCTGAGCATGCTCACATAGAGTTGGCTTGTCAACCGTACCTAAATACAGTTAATGTCTAATCAGGATTGGCACTGGTTCATTGACACAAAGTGCCAGTCTCCCTGATTCATTAGGGTGGCCACGATCTAGCATTCTGAACATCGATATCTTGGCAAAACAAACTTATCATGTGTATTGTGTGACTTCACCATGTCAATTTCTGGCATTCTAAAAAAAAAACATGACTTACAACAGCAAAGTAGTTTCCATCACCAGACAGGCAAAAACGTCATGCTTCCAAAACAGGCTGGAATTTCAGGTGGTCTTTTCAAACAGCTCCTAAACCAAAAGGACATTATCATCATTTTCACAACTTCCCGGTATTATTTCAACCTCGTGGTGTGGAAATATACACTGAGTATACAAAACATTAAGAACACCTGCTCTTTCCATGACATAGACTGACCAGATGAATCCAGGTGAAAGATATGATCCCTTATTGAAGTTAAATCCACTTCAATCAGTGTAGATGAATGGCAGAAGACAGGATAAGGCTTGAGACAGCTGAGACGTGGATTGTGTATGTGTGCCATTCAGAGTGTGACTGGGCAAGACAAAATATGTACGTGCCTTTGAACAGGGTATGGTAGTAGGTGCCTGTGAACAGGGGTCTGGTAGTAGGTGCCTTTGAATAGGGGTATGGTAGTAGGTGCCTTTGAACAGGGTATGGTAGTAGGTGCCTTTGAACAGGGTATGGTAGTAGGTGCCTTTGAACAGGGGTATGGTAGTAGGTGCCTTTGAACAGGGGTATGGTAGTAGGTGCCTTTGAACAGGGGTATGGTAGTAGGTGCCTTTGAACAGGGGTATGGTAGTAGGTGCCTTTGAACAGGGGTATGGTAGTAGGTGTCTTTGAACAGGGTATGGTAGTAGGTGCCTTTGAACAGGGGTATGGTAGTAGGTGCCTTTGAACAGGGGTATGGTAGTAGGTGCCTTTGAACATTTTATGGTAGTAGGTGCCTTTGAACGGGGGTATGGTCGTAGGTGCCTTTTAACAGGATATGGTCGTAGGTGCCTTTGAACATTTTATGGTAGTAGGTGCCTTTGAACGGGGGTATGGTCGTAGGTGCCTTTTAACAGGGTATGGTCGTAGGTGCCTTTGAACATTTTATGGTAGTAGGTGCCTTTGAACAGAGTATGGTCGTAGGTGCCTTTGAACAGGGGTATGGTCGTAGGTGTCTTTGAACAGGGTATGGTCGTAGGTGCCTTTTAACAGGGTATGGTCGTAGGTGCCTTTGAACGGGGGTATGGTAGTAGGTGCCTTTGAACAGGGGTATGGTCGTAGGTGCCTTTGAACGGGGGTATGGTCGTAGGTGCCAGGTGCACCGTTTTGTGTCAAGAACTGCAACGCTGCCGGGGGTTTTCACACTCAATAGTTTCCCGTGTGTATCAGGAACGGTCCACCACCCAAAGCAAAAAAAATCACGTTGTAGAAAGAAGATCCCTTGAATACCTAGATCCCTTGAATCCCTTGAATACCTAGATCCCTTGAATCCATTGAATACCTAGATCCATTGAATACCTAGATCCCTTGAATACCTAGATCCCTTGAATCCCTTGAATACCTAGATCCCTTGAATCCATTGAATACCTAAATCCATTGAATACCTAGATCCCTTGAATACCTAGATCCCTTGAATCCCTTGAATACCTAGATCCATTGAATACCTAGATCCCTTGAATACCTAGATCCCTTGAATACCTAGATCCCTTGAATACCTAGATCCATTGAATACCTAGATCCCTTGAATACCTAGATCCCTTGAATACCTAGATCCCTTGAATCCCTTGAATACCTAGATGCCTTTAATACAAGTAGTGAGTGGAGATACTAACAGACTATACAACTACAAGTAGTGAGTAAAGTTACTAACAGACTATACAACTACAAGTAGTGAGTGGAGTTACTAACAGACTATACAGCTACAAGTAGTGAGTGGAGTTACTAACAGACTATACAACTACAAGTAGTGAGTAAAGTTACTAACAGACTATACAACTACAAGTAGTGAGTGGAGTTACTAACAGACTATACAACTACAAGTAGTGAGTGGAGTTACTAACAGTCAAAAACACCTCCCATAACCGCTTGCAGACATTATTTATGGGTCTCTCTTAATGGGACAGTGCCATCTAGTGGATAAAAATGAATCCAGCTATGTGCTTTCACCATCTGGCTACATATGTGAAGGAGCTCTTCGAAGTAATTTGACATTCAGATGAAAACATCATGAATGGTTGTGTTTATGGTTGTGTTTATGCCACAATGAAAAGTTAATACATTAAAAGTTAAATGACATATCTTTACGACTAGATAAACAGAGATCCTATTGAATGAATAGAGATTATTTGTGTAATTCTATGATTAGGATCATTAAATTAAGCCCATGTCGTACTGGGAAGAAATTAATTATATTTTCACTATTGGACATGATTTAGATTTAATCTGTTTTAATAGGATTCCGGAACACAGAATATGTTCCAGAATATTTTGTGAGTTGTTCTAAATATGTTCATGATCCTGTGTGGCTGTATTGTATAGTACATTAGACAGCACTGTTTTGTGTAGGATAAACCCTTAGAACAGAGATCGCTTTAGAGAAACATGACCTTTTTCCATGTTCATCCTACAAGCAATCTGTCTGTCTGTCTGTCTGTCTGTCTGTCTGTCTGTCTGTCTGTCTGTCTGTCTGTCTGTCTGTCTGTCTATCCTGCTGTTTGTGTAGGTCTGGAATGATACACTAGTGTGAGACCTCTCTCTCACTCACTCACTCTCTCTCTCTCTCTCTCTCTCTCTCTCTCTCTCTCTCTCTCTCTCTCTCTCTCTCTCTCTCTCTCAATTCAATTCAATTCAAGGGCTTTATTGGCATGGGAAACATGTGTTAACATTGCCAAAGCAAGTGAGGTAGACAACATACAAAGTGAATATATAACATACACATACAGAAGTTTCAAAACAGTAAAGACATTACAAATGTCATATTATATATATATACAGTGTTCTAACAATGTACAAATGGCTAAAGGACACAAGATAAAATAAATAAGCATAAATATGAGTTGTATTTACAATGGTGTTTGTTCTTCACTGGTTGCCCTTTTCTCATGGCAACAGGTCACAAATCTTGCTGCTGTGATGGCACACTGTGGAATTTCACCCAGTAGATATGGGAGTTTTTCAAAATTGGATTTGTTTTCGAATTCTTTGTGGATCTGTGTAATCTGAGGGAAATACAGTGCCTTGCGAAAGTATTCGGCCCCCTTGAACTTTGCGACCTTTTGCCACATTTCAGGCTTCAAACATAAAGATATAAAACTGTATTTTTTTGTGTAGAATCAACAACAAGTGGGACACAACCATGAAGTGGAACGACATTTATTGGATATTTCAAACTTTTTAAACAAATCAAAAACTGAAAAATTGGGCGTGCAAAATTATTCAGCCCCCTTAAGTTAATACTTTGTAGTGCCACCTTTTGCTGCGATTACAGCTGTAAGTCGCTTGGGGCATGTCTCTATCAGTTTTGCACATCGAGAGGCTGAAATTTTTTCCCATTCCTCCTTGCAAAACAGCTCGAGCTCAGTGAGGTTGGATGGAGAGCATTTGTGAACAGCAGTTTCCACCTCATTTTGTGGGCAGTGAGCACATAGCCTGTCTTCTCTTGAGAGCCATGTCTGCCTACGGCGGCCTTTCTCAATAGCAAGGCTATGCTCACTGAGTCTGTACATAGTCAAGGCTTTCCTTAATTTTGGGTCAGTCACAGTGGTCAGGTATTCTGCCGCTGTGTACTCTCTGTGTAGGGCCAAATAGCATTCTAGTTTGCTCTGTTTTTTTGTTAATTCTTTCCAATGTGTTAAGTAGTTATCTTTTTGTTTTCTCATGATTTGGTTGGGTCTAATTGTGCTGCTGTCCTGGGGCTCTGTAGTGTGTGTTTGTGTTTGTGAACAGAGCCCCAGGACCAGCTTTCTTAGGGGACTCTTCTCCAGGTTCATCTCTCTGTAGGTGATGGCTTTGTTATGGAAGGTTTGTGAATCACTTCCTTTTAGGTGGTTGTAGAATTTAACAGCTCTTTTCTGGATTTTGATCATTAGTGGGTATCGGCCTAATTCTGCTCTGCATGCATTATTTGGTGTTCTACGTTGTACACGGAGGATATTTTTGCAGAATTCTGCGTGCAGAGTCTCAATTTGGTGTTTGTCCCATTTTGTGAAGTCTTGGTTGGTGAGCGGACCCCAGACCTCACAACCATAAAGGGCAATGGGCTCTATGACTGATTCAAGTATTTTTAGGCAAATCCTAATTGGTATGTTGAAATTTATGTTTCTTTTGATGGCATAGAATGCCCTTCTTGCCTTGTCTCTCAGATCGTTCACAGCTTTGTGGAAGTTACCTGTGGTGCTGATGTTTAGGCCAAGGTATGTATAGTTTTTTGTGTGCTCTAGGGCAACAGTGTCTAGATGGAATTTGTATTTGTGGTCCTGGTGACTGGACCTTTTTTGGAACACCATTATTTTGGTCTTACTGAGATTTACTGTCAGGGCCCAGGTCTGACAGAATCTGTGCATAAGATCTAGGTGCTGCTGTAGGCCCTCCTTGGTTGGTGACAGAAGCACCAGATCATCAGCAAACAGCAGACATTTGACTTCGGATTCTAGCAGGGGGAGGCCGGGTGCTGCAGACTTTTCTAGTGCCCGTGCCAATTCGT
>NC_034176.2:3954389-3974389 GCF_002021735.2 Oncorhynchus kisutch | reverse complement strand
CTGAACCTCAGCCTCAACGCCCGGCCACACCCTTCCCGTTGCACAAACACCTCCCAGCTCTGTCTGCTTACAGGGAAAGGGTACCGCAGGCTGACACGCAAAGGCTCGCCCTGTGTGCCAAATATTACCGCTGCCACTGCACGTAACTAGAGAGAGGGAGAGAGAGAGAGACAGAGAGAGAGGAGAGAGACTGAGAGAGAGACAGAGAGAGAGACAGAGAGAGAGAGAGAGAGAGAGAGAGAGAGAGAGAGAGAATCAGTCCCCCTTCTCCGTCAAACAACATCATATCAGTCCCCCTTCTCCATCAAATTACATCAAATCAGTCCCTCTTCTCCATCAAATTACATCAAATCAGTCCCTCTTCTCCATTAAATTACATCAAATCAGTCCCTCTTCTTGAACAAAAATAGAAACGCAACATGTAAAGTGTTCGTCCCGTGTTTCATGAGCTGAAATAGAAGATCCCAGAAATGTTCCATAAAGCACAGAAAAGCTTATTTCTCTAAAATGTTTTTCACACATTTGTTAAGATAATCCATCCACCTGACAAGTGTGGCATATCAAGAAGTTGATTAAACAGCATAGTCATTACACAGGTGCACCTTGTGCCAGGGACAATAAAATGCCACTCTGTGTAGTTTTGTCACACCACGCAATTCTACAGAACAGTGCAATTGGCAGCAGGAATTTCCACAGAAGCGGTTGCCAGATAATTTGATGTTAATTTCTCATTAGATGCCTCAACATCACTTTAGAGAATTTGGCAGTACGTCCAACCGCCAAGTGTATCAACGCAGTGTATCAAGTGTATCAACGCAGACCTCCACATCTGGCTTCTTCACCTGCGGGATCGTCTGAGACCAGTCACCTGGACAACTGATGAAACTGAAGATTATTTCTGTCTGTAATAGAGACCCATTTGTGGGGAAAACCATATTCTGGTTGGTTGGGCTCCTTAGTGGGTGGGCCTATACCCTCCCAGGCACATCCCTGGCTACGCCCCTGCCCAGTTGTGAAATCCATAGATTATGGCCTAAAACATTTATTTCAATTGATCAATTGACTGATTCCTTATACGAACTGTAACTCAGCAAAATTTTTGAAATTATTACATGTTGCATTGTTATGTTTGTTCAGGATACACAGCGCATTCGGAAAGTATTCAGACCCCTTGTCTTTTTTCACATTTTGTTAAGATACAGCCTTATTCAGAAATGGATGACATGTTTGATTTCCCTCATCAAACTACACGCAATACCCCATAATGACATCACAATACCCCATAATGACATCACAATACCCCATAATGACATCACAATACCCCATAATGACACACAATACCCCATAATGACATCACAACACCCCATAATGACATCACAATACCCCATAATGACAAAGCAATACCCCATAATGACATCACAATACCCCATAATGACATCACAATACCCCATAATGACATCACAATACCCCATAATGACATCTCAATACCCCATAATGACATCACAATACCCCATAATGACATCACAATACCCCATAATGACATCACAATACCCCATTTTGACATCACAATACCCCATAATGACATCACAACACCCCATAATGACATCACAATACCCCATAATGACAAAGCAATACCCCATAATGACATCACAATACCCCATAATGACATCACAATACCCCATAATGACATCACAATACCCCATAATGACACACAATACCCCATAATGACATCACAACACCCCATAATGACATCACAATACCCCATAATGACAAAGCAATACCCCATAATGACATCACAATACCCCATAATGACATCACAATACCCCATAATGACATCACAATACCCCATAATGACATCTCAATACCCCATAATGACATCACAATACCCCATAATGACATCACAATACCCCATAATGACATCACAATACCCCATTTTGACATCACAATACCCCATAATGACATCACAACACCCCATAATGACATCACAATACCCCATAATGACAAAGCAATACCCCATAATGACATCACAATACCCCATAATGACATCACAATACACCATAATGACATCACAATACACCATAATGACATCACAATACACCATAATGACATCACAATACACCATAATGACATCACAATACCCCATAATGACATCACAATACCCCATAATGACATCACAATACCCCATAATGACAAATGAAAACCAGGTTTTTAGACATTTTTGCAAATGTATTAATAATATAAATAAATAAATATCACTAGGATTTTTGAGCATGTCAAATTTCATATGGTAAATGCCCATTGAACCATATTGCAAATGCCCGTACACTTGCAATATGATTAAACAGTGAAAAAACATCACAAAATGGACATGATGAAGTCAACACAATGAGCGATGGAAAGGAGCAACTATCACTGCCAGGCCATCTCGAGTTCATCTGGCCAGTCAATTTTGCATTTCTGCAGGATTTTTGAGCATGTCAAATTTCATATGGTAAATGCCCATTGAACCATATTGCAAATGCCCGTACACTTGCAATATGATTAAACAGCGAAAAAACATCACAAAATGGACATGATGAAGTCAACACAATGAGCGATTGAAAGGAGCAACTATCACTGTCAGGCCATCCCGAGTTCATCTGGCCAGTCAATTTTGCATTTCTGCAGGATTTTTGAGCATGTCAAATTTCTTATGGTATTTGGCCCCAAAAAAACACATGATGAATTGACAAAAAATTGAAACAATTTCGAAAAACGGTCCAGAAAGAACTTTTTTACGAGGGTGATAAGTTTTTAAAAAAGTTCAAATTTTCGACTTTTGACTTCATATGAAATCACATTGTAAATGGACAAAACATATTTCTTATGCGCATGTAAAAATAAAATAAAAATTTGGCTAATAAAATTGGACAAAAGTATGTTGATACAGTTCTTATACATGTGTAATTGACACAAAAATGGAAAGAATTTTGAAAAACGGTCTAGAAAGCACTTTTTTAAGGGTGTGTGAAGTTTTTTACAACATTTTGACATTTTTGACTTTTGACTTTTGACTTCCTATGAAATCACATTGTAAATGGACAAAACATATTTCTTATGCGCATGTAAAAAAAAAAAAATTATGCTAATAAAATTGGACAAAAGTATATTCATACAGTTCTTACACATGTGTAATTGACAAAAAAATCGAAAGAATTTTGAAAAACGGTCCAGAAAGCACTTTTTTAAGGGTGTGTGAAGTTTTTTACTAAATTTTGACTTTTTTGACTTTTGACTTTTGACTTCCTATGAAATCACATTGTAAATGGACAAAACATATTTCTTATGCGCATGTAAAAAAAAAAAAAAAATATGCTAATAAAATTGGACAAAAGTATATTCATACAGTTCTTACACATGTGTAATTGACAAAAAAATCGAAAGAATTTCGAAAAACGGTCCAGAAAGCACTTTTTTAAGGGGTGATAATTTTTGACAAAAAAATCATTTTTTCAAAATTTTGCTTTTGGATGTTGACTTGATGTCCATTTCCAATATGAAAAACCACGGTGTAGCGCACTCACCCCCTGTTGGATTTTTGAAGTGTTACAACTGGCAATAGCCATATGACATTTGCCATCAACTTTGCACGAATTGGCGTCCAATTGGGTGGTATTGTCCAATGTGTATATGTTTCGTACGGTGCCAATGTGTTGCCATTCATTTTTTGTCCACTTCAGGGGGGTCTTCCCTTACATTTACTCAGTACTTTGTTGAAGCACCGCGATCCTGACTAGTCTCCCAGTCCCTGCCCAGTCCTACCATTTACTCAGTACTTTGTTGAAGCACCGCGATCCTGACTAGTCTCCCAGTCCCTGCCCAGTCCTACCATTTACTCAGTACTTTGTTGAAGCACCGCGATCCTGACTAGTCTCCCAGTCCCTGCCCAGTCCTACCATTTACTCAGTACTTTGTTGAAGCACCGCGATCCTGACTAGTCTCCCAGTCCCTGCCCAGTCCTACCATTTACTCAGTACTTTGTTGAAGCACCGCGATCCTGACTAGTCTCCCAGTCCCTGCCCAGTCCTACCATTTACTCAGTACTTTGTTGAAGCACCGCGATCCTGACTAGTCTCCCAGTCCCTGCCCAGTCCTACCATTTACTCAGTACTTTGTTGAAGCACCGCGATCCTGACTAGTCTCCCAGTCCCTGCCCAGTCCTACCATTTACTCAGTACTTGTTGAAGCACCGCGATCCTGACTAGTCTCCCAGTCCCTGCCCAGTCCTACCATTTACTCAGTACTTTGTTGAAGCACCGCGATCCTGACTAGTCTCCCAGTCCCTGCCCAGTCCTACCATTTACTCAGTACTTTGTTGAAGCACCGCGATCCTGACTAGTCTCCCAGTCCCTGCCCAGTCCTACCATTTACTCAGTACTTTGTTGAAGCACCGCGATCCTGACTAGTCTCCCAGTCCCTGCCCAGTCCTACCATTTACTCAGTACTTTGTTGAAGCACCGCGATCCTGACTAGTCTCCCAGTCCCTGCCCAGTCCTACCATTTACTCAGTACTTTGTTGAAGCACCGCGATCCTGACTAGTCTCCCAGTCCCTGCCCAGTCCTACCATTTACTCAGTACTTTGTTGAAGCACCGCGATCCTGACTAGTCTCCCAGTCCCTGCCCAGTCCTACCATTTACTCAGTACTTTGTTGAAGCACCGCGATCCTGACTAGTCTCCCAGTCCCTGCCCAGTCCTACCATTTACTCAGTACTTTGTTGAAGCACCGCGATCCTGACTAGTCTCCCAGTCCCTGCCCAGTCCTACCATTTACTCAGTACTTTGTTGAAGCACCGCGATCCTGACTAGTCTCCCAGTCCCTGCCCAGTCCTACCATTTACTCAGTACTTTGTTGAAGCACCGCGATCCTGACTAGTCTCCCAGTCCCTGCCCAGTCCTACCATTTACTCAGTACTTTGTTGAAGCACCGCGATCCTGACTAGTCTCCCAGTCCCTGCCCAGTCCTACCATTTACTCAGTACTTTG
Source organism: Oncorhynchus kisutch (assembly GCF_002021735.2). Classification (NCBI taxonomy): domain Eukaryota; kingdom Metazoa; phylum Chordata; class Actinopteri; order Salmoniformes; family Salmonidae; genus Oncorhynchus; species Oncorhynchus kisutch. The sequence continues at coordinate 3,969,365 of NC_034176.2, read as the reverse complement.
TTGAAGCACCGCGATCCTGACTAGTCTCCCAGTCCCCTGCCCAGTCCTACCATTTACTCAGTACTTTGTTGAAGCACCGCGATCCTGACTAGTCTCCCAGTCCCTGCCCAGTCCTACCATTTACTCAGTACTTTGTTGAAGCACCGCGATCCTGACTAGTCTCCCAGTCCCTGCCCAGTCCTACCATTTACTCAGTACTTTGTTGAAGCACCGCGATCCTGACTAGTCTCCCAGTCCCTGCCCAGTCCTACCATTTACTCAGTACTTTGTTGAAGCACCGCGATCCTGACTAGTCTCCCAGTCCCTGCCCAGTCCTACCATTTACTCAGTACTTTGTTGAAGCACCGCGATCCTGACTAGTCTCCCAGTCCCTGCCCAGTCCTACCATTTACTCAGTACTTTGTTGAAGCACCGCGATCCTGACTAGTCTCCCAGTCCCTGCCCAGTCCTACCATTTACTCAGTACTTTGTTGAAGCACCGCGATCCTGACTAGTCTCCCAGTCCCTGCCCAGTCCTACCATTTACTCAGTACTTTGTTGAAGCACCGCGATCCTGACTAGTCTCCCAGTCCCTGCCCAGTCCTACCATTTACTCAGTACTTTGTTGAAGCACCGCGATCCTGACTAGTCTCCCAGTCCCTGCCCAGTCCTACCATTTACTCAGTACTTTGTTGAAGCACCGCGATCCTGACTAGTCTCCCAGTCCCTGCCCAGTCCTACCATTTACTCAGTACTTTGTTGAAGCACCGCGATCCTGACTAGTCTCCCAGTCCCTGCCCAGTCCTACCATTTACTCAGTACTTTGTTGAAGCACCGCGATCCTGACTAGTCTCCCAGTCCCTGCCCAGTCCTACCATTTACTCAGTACTTTGTTGAAGCACCGCGATCCTGACTAGTCTCCCAGTCCCTGCCCAGTCCTACCATTTACTCAGTACTTTGTTGAAGCACCGCGATCCTGACTAGTCTCCCAGTCCCTGCCCAGTCCTACCATTTACTCAGTACTTGTTGAAGCACCGCGATCCTGACTAGTCTCCCAGTCCCTGCCCAGTCCTACCATTTACTCAGTACTTTGTTGAAGCACCGCGATCCTGACTAGTCTCCCAGTCCCTGCCCAGTCCTACCATTTACTCAGTACTTTGTTGAAGCACCGCGATCCTGACTAGTCTCCCAGTCCCTGCCCAGTCCTACCATTTACTCAGTACTTTGTTGAAGCACCGCGATCCTGACTAGTCTCCCAGTCCCTGCCCAGTCCTACCATTTACTCAGTACTTTGTTGAAGCACCGCGATCCTGACTAGTCTCCCAGTCCCTGCCCAGTCCTACCATTTACTCAGTACTTTGTTGAAGCACCGCGATCCTGACTAGTCTCCCAGTCCCTGCCCAGTCCTACCATTTACTCAGTACTTTGTTGAAGCACCGCGATCCTGACTAGTCTCCCAGTCCCTGCCCAGTCCTACCATTTACTCAGTACTTTGTTGAAGCACCGCGATCCTGACTAGTCTCCCAGTCCCTGCCCAGTCCTACCATTTACTCAGTACTTTGTTGAAGCACCGCGATCCTGACTAGTCTCCCAGTCCCTGCCCAGTCCTACCATTTACTCAGTACTTTGTTGAAGCACCGCGATCCTGACTAGTCTCCCAGTCCCTGCCCAGTCCTACCATTTACTCAGTACTTTGTTGAAGCACCGCGATCCTGACTAGTCTCCCAGTCCCTGCCCAGTCCTACCATTTACTCAGTACTTTGTTGAAGCACCGCGATCCTGACTAGTCTCCCAGTCCCTGCCCAGTCCTACCATTTACTCAGTACTTTGTTGAAGCACCGCGATCCTGACTAGTCTCCCAGTCCCTGCCCAGTCCTACCATTTACTCAGTACTTTGTTGAAGCACCGCGATCCTGACTAGTCTCCCAGTCCCTGCCCAGTCCTACCATTTACTCAGTACTTTGTTGAAGCACCGCGATCCTGACTAGTCTCCCAGTCCCTGCCCAGTCCTACCATTTACTCAGTACTTTGTTGAAGCACCGCGATCCTGACTAGTCTCCCAGTCCCTGCCCAGTCCTACCATTTACTCAGTACTTTGTTGAAGCACCGCGATCCTGACTAGTCTCCCAGTCCCTGCCCAGTCCTACCATTTACTCAGTACTTTGTTGAAGCACCGCGATCCTGACTAGTCTCCCAGTCCCTGCCCAGTCCTACCATTTACTCAGTACTTTGTTGAAGCACCGCGATCCTGACTAGTCTCCCAGTCCCTGCCCAGTCCTACCATTTACTCAGTACTTTGTTGAAGCACCGCGATCCTGACTAGTCTCCCAGTCCCTGCCCAGTCCTACCATTTACTCAGTACTTTGTTGAAGCACCGCGATCCTGACTAGTCTCCCAGTCCCTGCCCAGTCCTACCATTTACTCAGTACTTTGTTGAAGCACCGCGATCCTGACTAGTCTCCCAGTCCCTGCCCAGTCCTACCATTTACTCAGTACTTTGTTGAAGCACCGCGATCCTGACTAGTCTCCCAGTCCCTGCCCAGTCCTACCATTTACTCAGTACTTTGTTGAAGCACCGCGATCCTGACTAGTCTCCCAGTCCCTGCCCAGTCCTACCATTTACTCAGTACTTTGTTGAAGCACCGCGATCCTGACTAGTCTCCCAGTCCCTGCCCAGTCCTACCATTTACTCAGTACTTTGTTGAAGCACCGCGATCCTGACTAGTCTCCCAGTCCCTGCCCAGTCCTACCATTTACTCAGTACTTTGTTGAAGCACCGCGATCCTGACTAGTCTCCCAGTCCCTGCCCAGTCCTACCATTTACTCAGTACTTTGTTGAAGCACCGCGATCCTGACTAGTCTCCCAGTCCCTGCCCAGTCCTACCATTTACTCAGTACTTTGTTGAAGCACCGCGATCCTGACTAGTCTCCCAGTCCCTGCCCAGTCCTACCATTTACTCAGTACTTTGTTGAAGCACCGCGATCCTGACTAGTCTCCCAGTCCCTGCCCAGTCCTACCATTTACTCAGTACTTTGTTGAAGCACCGCGATCCTGACTAGTCTCCCAGTCCCTGCCCAGTCCTACCATTTACTCAGTACTTTGTTGAAGCACCGCGATCCTGACTAGTCTCCCAGTCCCTGCCCAGTCCTACCATTTACTCAGTACTTTGTTGAAGCACCGCGATCCTGACTAGTCTCCCAGTCCCTGCCCAGTCCTACCATTTACTCAGTACTTTGTTGAAGCACCGCGATCCTGACTAGTCTCCCAGTCCCTGCCCAGTCCTACCATTTACTCAGTACTTTGTTGAAGCACCGCGATCCTGACTAGTCTCCCAGTCCCTGCCCAGTCCTACCATTTACTCAGTACTTTGTTGAAGCACCGCGATCCTGACTAGTCTCCCAGTCCCTGCCCAGTCCTACCATTTACTCAGTACTTTGTTGAAGCACCGCGATCCTGACTAGTCTCCCAGTCCCTGCCCAGTCCTACCATTTACTCAGTACTTTGTTGAAGCACCGCGATCCTGACTAGTCTCCCAGTCCCTGCCCAGTCCTACCATTTACTCAGTACTTTGTTGAAGCACCGCGATCCTGACTAGTCTCCCAGTCCCTGCCCAGTCCTACCATTTACTCAGTACTTTGTTGAAGCACCGCGATCCTGACTAGTCTCCCAGTCCCTGCCCAGTCCTACCATTTACTCAGTACTTTGTTGAAGCACCGCGATCCTGACTAGTCTCCCAGTCCCTGCCCAGTCCTACCATTTACTCAGTACTTTGTTGAAGCACCGCGATCCTGACTAGTCTCCCAGTCCCTGCCCAGTCCTACCATTTACTCAGTACTTTGTTGAAGCACCGCGATCCTGACTAGTCTCCCAGTCCCTGCCCAGTCCTACCATTTACTCAGTACTTTGTTGAAGCACCGCGATCCTGACTAGTCTCCCAGTCCCTGCCCAGTCCTACCATTTACTCAGTACTTTGTTGAAGCACCGCGATCCTGACTAGTCTCCCAGTCCCTGCCCAGTCCTACCATTTACTCAGTACTTTGTTGAAGCACCGCGATCCTGACTAGTCTCCCAGTCCCTGCCCAGTCCTACCATTTACTCAGTACTTTGTTGAAGCACCGCGATCCTGACTAGTCTCCCAGTCCCTGCCCAGTCCTACCATTTACTCAGTACTTTGTTGAAGCACCGCGATCCTGACTAGTCTCCCAGTCCCTGCCCAGTCCTACCATTTACTCAGTACTTTGTTGAAGCACCGCGATCCTGACTAGTCTCCCAGTCCCTGCCCAGTCCTACCATTTACTCAGTACTTTGTTGAAGCACCGCGATCCTGACTAGTCTCCCAGTCCCTGCCCAGTCCTACCATTTACTCAGTACTTTGTTGAAGCACCGCGATTACAGGCTCGAGTCTTCTTGGGATGATTCTAAAAACTTGGCACACCTGTATTTGGAGAGTTTCTCATCAAATCAAATCAAATCAAATCAAATGTATTTATATAGCCCTTCGTACATCAGCTGATATCTCAAAGTGCTGTACAGAAACCCAGCCTAAAACCCCAAACAGCAAGCAATGCAGGTGTAGAAGCACCACTCATGGTCTGAGAGTCCTTCAGGTACCTTTCTGCAAACTCCAAGTGGGCTGTCATGTGTCTTTTACTGAGGAGTGGTTTCCGTCTGGCCACTACAATAAAGGCCTGATTGGTAGAGTGCTGCAGAGATGGTTGTCCTTCTGGAAGGTTCTCCCATCTCTACAGAGGAACTCTGGAGCTCTGTCAGAGTGATCATCCTTCTCTTGGTCACCTCCATGACCAAGGCCCAACGGTGGGACCTTCCATAGACAGGCATGCCTTTCCAAATCATGTCCAAACAATTGAATTTACCACAGATGGACTCCAATCAAGTGGTAGAAACATCTCAAGGATGATCAATGGAAACAGGATGCACCTGAGCTCAATTTCGAGTCTCATAGCAATTGGTTTGTATACTTAAGTAAATAAGGTATTTAAAAAAATATATAAATTGTCTTTTCTTTGTCATTATGGGGTATTGTGTGTAGATTGATGAGGGTTTTTTAGATGTATTTGATGTGGAAAAAGTCAAGGGGTCTGAATACTTTCTGAATGCTGAGTATATATGGAGATAGTTTAGTGCCAAAAGTAAGGGGTTTTAATATGAACATATATATATATATCTATTTATATATATGTACAATGGGGCAAAAAAGTATTTAGTCAGCCACCAATTGTGCAAGTTCTCCCACTTAAAAAGATGACAGAGGCCTGTAATTTTCATCATAGGTACACTTCAACTATGACAGACAAAATGAGATTTTTTTTCTCCAGAAAATCACATTGTAGGATTCTTAATGAATTTATTTGCAAATTATGGTGGAAAATAAGTAGAAGAAGAAGCAATATTTCTGGCTCTCACAGACCTGTAACTTCTTCTTTAAGAGGCTCCTCTGTCCTCCACTCGTTACCTGTATTAATGGCACCTGTTTGAACTTGTTATCAGTATAAAAGACACCTGTCCACAACCTCAAACAGTCACACTCCAAACTCCACTATGGCCAAGACCAAAGAGCTGTCAAAGGACACCAGAAACAAAATGTTAGACCTGCACCAGGCTGGGAAGACTGAATCTGCAATAGGTAAGCAGCTTGGTTTGAAGAAATCAACTGTGGGAGCAATTATTAGGAAATGGAAGACATACAACACCACTGATAATCTCCCTTGATCTGGGGCTCCACGCAAGATCTCACCCAGTGGGCTCAAAATGATCACAAGCACGGTGAGCAAAAATCTCAGAACCACACGGGGGACCTAGTGAATGACCTGCAGAGATCTGGGACCAAAGTAACAAAGCCTACCATCAGTAACACACTACTCCGCCAGGGACTCAATTCCTGCAGTGCCAGACGTGTCCCCCTGCTTAAGCCAGTATATGTCCAGGCCCGTCTGAAGTTTGCTAGAGAGCATTTGGATTATCCAGAAGAAAATTGGGAAAATGTCATATGGTCAGATGAAACCAAAATATAACTTTTTGGTAAAAACTCAACTCGTCGTGTTTGGAGGACAAAGAATGCGGAGTTGCATCCAAAGAACACCATACTTTCACCATACTTACTGTGAAGCATGGGGGTGGAAACAGCATGCTTTGGGGCTGTTTTTCTGCAAAGGGACCAGGATGACTGATCCGTGTAAAGGAAAGAATGAATGCGGCCATGTATCGTGAGCTTTTGAGTGAAAACCTCCTTCCATCAGCAAGGGCATTGAAGATGAAACGTGGTTGGGTCTTTCAGCATGACAATGATCCCAAACACACCGACTGGGCAATGAAGGAGTGGCTTCGTAAGAAGCATTTCAAGGTCCTGGAGTGGCCTAGCCAGTCTCCAGATCTCAACCCCATAAAAAATCTTTGGAGGGAGTTGAAAGTCCGTGTTGCCCAGCAACAGCCCCAAAACATCACTGCTCTAGAGGAGATCTGCATGGAGGAATGGGCCAAAATAGCAGCAGCAGTGTGTGAAAACCTTGTGAGGACTTACAGAAAACATTTGACCTCTGTCATTGCCAACAAAGGGTATATAACAAAGTATTGAGATAAACTTTTGTTATTGACCAAATACTTATTTTCCACCATAATTTGCAAATAAATTCTTTAAAAATCCTACAATGTGATTTTCTGGATTTTTTCCCCTCATTTTGTCTGTCATAGTTGAAGTGTACCTATGATAAAAATTACAGGCCTCTCTCATCTTTTTAAGTGGGAGAACTTGCACAATTGGTGGCTGACTAAATACTTTTTTGCCCTTTTTTGTATATATATATATATCTTAAATCTCTCAAATATAGGACAGACGCTTCACCACAAACTTGTTTTAGATTTGTTTTGAGGACTATCTGTTGGTCAATGCAGTGAATCTGTTTTTCAATGCATTTGTATCGGGCTAATATCAGTTAGAACAAATTCAATGTTTACAAAAGTGTACTTTGATACTTCAAGAGGTCTATGTTAGTCTGTAGAGGTCACGGGAGGTTGGTGTTACCTTATTTGGGGAGGACAGGCTTGTGGTAACGGCTGGAGTGGAATAGTATCAAATACATCAAACACGTAATTTCCATGTACAGCTAGCTACTGCACTGTCTGATTTAGATAGCTAGCTACTGTACTGTCTGATTTAGATAGATAGCTACTGTACTATCTGATTTAGATAGATAGCTACTATACTATCTGATTTAGATAGCTAGCTACTGTACTGTCTGATTTAGGTAGCTAGCTACTGTACTGTCTGATTTAGATAGATAGCTACTGTACCGTTTGATTAGATAGATAGCTACTGTACTGTCTGATTTAGATAGCTAGCTACTGTACTGTCTGATTTAGGTAGCTAGCTACTGTACTGTCTGATTTAGATAGATAGCTACTGTACTATCTGATTTAGATAGCTAGCTACTGTACTGTCTGATTTAGGTAGCTAGCTACTGTACTGTCTGATTTAGATAGATAGCTACTGTACTATCTGATTTAGATAGATAGCTACTGTACTCCCTGATTTAGATAGCCAGCTACTGTACTATCTGATCTAGATAGCTAGCTACTGTACTGTCTGATTTAGATAGCCAGCTACTGTACTGTCTGATTTAGATAGACTAGTGGACTAGTTAGTGGCTGTCATCACACCTGGGTTTGGCTTTCATGGTCGAAGTGGGAAAGAACGTTCAGGTAGTGGCTGAGCGTTCCAAATATAAACAGACATCTGGTAGAGGACCCCAAACCACCTTTTATGTTGTCTTCATAGGAAACTGTTATGGGTTTTTATGATTTGTGGGCTAAGATCACCGTTGTTTTCAAAGGGGTCAAACCGTAGAAAAACATTTCACAACAAAATCAAATAAAAATAAGCCTTTCTTATTGGATAAGGTCGTCTGCCTGTTTTTAGTCAGATTTCTTCAGTTTGTTGCCTAGTGAATATGGTCGAGGGCTCAATCCAATGTCATTGAGATCTTACCTGAGGAAATGTTGGACCAGGATCCTTGGCACCACACCCATGATAGTGGGTATGTAGTTAGCACCCATCGGGTGTTTTCTCACCGATGTTGGCCGCCACGACCATGGAAGGAACACACTGTCACGGGGACCAAGAGATTAGGCTAGTATACTGCACAGCACTGAAAACTCACCAAACATATTTTTAATCTCTATAGCAGTAACTTGCATTTGTTATGTACATTTCTTGGGTTATGATGAGGCATGGCGCCATGCTCTAAAGCAGGCAGTGTCCCCGGGTATGATGAGCTGGGTGTGTCCAGGCATGGCGCCATGCTCTAAAGCAGGCAGTGTCCCCGGGTATGATGAGCTGGGTGTGTCTAGGCATGGCGCCATGCTCTAAAGCAGGCAGTGTCCCCGGGTATGATGAGCTGGGTGTGTCCAGGCATGGCGCCATGCTCTAAAGCAGGCAGTGTCCCCGGGTATGATGAGCTGGGTGTGTCCAGGCATGGCGCCATGCTCTAAAGCAGGCAGTGTCCCCGGGTATGATGAGCTGGGTGTGTCCAGGCATGGCGCCATGCTCTAAAGCAGGCAGTGTCCCCGGTATGATGAGCTGGGTGTGTCCAGTCATGGCGCCATGCTCTAAAGCAGGCAGTGTCCCCGGGTATGATGAGCTGGGTGTGTCCAGGCATGGCGCCATGCTCTAAAGCAGGCAGTGTCCCCGGGTATGATGAGCTGGGTGTGTCCAGGCATGGCGCCATGCTCTAAAGCAGGCAGTGTCCCCGGTATGATGAGCTGGGTGTGTCCAGGCATGGCGCCATGCTCTAAAGCAGGCAGTGTCCCCGGGTATGATGAGCTGGGTGTGTCCAGGCATAGAAATCTGTCTGATTTAGATAGCTAGCTACTGTACTTTCTGATTTAGATAGCTAGCTACCGTACTGTCTGATTTAGATAGCTAGCTACTGTACTGTCTGATGTAGATAGCTAGCTACTGTGCTGTCTGATGTAGATAGCTAGCTACTGTACTGTCTGATGTAGATAGCTAGCTACCGTACTGTCTGATGTAGATAGCTAGCTACTGTACTGTCTGATTTAGAGAGATAGCTACTGTACTGTCTGATTTAGAGAGATAGCTACTGTACTGTCTGATTTAGAGAGATAGCTACCGTACTGTCTGATGTAGATAGCTAGCTACTGTACTGTCTGATTTAGAGAGATAGCTACTGTACTGTCTGATTTAGAGAGATAGCTACTATACTGTCTGATTTAGAGAGATAGCTACTGTACTGTCTGATTTAGAGAGATAGCTACTGTACTGTCTGATGTAGATAGCTAGCTACTGTACTGTCTGATTTAGAGAGATAGCTACTGTACTGTCTGATTTAGAGAGATAGCTACTGTACTGTCTGATTTAGAGAGATAGCTACTGTACTGTCTGATGTAGATAGCTAGCTACTGTACTGTCTGATTTAGAGAGATAGCTACTGTACTGTCTGATTTAGAGAGATAGCTACTGTACTGTCTGATTTAGAGAGATAGCTACTGTACTGTCTGATTTAGAGAGATAGCCACTGTACTGTCTGATTTAGAGAGATAGCTACTGTACTGTCTGATTTAGAGAGATAGCTACTGTACTGTCTGATTTAGAGAGATAGCTACTGCACTGTCTGATTTAGAGAGATAGCTACTGTACTGTCTGATTTAGAGAGATAGCTACTGTACTGTCTGATTTAGAGAGACAGCTACTGTACGGTCTGATTTAGAGAGATAGCTACTGTACTGTCTGATTTAGAGAGATAGCTACTGTACTGTCAGATTTAGAGAGATAGCTACTGTACTGTCTGATTTAGAGAGATAGCTACTGTACTGTCTGATTTAGAGAGACAGCTACTGTACTGTCTGATTTAGAGAGATAGCTACTGTACTGTCTGATTTAGAGATATAGCTACTGTACTGTCTGATGTAGATAGATAGCTACTGTACTGTCTGATTTAGAGAGATAGCTACTGTACTGTCTGATTTAGAGAGATAGCTACTGCACTGTCTGATTTAGAGAGATAGCTACTGCACTGTCTGATTTAGAGAGACAGCTACTGTACTGTCTGATTTAGAGAGATAGCTACTGTACTGTCTGATTTAGAGAGATAGCTACTGTACTGTCTGATGTAGATAGATAGCTACTGTACTGTCTGATTTAGAGAGATAGCTACTGTACTGTCTGATTTAGAGAGATAGCTACTGTACTGTCTGATTTAGAGAGATAGCTACTGTACTGTCTGATTTAGAGAGATAGCTACTGTACTGTCTGATTTAGAGAGATAGCTACTGTACTGTCTGATTTAGAGAGATAGCTACTGTACTGTCTGATTTAGAGAGATAGCTACTGTACTGTCTGATTTAGAGAGATAGCTACTGTACTGTCTGATTTAGAGAGATAGCTACTGTACTGTCTGATTTAGAGAGATAGCTACTGTACTGTCTGATGTAGAGAGATAGCTACTGTACTGTCTGATTTAGAGAGATAGCTACTGTACTGTCTGATGTAGAGAGATAGCTACTGTACTGTCTGATTTAGAGAGATAGCTACTGTACTGTCTGATTTAGAGAGATAGCTACTGTACTGTCTGATTTAGAGAGATAGCTACTGTACTGTCTGATTTAGAGAGATAGCTACTGTACTGTCTGATGTAGAGAGATAGCTACTGTACTGTCTGATTTAGAGAGATAGCTAGCTACTGTACTGTCTGATTTAGAGAGATAGCTACTGTACTGTCTGATTTAGAGAGATAGCTACTGTACTGTCTGATGTAGAGAGATAGCTACTGTACTGTCTGATTTAGAGAGATAGCTACTGTACTGTCTGATTTAGAGAGATAGCTACTGTACTGTCTGATTTAGAGAGATAGCTACTGTGCTGTCTGATTTAGAGAGATAGCTACTGTACTATCTGATTTAGAGAGATAGCTACTGTACTATCTGATTTAGAGAGATAGCTACTGTACTGTCTGATTTAGAGAGATAGCTACTGTACTGTCTGATGTAGAGAGATAGCTACTGTACTGTCTGATTTAGAGAGATAGCTAGCTACGGTACTGTCTGATTTAGAGAGATAGCTACTGTACTGTCTGATTTAGAGAGATAGCTACTGTACTGTCTGATGTAGAGAGATAGCTACTGTACTGTCTGATGTAGAGAGATAGCTACTGCACTGTCTGATGTAGAGAGATAGCTACTGTACTGTCTGATTTAGAGAGATAGCTACTGTACTGTCTGATTTAGAGAGATAGCTACTGTACTGTCTGATTTAGAGAGATAGCTACCGTACTGTCTGATTTAGAGAGATAGCTACTGCACTGTCTGATGTAGAGAGATAGCTACCGTACTGTCTGATGTAGAGAGATAGCTACTGTACTGTCTGATGTAGAGAGATAGCTACTGTACTGTCTGATTTAGAGAGATAGCTACTGTACTGCCTGATGTAGAGAGATAGCTACTGTACTGTCTGATGTAGAGAGATAGCTACTGTACTGTCTGATTTAGAGAGATAGCTACTGTACTGTCTGATTTAGAGAGATAGCTACTGCACTGTCTGATTTAGAGAGATAGCGATTTAGAGAGATAGCTACTGTACTGTCTGATTTAGAGAGATAGCTACTGTACTGTCTGATTTAGAGAGATAGCTACTGTACTGTCTGATTTAGAGAGATAGCTACTGTACTGTCTGATTTAGAGAGATAGCTACTGTACTGTCTGATTTAGAGAGATAGCTACTGTACTGTCTGATTTAGAGAGATAGCTACTGTACTGTCTGATTTAGAGAGATAGCTACTGTACTGTCTGATTTAGAGAGATAGCTAATGTACTGTCTGATTTAGAGAGATAGCTACTGCACTGTCTGATTTAGAGAGATAGCTACTGTACTGTCTGATTTAGAGAGATAGCTACTGTACTGTCTGATTTAGAGAGATAGCTACTGTACTGTCTGATTTAGAGAGATAGCTACTGTACTGTCTGATGTAGAGAGACAGCTACTGTACTGTCTGATTTAGAGAGATAGCTACTGTACTGTCTGATTTAGAGAGATAGCTACTGTACTGTCTGATTTAGAGAGATAGCTACTGTACTGTCTGATGTAGAGAGATAGCTACTGTACTGTCTGATTTAGAGAGATAGCTACTGTACTGTCTGATTTAGAGAGATAGCTACTGTACTGTCTGATTTAGAGAGATAGCTACTGTACTGTCTGATTTAGAGAGATAGCTACTGTACTGTCTGATTTAGAGAGATAGCTACTGTACTGTCTGATTTAGAGAGATAGCTACTGTACTGTCTGATGTAGAGAGATAGCTACTGTACTGTCTGATGTAGAGAGATAGCTACTGTACTGTCTGATTTAGAGAGATAGCTACTGTACTGTCTGATTTAGAGAGATAGCTACTGTACTGTCTGATTTAGAGAGATAGCTACTGTACTGTCTGATTTAGAGAGATAGCTACTGTACTGTCTGATTTAGAGAGATAGCTACTGTACTGTCTGATTTAGAGAGATAGCTACTGTACTGTCTGATTTAGAGAGATAGCTACTGTACTGTCTGATGTAGAGAGATAGCTACTGTACTGTCTGATTTAGAGAGATAGCTACTGTACTGTCTGATTTAGAGAGATAGCTACTGTACTGTCTGATTTAGAGAGATAGCTAGCTACTGTACTGTCTGATTTAGAGAGATAGCTACTGTACTGTCTGATTTAGAGAGATAGCTACTGTACTGTCTGATGTAGATAGCTAGCTACTGTACTGTCTGATGTAGATAGCTAGCTACTGTACTGTCTGATTTAGAGAGATAGCTACTGTACTGTCTGATGTAGATAGCTAGCTACTGTACTGTCTGATGTAGATAGCTAGCTACTGCACTGTCTGATTTAGAGAGATAGCTACTGCACTGTCTGATTTAGAGAGATAGCTACTGTACTGTCTGATTTAGAGAGATAGCTACCGTACTGTCTGATTTAGAGAGATAGCTACTGTACTGTCTGATTTAGAGAGATAGCTACTGTACTGTCTGATTTAGAGAGATAGCTACTGTACTGTCTGATTTAGAGAGATAGCTACTGTACTGTCTGATGTAGAGAGATAGCTACTGCACTGTCTGATTTAGAGAGATAGCTACTGTACTGTCTGATTTAGAGAGATAGCTACTGTACTGTCTGATGTAGAGAGATAGCTACTGTACTGTCTGATTTAGAGAGATAGCTAGCTACTGTACTGTCTGATTTAGAGAGATAGCTACTGTACTGTCTGATTTAGAGAGATATCTACTGTACTGTCTGATGTAGAGAGATAGCTACTGTACTGTCTGATGTAGAGAGATAGCTACTGCACTGTCTGATGTAGAGAGATAGCTACTGTACTGTCTGATTTATAGAGATAGCTACTGTACTGTCTGATTTAGAGAGATAGCTACTGTACTGTCTGATTTAGAGAGATAGCTACCGTACTGTCTGATTTAGAGAGATAGCTACTGCACTGTCTGATTTAGAGAGATAGCTACCGTACTGTCTGATGTAGAGAGATAGCTACTGTACTGTCTGATGTAGAGAGATAGCTACTGTACTGTCTGATTTAGAGAGATAGCTACTGTACTGTCTGATGTAGAGAGATAGCTACTGTACTGTCTGATGTAGAGAGATAGCTACTGTACTGTCTGATTTAGAGAGATAGCTACTGTACTGTCTGATTTAGAGAGATAGCTACTGCACTGTCTGATTTAGAGAGATAGCTACTGTACTGTCTGATTTAGAGAGATAGCTACTGTACTGTCTGATTTAGAGAGATAGCTACTGTACTGTCTGATTTAGAGATAGCTACTGTACTGTCTGATTAGAGAGATAGCTACTGTACTGTCTGATTTAGAGAGATAGCTACTGTACTGTCTGATTTAGAGAGATAGCTACTGTACTGTCTGATTTAGAGAGATAGCTACTGTACTGTCTGATTTAGAGAGATAGCTACTGTACTGTCTGATTTAGAGAGATAGCTACTGTACTGTCTGATTTAGAGAGATAGCTACTGTACTGTCTGATTTAGAGAGATAGCTACTGTACTGTCTGATTTAGAGAGATAGCTACTGTACTGTCTGATTTAGAGAGATAGCTACTGTACTGTCTGATTTAGAGAGATAGCTACTGTACTGTCTGATTTAGAGAGATAGCTACTGTACTGTCTGATTTAGAGAGATAGCTACTGTACTGTCTGATTTAGAGAGATAGCTACTGTACTGTCTGATTTAGAGAGATAGCTACTGTACTGTCTGATTTAGAGAGATAGCTACTGTACTGTCTGATTTAGAGAGATAGCTACTGTACTGTCTGATTTAGAGAGATAGCTACTGTACTGTCTGATTTAGAGAGATAGCTACTGTACTGTCTGATTTAGAGAGATAGCTACTGTACTGTCTGATTTAGAGAGATAGCTACTGTACTGTCTGATTTAGAGAGATAGCTACTGTACTGTCTGATTTAGAGAGATAGCGCTACTGTACTGTCTGATTTAGAGAGATAGCTACTGTACTGTCTGATTTAGAGAGATAGCTACTGTACTGTCTGATGTAGATAGCTAGCTACTGTACTGTCTGATGTAGATAGCTAGCTACTGTACTGTCTGATTTAGAGAGATAGCTACTGTACTGTCTGATGTAGATAGCTAGCTACTGTACTGTCTGATGTAGATAGCTAGCTACTGCACTGTCTGATTTAGAGAGATAGCTACTGCACTGTCTGATTTAGAGAGATAGCTACTGTACTGTCTGATTTAGAGAGATAGCTACCGTACTGTCTGATTTAGAGAGATAGCTACTGTACTGTCTGATTTAGAGAGATAGCTACTGTACTGTCTGATTTAGAGAGATAGCTACTGTACTGTCTGATTTAGAGAGATAGCTACTGTACTGTCTGATGTAGAGAGATAGCTACTGCACTGTCTGATTTAGAGAGATAGCTACTGTACTGTCTGATTTAGAG
>NC_034176.2:3939671-3949289 GCF_002021735.2 Oncorhynchus kisutch | reverse complement strand
CTCTCTCTCTCCCTCTCTCTCCCCCTCTCCCTCTCTCTCTCTCCCTCTCTCTCTCTCTCTCTCTCTCTCTCTCACTATCTTCCTCCTATCTCTCTATCTTCCTCCTACCTCTCTCTCTCTCACTATCTTCCTCATCTCCCTCTCTCTCTCTCTCTCTCTCTCTCTCTCACTATCTTCCTCTCTTTATCTTCCTCGTACCTCTCTCTCTCTATCTTCCTCCTACCTCTCTATCTCTATCTTCCTCCTACCTCTCTCTCTCTCTCTCTCTCTCCTAACTCTCTCCCTCTCTCTCCCTCTCCCCCCCCTCTCTCTCTCTCTCTCACACAATCTTCCTCCTATCTCTCTCTCTCACAGACATTTAAATTAAGATGAATACATTGTGCAGGATAACAACTCAACAGATACGGCCGAGTATTTGTTTAAACCTTTGTCACCAATGTGTTGGGGTGGCAGGCAGCGAGGCAGAGAGAAAAAGAGAGAGAGATATAAATCATTTTAAAGAGGAGTCAGGTAGCCTGAGGTTTCTGTCTCGCTGACCTTGACAAGGGAGCCTTGGCAACTTGGAAAGTGCCTCCCTCCCTCCCTCTTTCTCCTCCCTCCATCCCCCCATCCCCCCATCCCTCCCTCCCTCCCTCCCATCTCTCTCTCATCCTCCTTCCGACCCTGCCTGCCTGCCAGTGGCCGGGACCAGCCCGTTAGACCAGATCAGAGCTATGACTCGCCTGGCTTCTTACCTGAAGTCCGGTCTGGTTCCAGACAAGATGGTTTGAAAAGTCAACTGTTTATTGAGCCATCGAGACAGACCAGGGCAGACCAGGGCAGACCAGAGCAGGGCAGACCAGAGCAGAGCAGGGCAGACCAGAGCAGGGCAGACCAGAGCAGGGCAGACCAGAGGCAGGGCAGACCAGAGCAGGGCCCCTCAATGAGACAAGCTGAGGTGCTGCCTGCAGGGCGGCAGTGGAATAAGGGATGGGAGGTGGATAGGGTCTAGCAGGGAGGGAAGGAAGTGGGATGGGAGGTGGAATAAGGGTCTAGCAGGGAGGGAAGGAAGTGGGATGGGAGGTGGATAGGGTCTAGCAGGGAGGGAAGGATGGAAGTGTGATGGGAGGTGGATAGGGTAAGGCAGGGAAGGAAGGAAGTGGGATGGGGGGATGGATAGGGTCTAGCAGGGAAGGAAGGAAGTGGGATGGGAGGTGGAATAAGGGTCTAGCAGGGAGGGAAGGAAGTGGGATGGGAGGTGGATAGGGTCTAGCAGGGAGGGAAGGAAGGAAGTGTGATGGGAGGTGGATAGGTTCTCGTCCAAGGTCACATTTGACAGCAGGCCTTGTATGAATAGACAGGCAAGGCGCAGTGCCAACACAACCTGACACAACCTGACACAACCTGACACAACCTGACACAACCACACACAACCACACACAACCTGACACAACCTGACACAACCACACACAACCTGACACAACCTGACACAACCTGACACAACCACACACAACCTGACACAACCTGACACAAACTGACACAACCACACACAACCTGACACAACCGGACACAACCTGACTCAACCTGACACAACCTGACACAACCACACACAACTACACACAACCTGACACAACCTGACACAACCACACACAACCTGACACAACCACACACAACCTAACACAACCTGACACAATCTGACACAACCACACACAACCTGACACAACCTGACACAACCTGACACAACTTGACACAACCTGACACAACCACACACAACCTGACACAATCTGACACAACCTGACACAACCTGGCTCAACCACACACAACCTGACACAACCTGACTCAATCACACACAACCTGACACAACCTAACACAACCACACACAACCTGACACAACCTGACACAACCTGACACAACCACACACAACCTGACTCAACCACACACAACCTGACACAACCTGACATAACCTGACACAACCACACACAACCTGACACAACCACACACAACCTGACACAATGTGACAAAACCTGACTCAACCACACACAACCTGACACAATGTGACACAACCACACACAACCACACACAACCACACACAACCTGACACAACCTGACACAACCTGACACAACCACACACAACCTGACACAACCACACACAACCACACACAACCTGACACAACCTGACCCAACCTGACAGAACCACACACAACCATACACAACCTGACACAACCTGACACAACCACACACAACCACACACATCCTGAAACAACCTAACACATCCTGAAACAACCTGACACAACCTGACACAACCACACACAACCTGACACAACCACACACAACCTGACACAACCTGACACAACCACACACAACCTGACACAACCACACACAACCTGAAACAACCACACACAACCTGACACAACCTGACACAACCTGACACAACCACACACAACCTGACACAACTTGACACAACCTGACACAACTACACACAACCTGACACAACCACACACAACTGACACAACCACACACAACCTGACACAACTTGACACAACCTGACACAACCACACACAACCTGACACAACCTGACACAACCACACACAACCTGACACAACCACACACAACTGACACAACCACACACAACCTGATACAACTTGACACAACCTGACACAACCACACACAACCTGACACAACCACACACAACCTGACACAACTTGACACAACCTGACACAACCACACACAACCTGACACAACCACACACAACCTGACAGACCACACACAAGCTGACAAAACAAAGAGCTGTCTTCCCCCCCACAGAGCCCCTACCAACCCCCTAGGGACGGATGGACCACCAGCCAGGGAGCAGAGGAGAAGAAGAGGAGGGTTGGGGATAGAGGTGGAGGGGGCAAGGCTGAGGTATTGGAGGGAAGACACATCATCAGCCCAAAATAAAAAGGCAACAAAGGAAAACAAAAGCTTCTAAGTGACTTCACATATTACACTTGAAGGTCTTACCCCACATCTCGAGGGGGTAATCAATATGTGGCGCTAGACTGGTTTCCTGCCCTCTTCCCCTCCCTTCTCTCCTTCCTCTAATCTCCCTCCCTTCTCTAATCTCCCTCTCTCTCCGACCCACCAAGATGGACAGACCGAGAGAGTACCAACCAAAGTGTTTCAATCTACCCTCCTCTCCTCTCAATTCAATTCAATTCAAGGGCTTTATTGGCATGGGAAACATGTGTTAACATTGCCAAAGCAAGTGAGGTAGACAACATACAAAGTGAATATATTAAGTGAAAAACAACAAATATTAACAGTAAACATTACACATACAGAAGTTTCAAAACAGTAAAGACATTACAAATGTCATATTATATATATATACAGTGTTCTAACAATGTACAAATGGCTAAAGGACACAAGATAAAATAAATAAGCATAAATATGGGTTGTATTTACAATGGTGTTTGTTCTTCACTGGTTGCCCTTTTCTCGTGGCAACAGGTCACAAATCTTGCTGCTGTGATGGCACACTGTGGAATTTCACCCAGTAGATATGGGAGTTATTCAAAATTGGATTTGTTTTCGAATTCTTTGTGGATCTGTGTAATCTGAGGGAAATATGTCTCTCTAATATGGTCATACATTGGGCAGGAGGTTAGGAAGTGCAGCTCAGTTTCCACCTCATTTTGTGGGCAGTGAGCACATAGCCTGTCTTCTCTTGAGAGCCAAGTCTGCCTACGGCGGCCTTTCTCAATAGCAAGGCTATGCTCACTGAGTCTGTACATAGTCAAGGCTTTCCTTAATTTTGGGTCAGTCACAGTGGTCAGGTATTCTGCCGCTGTGTACTCTCTGTGTAGGGCCAAATAGCATTCTAGTTTGCTCTGTTTTTTTGTTAATTCTTTCCAATGTGTTAAGTAGTTATCTTTTTGTTTTCTCATGATTTGGTTGGGTCTAATTGTGCTGCTGTCCTGGGGCTCTGTAGTGTGTGTTTGTGTTTGTGAACAGAGCCCCAGGACCAGCTTGCTTAGGGGACTCTTCTCCAGGTTCATCTCTCTGTAGGTGATGGCTTTGTTATGGAAGGTTTGTGAATCGCTTCCTTTTAGGTGGTTGTAGAATTTAACAGCTCTTTTCCTGATTTTGATAATTAGTGGGTATCGGCCTAATTCTGCTCTGCATGCATTATTTGGTGTTCTACGTTGTACACGGAGGATATTTTTGCAGAATTCTGCGTGCAGAGTCTCAATTTGGTGTTTGTCCCATTTTGTGAAGTCTTGGTTGGTGAGCGGACCCCAGACCTCACAACCATAAAGGGCAATGGGCTCTATGACTGATTCAAGTATTTTTAGGCAAATCCTAATTGGTATGTTGAAATTTATGTTTCTTTTGATGGCATAGAATGCCCTTCTTGCCTTGTCTCTCAGATCGTTCACAGCTTTGTGGAAGTTACCTGTGGTGCTGATGTTTAGGCCAAGGTATGTATAGTTTTTTGTGTGCTCTAGGGCAACAGTGTCTAGATGGAATTTGTATTTGTGGTCCTGGTGACTGGACCTTTTTTGGAACACCATTATTTTGGTCTTACTGAGATTTACTGTCAGGGCCCAGGTCTGACAGAATCTGTGCATAAGATCTAGGTGCTGCTGTAGGCCCTCCTTGGTTGGTGACAGAAGCACCAGATCATCAGTAAACAGCAGACATTTGACTTCGGATTCTAGCAGGGGGAGGCCGGGTGCTGCAGACTTTTCTAGTGCCCGCGCCAATTCGTAGATATATATGTTGAAGAGGGTGGGGCTTAAGCTGCATCCCTGTCTGACCCCACGACCCTGTGTGAAGAAATGTGTGTGTTTTTTGCCAATTTTAACCGCACACTTGTTGTTTGTGTACATGGATTTTATAATGTCGTATGTTTTACCCCCAACACCACTTTCCATCAGTTTGTATAGCAGACCCTCATGCCAGATTGAGTCGAAGGCTTTTTGAAATCAACAAAGCATGAGAAGACTTTGCCTTTGTTTTGGTTTGTTTGGTTGTCAACTAGGGTGTGCAGGGTGAATACATGGTCTGTTGTACGGTAATTTGGTAAAAAGCCAATTTGACATTTGCTCAGTACATTGTTTTCATTGAGGAAATGTACGAGTCTGCTGTTAATATGAATGCAGAGGATTTTCCCAAGGTTACTGTTGACACATATTCCACGGTAGTTATTGGGGTCAAATTTGTCTCCACTTTTGTGGATTGGGGTGATCAGTCCTTGGTTCCAAATATTGGGGAAGATGCCAGAGCTAAGTATGATGTTAAAGAGTTTTAGTATAGCCAATTGGAATTTGTTGTCTGTATATTTGATCATTTCATTGAGGATACCATCAACACCACAGGCCTTTTTGGGTTGCCCTCCTCTCTCTTGCCCTCCTCTCCTCTCTCTTGCCCTCCTCTCTCTTGCCCTCTTCTCTCTTGCCCTCCTCTCTCTTGCCCTCCTCTCTCTTGCCCTCAACTGACACAACCTGGTTGTGTCAGGTTGTGTGTGGTTGTGTCAGATTGTGTCAGGTTGTGTGTGGTTTTGTGTGGTTGTGTCAGGTTGTGTCAGGTTGTGTGTAGTTGTGTGTGGTTGTGTCAGGTTGTGTCAGGTTGTGTCAGGTTGAGTCAGGTTTGTGTCAGGTTGTGTCAGGTTGTGTGTGGTTGTGTCAGGTTGTGTCAGGTTGTGTCAGGTTTGTAAAGTTGTGTGTGGTTTTGTGTGGTTGTGTCAGGTTGTGTCAGGTTGTTGTGTAGTTGTGTGTGGTTGTGTCAGGTTGTGTCAGGTTGTGTCAGGTTGTGTCAGGTTGAGTCAGGTTGTGTCAGGTTGTGTCAGGTTGTGTGTGGTTGTGTCAGGTTGTGTCAGGTTGTGTCAGGTTGTGTGTAGTTGTGTGTGGTGTGTCAGGTTGTGTCAGGTTGTGTCAGGTTGTGTCAGGTTGAGTCAGGTTGTGTCAGGTTGTGTCAGGTTGTGTGTGGTTGTGTCAGGTTGTGTCAGGTTGTGTCAGGTTTGTAAAGTTGTGTGTGGTTTTGTGTGGTTGTGTCAGGTTTGTGTCAGGTTGTGTGTAGTTGTGTGTGGTTGTGTCAGGTTGTGTCAGGTTGGTGTCCCCTCCCTTCCTCTAATCTCCCTCCCTTCTCTAATCTCCCTCTCTCTCTGACCCACCAAGATGGACAGACCGAGAGAGTACCAACCAAAGTGTTTTCAATCTACCCTCCTCTCCTCTCTCTTGCCCTCCTCTCTCTTGCCCTCCTCTCCTCTCTCTTGCCCTCCCCTCCCCTCTCTTGCCCTCCCCTCCCCTCTCTTGCCCTCCCCTCCCCTACCCGCTCTTGCCCTCCCCTCCCCTCTCTTGCCCTCCCCTCCCCTCTCTTACCCCCCCCCTCCCCACTCTTGCCCTCCCCTCCCCTCTTCTTGCCCTCCCCTCTTTAACCTCCTCTCCCCATTCTTGCCCTCCCCTCCCCTCTCTTGCCCTCTTCTCTCTTGCCCTACCCTCCCTCTCTTACCCTCCTCTCCTCTCTCTTGCCCTACCCTCCCTCTCTTACCCTCCTCTCCTCTCACTTGTCCTCTTGCACTCTCTATTTACCTCCCCTCCCCTCCACTCCTCTCTCCTCTCTTGCACTCCCCTTCCCTCCTCCTCTCAAATGTTGCACCATAATGCGTTTACCTATCCAATAGCATCATGTTAAGAAAGAAAGGAGAAAAGGAGAAGGGAGAGAGAGGACTGAGAGAAGAAGAAAGAGGGAAGTTATTGTCCAGTTTCCTTCAAGTTTCAATCCAACCCATTGCATATCTGTGAGAATCTGAATGGAACCTTGTGAATGTGAACCCTTGTGCTGTGCTGCTTGGAGGAGGAGGAGGAAGGTGAGAGGAGTAGGAGGAGAGGGAGGAGAGAGGTAAAAAACTAGGGATGTGGTGCTGGGAGGAGGAGGAGGAAGAGTAGAGGAAGAAGAGAGGGAAAAAGGAGGGATGTGCTGCTGGGAGAAGGAGAAGGATGAGGAGGATGAGGAGGAAAAGCCCCCTGTCAAAACCAGGGCTTAGTCATGGAACTATTCAACTAGGCCTCACTGCAGGACAGGGGTTACTCATGAAACTATTCAACTAGGTCTCACTGCAGGACAGGGGTTACTCATGAAACTATTCAACTAGGTCTCACTGCAGGACAGGGGTTACTCATGAAACTATTCAACTAGGTCTCACTGCAGGACAGGGGTTACTCATGAAACTATTCAACTAGGTCTCACTGCAGGACAGGGGTTACTCATGGAACTATATATGACCAGGGTCCTATTATGACCAGGGTGCTAGTGTGACCAGGGTCCTCTTGTGACCAGGGTCCTAGTGTGACCAGGGTCCTATTATGACCAGGGTCATATTATGACCAGGGTCCTAGTGTGACCAGGGTCCTATTATGACCAGGGGTCATATATGACCAGGGTCCTATTATGACCACGGCCCTATTATGACCAGGGTCCTATTATGACCACGGCCCTATTATGACCAGGGTCCTATTATGACCAGGGTCCTATTATGACCAGGGTCCTACTATGACCAGGGTCCTATTATGACCAGGGTCCTATTATGACCAGGGTCCTACTATGACCAGGGGTCCTATTATGACCAGGGTCCTATTATGACCAGGGTCCTACTATGACCAGGGTCCTATTATGACCAGGGTCCTATTATGACCAGGGCCCTAGTGTGACTAAGAGAGAGGAGAGGAGGGCAAGAGAGAGGTTTGGCAAGAGAGAGGAGGGCAAGAGAGTTGAGAGGAGGGAAAGAGAGAGGAGGGGAGGGGCAATAGAGAGGAGGGGATGGCAAGAGAGAGGAGGGGAGGGCAAGAGAGAGGAGGGGAGGGCAAGAGAGAGGAGGGGAGGGCAATAGAGAGGAGGGCAAGAGAGAGGAGGGCAATAGAGAGGAGGGCAAGAGAGAGGAGGGCAAGAGAGAAGAGAGGAGGGCAAGAGAGAGGAGGGCAAGAGAGAGGAGGGCAAGAGAGTTGAGAGGAGGGAAAGAGAGAGGAGGGGAGGGCAATAGAGAGGAGGGGAGGGCAAGAGAGAGGAGGGGAGGGCAAGAGAGAGGAGGGGAGGGCAAGAGAGGGAGGGGAGGGCAATAGAGAGGAGGGCAAGAGAGAGGAGGGGAGGGCAATAGAGAGGGTCATATTATGACCAGGGTTCTATTATGACCAGGGGTCCTATTATGACCAGGGTCCTATTATGACCAGGGTTTTATTATGACCATATTATGACCAGGGGTTCTATTATGACCAGGGTCCTATTATGACCAGGGTCCTATTATGACCAGGGTTTTATTATGACCAGGGTCCTATTATGACCAGGGTTTATTTATGACCAGGGTCCTATTATGACCAGGGTTTTATTATGACCATATTATGACCAGGGTTCTATTATGACCAGGGTCCTATTATGACCAGGGTCCTATTATGACCAGGGTTTTATTATGACCAGGGTCCTAGTATGACCAGGGTTCTATTATGACCATGGCCCTATTATGACCAGGGTCCTAGTATGACCAGGGTCCTCTTGTGACCAGGGTCCTATTATGACCAGGGTTCTATTATGACCAGGGTCCTCTTGTGACCAGGGTCCTAGTATGACCAGGTTCTATTATGACCAGGGTCCTAGTGTGACCAGGGCCTAGTGTGACCAGGGTCCTATTATGACCAGGGTCCTAGTGTGATCCAGGGTCCAAGTGTGACCAGGTCCTATTTTGACCAGGGTCCTATTTTGACCAAGTAGTTGGCTATGGAGGGAATAGCACCTTGATCTTGGTCATTAGAAAATACAGTAGCTACTTTTGCTACAGCAAGAGAGGGGAGGGCAAGAGAGAGGAGAGCAGAGGGAGGGCAAGAGAGAGGAGAGGAGGGCAAGAGAGAGGAGAGGAGGGCAAGAGAGGAGGGAGGAGAGAGGAGGGCAATAGAGAGGAGGCAAGAGAGAGGAGGGCAAGAGAGAGGAGGGCAAGAGAGAGGAGGGCAAGAGAGAGGAGAGCAAGAGAGAGGAGAGGAGGGCAAGAGAGAGGAGGGCAAGAGAGAGGAGAGCAAGAGAGGAGGAGAGGAGGGCAAGAGAGAGGAGGGCAAGAGAGAGGAGGGCAAGAGAGTTGAGAGGAGGGAAAGAAGAGGAGGGCAAGAGAGAGGAGGGCAATAGAGAGGAGGGCAAGAGAGAGGAGGGCAAGAGAGAGGAGAGGAGGGCAAGAGAGAGGAGGGCAAGAGAGAGGAGGGGAGGGCAATAGAGAGGAGGGGAGGGCAAGAGAGAGGAGGGGAGGGCAATAGAGAGGAGGGAGGGCAAGAGAGAGGAGGGGAGGGCAATAGAGAGGAGGGCAAGAGAGAGGAGGGGAGGGCAATAGAGAGGAGGGGAGGGCAAGAGAGAGGAGGGGAGGGCAATAGAGAGGAGGGGAGGGCAAGAGAGGGAGGGGCGAGGGCAATAGAGAGGAGGGCAAGAGAGAGGAGGGCAATAGAGAGGAGGGCAAGAGAGAGGAGGGCAAGAGAGAGGAGAGGAGGCAAGAGAGAGGAGGGGAGGGCAAGAGAGAGGAGGGGAGGGCAAGAGAGAGGAGGGGAGGGGCAATAGAGAGGAGGGCAATAGAGAGGAGGGCAAGAGAGAGGAGGGCAAGAGAGGGGGGCAAGAGAGAGGAGAGGA
>NC_034176.2:3909671-3934671 GCF_002021735.2 Oncorhynchus kisutch | reverse complement strand
AAGGGGCTCCAGGGGAAGGGGCTACAGGGGAAGGGGCTCCAGGGGAAGGGGGCTCCAGGGGAAGGGGCTCCAGGGGAAGGGGCTCCAGGGGAAGGGGCTCCAGAGGAAGGGGCTCCAGGGGAAGGGGCTCCAGGGGAAGGGGCTCCAGGGGAAGGGGCTACAGGGGAAGGGCTCCAGGGGAAGGGGCTCCAGGGGAAGGGGCTCCAGGGGAAGGGGCTCCAGAGGAAGGGGCTCCAGGGGAAGGGGCTCTAGGGGAAGGGGCTACAGGGGAAGGGGCTCCAGGGGAAGGGGCTCCAGGGGAAGGGGCTCCAGAGGAAGGGGCTCCAGGGGAAGGGGCTCTAGGGGAAGGGGCTACAGGGGAGGGGCTCTAGGGGAAGGGGCTCTAGGGGAAGGGGCTACAGGGGAAGGGGCTCCAGGGGAAGGGGCTCCAGGGGAAGGGGCTACAGGGGAAGGGGCTCTAGGGGAAGGGGCTCTAGGGGAAGGGGCTACAGGGGAAGGGGCTCCAGGGGAAGGGGCTCCAGGGGAAGGACAACTCCAGTTTATTATTATTTATCTGTACTTTACTATTTATATATATTTGTCTACAACTTTAACTTTAACTTTTACTACACTACATTCCTAAAGAAAATAATGTACTTTTTAAATTAAATTAAATGATGTCTGAGTGTCGGAGTGTTCCCCTGGCTAACCATACGTTAAAAAACAACAAGAGAATGTGCCTTCTAGTTTTAAGAGGTTTTTAGTAGTAGTCTGTTTTTCAGTCTTGTTGCTTTTGGGGGATAGAAGCTGTTCAAGAGTTTGTTGTCAGACTTGATGCACCGGTACCGCTTGCCGTGCGGAAGCAGAGAGAACAGTTTGTGGCTCTTTAACAATTTTCCGGCACTAAACTCCTGACATAGATGTGTTGGATGGCAAGGAGCTCAGTCCCCAGTGATGTCCTCACCAACCTCTGTAGTGCCATGTGATCCAGGGCGGTGCTATTTCCTGTGATGTGCTGGGTTGTCCGTACTACCCTCTGTAGTGCCATGTGATCCAGGGCAGTGCTTTTTCCAGTGATGTGCTGGGTTGTCTGCACTACCCTCTGTAGCACCATGTGATCCATGTGATGCTATTTACATACCAAGCAGTGATGCAGACAGTCAAAATGCTCTCAGTGGGACAGCTGTATAACTTTTTGGAGGATTTGAAGATCCATGCCCAACTTTTTCAACCTCCTGAGTGGGAAGAGGCACTGTCGCTCCTTCTTCATGACTGTGAGTGTGTGTTTGGGCTATTTAAAGTCTTTAGTGATTTGGAGACCAAGGAAATTGAAGCTCTCTTCCTACTCCACTGCAGCCTTGTTGATGTGGTTGGGGGCGTGCTCCCACCCCCTGTTTCCTGTTGTCCACGATCAGCTCCTTAGACTTACTGACGTCGAAGGAGAGGATGTTGTTTTTGCACCACACTGTCAGGTCACTGACCTCCTCCCTGTATCCTGACTCATCGTCACTGGTGATTAGGCCTACCACTTTTGTGTTGTCAGAAAACTTGATGATGGTGTTGGGAGTTGGGCGTGGCCACGCCTGGGTGAACAGGGAGTACAGAAGGGGACTAAGCACACACCCCTGTGGGGCCCCTGTGTTGAGGGTCAGCGTGGCAGAGGTGTTGTTGCCTACCCTCAACACCTGGGGGCGGCCCGTCAGGAAGTCCAGGATCCAGTTGGAGAGGGAGGTGTTAGGACCCAGAGTCCTTAGCTTGGTGAGGAGCTTAGAGGGGACAATGGTGTTGAACGCTGAGCTGTAGTCAATGAACAGCATTCTCACATAGGTCGTCCTCTTATCTAGGTGGACGAGGGCAGTGTGGAGATCAATTGCGATTGCTTTCATCTATGGATCTGTTAGGGTGGTATACAAATTGGAGTGGGTCTAGAGTGGCTGGGATGATTACTGTTTGCATTAACCATCATCTCAAAGCACTTCATGATAACAGATGTGAGTACTACAGGGTGGTAGCCATTGTGTCATGAAGTCTTAGAGTTCTTGGGAATGGGAATGATGGTGGTTAGTTTAAAACATGGGGATTACAGACTGGGACAAGGAGAGGATGAAAAATACCATGAATATTGCTGCCAGCTGTTCTACGAATGCTCTGAGAACACGCCATGGAAAGCACCCTACTGTGGCTTTGCGGGTGTTGAACCGATTTAAATACCTTTCTCACGTCGGATTCGGAGAGCGAGATCACCAATCCTCTGGGTCGGTGACGGCCCCTCACACCCAGCACGATGATGTTGTTGTTGTCAAAAGCATAAAATGCATTGAGTTTGTCTGGTAGAGAGACATCATTGGGCAGATCACGGTCTCCCTCTGTAATCTGTAATGGACTGTAGTCCACATGTGGTGGGTGTCAGAGCCTATGTAAGTAATATGATTCCACATTATTCCTATATTGTCCATTTGCTCGGTTGATGACTCTGCTGAAGTCATAGCAGGACTTCTTGTTCCTGTCCTTAGCCGTAGCCTCAGGCTACGATTAGCTCTGTATTGTGATAGTCCTTTAGTTTAGCACCGACCTCTGTGTGTTAATCCAGGGTTTTTGATTGGGGAAGCAGCGAAACTTCACCGATACGTTTTCTAATGAAGCCGGTGAATGAGGTGGTTACCTCATCAATGTTATTGGCAGGAGTCTCGAAACATATTCCAATCAGTGTTAGCAAAGCAGTGCTGCGGCATAATCTCTGATTCTAGTGAACTTCCTGTTTGAGTTTCTGCTCGTAAACAGGAAGCAGGACTATGGACGAGGGAGGGCCTTGTATGCTTGCTTGTGAGCTTGCTTGCTAGAATGACAGCGGTTTCGGACTTCATCAGTCATAGTGGCATTGGGCACGTGTTGATGGAAGCTGGGCATCATGTGTCTTTAGTGAAGCAGAATTAATCATCTCCGGCAACAAGAAAACCAGCCTCTGAAAGTAAGTTGTATTCTTGCTTGTTTACAACCTCATGCAGTTCGTTAAGCGCCAGCGTGGTATTTGTCTTATCCTGACTCGGAATGTATACAACAGTAACATAGCAGCTGAAAACACCCTCGGGTGGTAGAAGGAGCCCCAGAGGAAAGGGCTCTAGAGGATAGGGCTCCAGGGGAAGGGGCTCCAGGGAAGGGGCTTCAGGGGAAGGGGCTCCAGAGGAAAGGGCTCCAGGGGAAGGGGCTCTAGGGGAAGGGGCTCCAGGGGAAGGGGCTCCAGGGGAAGGGGCTCCAGGGGAAGGGGCTTCAGGGGAAGGGGCTCTAGGGGAAGGGGCTCCAGGGGAAGGGGCTCTAGAGGAAGGGGCTCCAGGGGAAGGGGCTCTAGGGGAAGGGGCTCCAGGGGAAGGGGCTCCAGGGGAAGGGGCTCCAGGGGAAGGGGCTCCAGGGGAAGGGGATCCAGAGGAAAGGGCTCCAGAGGAAGGGGCTCTAGGGGAAGGGGCTCCAGGGGAAGGGGCTCTAGGGGAAGGGGCTTCAGGGGAAGGGGCTCCAGAGGAAAGGGCTCCAGGGGAAGGGGCTCTAGGGGAAGGGGCTCCAGGGGAAGGGGCTCCAGGGGAAGGGGCTCCAGGGGAAGGGCTTCAGGGGAAGGGGCTACAGGGGAAGGGGCTACAGGGGAAGGGGCTCCAGAGGAAGGGGCTCCAGGGGAAGGGGCTCTAGGGGAAGGGGCTCTAGGGGAAGGGGCTCCAGAGGAAAGGGCTCCAGGAGAAGGGGCTCCAGGGGAAGGGGCTCTAGGGGAAGGGGCTCTAGGGGAAGGGGCTCCAGAGGAAGGGGCTCCAGGGGAAGGGGCTCCAGGGGAAGGGGCTCCAGGGGAAGGGGCTCCAGAGGAAGGGGCTCTAGGGGAAGGGGCTCCAGGGGAAGGGGCTCCAGGGGAAGGGGCTCCAGAGGAAGGGGCTCTAGGGGAAGGGGCTCTAGGGGAAGGGGCTCCAGGGGAAGGGGCTCCAGAAGAAGGGGCTCCAGGGGAAGGGGCTCTAGGGGAAGGGGCTCCAGGGGAAGGGGCTCCAGGGGAAGGGGCTCCAGAGGAAGGGGCTCTAGGGGAAGGGGCTCCAGGGGATGGGGCTCCAGGGGAAGGGGCTCCAGAGGAAGGGGCTCCAGGGGAAGGGGCTCCAGGGGAAGGGGCTACAGGGGAAGGGGCTCCAGAGGAAGGGGCTCTAGGGGAAGGGGCTCCAGAGGAAAGGGCTCCAGGGGAAGGGGCTCCAGAGGAAGGGGCTCCAGGGGAAGGGGCTCCAGGGGAAGGGGCTCCAGGGGAAGGGGCTCCAGGGGAAGGGGCTCCAGAGGAAAGGTCTCCAGGGGAAAGGGCTCCAGGGGAAGGGGCTACAGGGGAAAGGGCTCCAGGGGAAGGGGCAACAGGGGAAGGGGCTACAGGGGAAGGGGCTCCAGGGGAAGGGGCTCCAGGGGAAGGGGCTCTAGGGGAAGGGGCTCTAGGGGAAGGGGCTCCAGAGGAAAGGGCTCCAGGAGAAGGGGCTCCAGGGGAAGGGGCTCTAGGGGAAGGGGCTCTAGGGGAAGGGGCTCCAGAGGAAGGGGCTCCAGGGGAAGGGGCTCCAGGGGAAGGGGCTCCAGGGGAAGGGGCTCCAGAGGAAGGGGCTCTAGGGGAAGGGGCTCCAGGGGAAGGGGCTCCAGGGGAAGGGGCTCCAGAGGAAGGGGCTCTAGGGGAAGGGGCTCTAGGGGAAGGGGCTCCAGGGGAAGGGGCTCCAGAAGAAGGGGCTCCAGGGGAAGGGGCTCTAGGGGAAGGGGCTCCAGAGGAAGGGGCTCTAGGGGAAGGGGCTCCAGGGGAAGGGGCTCCAGGGGAAGGGGCTCCAGAGGAAGGGGCTCCAGGGGAAGGGGCTCCAGGGGAAGGGGCTCCAGGGGAAGGGGCTACAGGGGAAGGGGCTCCAGAGGAAGGGGCTCTAGGGGAAGGGGCTCCAGAGGAAAGGGCTCCAGGGGAAGGGGCTCCAGAGGAAGGGGCTCCAGGGGAAGGGGCTCCAGGGGAAGGGGCTCCAGGGGAAGGGGCTCCAGGGGAAGGGGCTCTAGGGGAAGGGGCTCTAGGGGAAGGGGCTCCAGAGGAAAGGGCTCCAGGAGAAGGGGCTCCAGGGGAAGGGGCTCCAGGGGAAGGGGCTCCAGGGGAAGGGGCTCCAGAGGAAAGGGCTCCAGGGGAAGGGGCTCCAGAGGAAGGGGCTCTAGGGGATGGGGCTCCAGAGGAAAGGGCTCCAGGGGAAGGGGCTCTAGGGGAAGGGGCTCCAGGGGAAGGGGCTCCAGAGGAAAGGGCTCCAGGGGAAGGGGCTCCAGAGGCAGGGGCTCCAGGGGAAGGGGCTCCAGAGGAAAGGGCTCTAGGGGAAGGGGCTCCAGGGGAAGGGGCTCTAGGGGAAGGGGCTCTAGGGGAAGGGGCTCCAGGGGAAGGGGCTCCAGGGGAAGGGGCTACAGGGGAAGGGGCTACAGGGGAAGGGGCTCTAGGGGAAGGGGCTCTAGGGGAAGGGGCTCCAGAGGAAAGGGCTCTAGGGGAAGGGGCTCCAGAGGAAAGGGCTCTAGGGGAAGGGGCTCCAGAGGAAAAGGCTCCAGGGGAAGGGGCTCCAGGGGAAGGGGCTCTAGGGGAAGGGGCTCCAGAGGAAAGGGCTCTAGGGGAAGGGGCTACAGGGGAAGGGGCTCTAGGGGAAGGGGCTCCAGGGGAAGGGGCTCTAGGGGAAGGGGCTCTAGGGGAAGGGGCTCCAGGGGAAGGGGCTCCAGGGGAAGGGGCTCCAGGGGAAGGGGCTCTAGGGGAAGGGGCTCTAGGGGAAGGGGCTCCAGGGGAAGGGGCTACAGGGGAAGGTGAATCGAGCAGCAGCAGGGAGGGCACCGCACACTGACAGATGTTCCCTGTCAGGTATATACTTTTACACATATACTTTTACATTGCCAAAACCAGTGAAAAAAAACTAGAAACAAGTATAAATGAACAGTTAACATTGGTTTAAAAAAGATAGACATTCACTTATTACATTATCAGCTGTCTACATTCTCTCTCTCTGTCTCTCTGTCAGTCTATCTTTCTCTCTCTTTCACTCACTATCTGTCTGTCTTTCTCTCTGTCTCTGTCTCACTCTCTCAATTCAATTAAACTCAATTAAATTAAATTAAATTCACTTTGCTTTATTGGCATGATGTAACAGAGTACATATTGCCAAAG
Organism: Oncorhynchus kisutch; assembly: GCF_002021735.2. Classification (NCBI taxonomy): domain Eukaryota; kingdom Metazoa; phylum Chordata; class Actinopteri; order Salmoniformes; family Salmonidae; genus Oncorhynchus; species Oncorhynchus kisutch. Next base: position 3,928,538 of record NC_034176.2, on the reverse strand, counting down.
CTTACTTTGGAGATTAAAAATATTAACATAATTAATAATAATCATCAATATTATCAACGGGCCAACAGCAATAACAATAACCAAGGGTCAAAATAACCATACATAAATTTAACCATAAATGGTTAAAGAACACAAGGAAAATAAATAAGCATAGATATGAGTTGTATTTACAATGGTGTTTGGTCACACATCTTGCTGCTGTGATGGCACACTGTGGTATTTCATCCAGTAGATATGGGAGTTGATTAAAATTGGATTTGTTTTCGAATTCTCTGTGGATCTGTGTAATCTGAGGGAAATATGTCTCTCTAATATGGTCATACATTGGGCAGGAGGTTAGGAAGTGCAGCTCAGTTTCCACCTCATTTTGTGGGCAGTGAGCACACAGCCTGTCTTGTCCTCTCTCCCTCTCCCTCTCTCCCTCTCCCTCTCCCTCTCCCTCTCCCTCTCCCTCTCCCTCTCTCTCTCTCTCTCTTTTGTTCTCTCTCTCTCTCTCTCTCTCTCTCCCTCTCTCCCTCTCTCCCTCTCCCTCTCCCTCTCCCTCTCCCTCTCTCTCTCTCCCTCTCTCCCTCTCTCTCTCTCTCTCTCTCTCTCTCTCCCACTCTGTCTCTCTCTCTCTCTCTCTCTCCCTCCCTCTCTCTCTCTCTCTCCCCGAGTTGCCCTCGGTGATGGGGTCATGGTCTCAGCCATTGACCCTGCCAATTATTCTCAATTCTACAAAGCGGTCTGTCTTCCGTCCTCCCTCCCACTTCTCACCCCTACTTCTACTCTTCGACCCTCCTACCCCCCCTCCTCCGACTCCTCGCCCCTTCTCCCAATCCTCATCCCTCCTCCCCCTCCTCCCACTCCTCGCCCTTACTTCTACTTCTCGCCCCTCCCCCCACTTCTCACCCCTATATAGGAGGACTGTTCTCCTGGTGTAGGGTATAAGGGGGACTGTTCTCCTGGTGTAGGGTATAGGGGGACTGTTCTCCTGGTATAGGGTATAGGGGACTGTTCTCCTGGTATAGGGTACAGGGGACTGTTCTCCTGGTGTAGGGTATAGGGGGACTGTTCTCCTTGTATAGGGTATAGGGGACTGTTCTCCTGGTATAGGGTATAGGGGGACTGTTCTCCTGGTGTAGGGTATAGGGGGACTGTTCTCCTGGTGTAGGGTATAGGAGGACTGGTCTCCTGGTGTAGGGTATAGGGGGACTGGTCTCCAGGTGTCGAGCATTGGGGGACGGGGAATAGTGCAGCGGTCTAAGGCACTGCATCTCAGTACAAGAGGCGTCACTACAGTCCCTGATTCGAATCCAGGCTGTATCACATTCGGGATACACATTCGGGATTGGGAGTACCGTAGGGCTGCGTACAATTGGCCCAGCTTCGTCCGGGTTTGGCCATGGTAGACCGTCATTGCAAATAAGAATTTGTTCTTAACTGGCTTGCCTAGTTAAAATAAAGATTTATTTATTATTATTATTGTTTTTTAAATGTATTTTTTTAAACACCAGAGTTTGGGCCCTCAATCTCTGAGTCCTTCTGTAAGCAAAATCATGGAGCTGGATCAGATCTGAGAGGAACGTCCGAGCGCCTAACATAGTTTTACTTTATTAGGTCTGCAAGGTTGACTATCGGTATTCTGTTATGATTTGAGCTTCCCGCTCTGTTCGCTTCTCTCCGCTGGTTGGCGCTGCCACAGGAGGCTGTTGAAGGGAGGACGGGTCAAAGTAACGTCTGGATTGGAGGAAGTGGATTGCTATTCAAACGGAAAACGTGTGTTTCATGTGTTCCATAACATTCCAATTGATTCGGTTCCAGCCATTACTGGGCCAAGTTCCTTAGAATGTTGAATATCGTTCTAATTCTGAACATCGTTACATTGCGTTGTTTAAATATTCCCCCATGTGCTGTTGACGGAGATTTAACATGGCTGCCATAGAAGGTTGTAGTGACCTCAATGGGTTGCAGAAACCTCAATGTCTCTCTGAATATGTGGCTCTGACTGAGCCTTGAGGAGCCAGCCAGCCACCCAGCTCAGCTCCGCTCTCTGCAAACAGCAGACGGTGTTGTAGGAACGGTCATTCAATTTCCATCATAAATCAAATACATGTTTGTCAGAATAACCAACAGATGACTTGGAAAGCATATCAATTCCTGTAGAAATTGTACTATGGTTATTGTGAGTGACCTAATTTATGTTATTTTTTAACTCTGCCTTCTAGTAAGTTTAAACAATCTTTTATCTACTACCATTCTGATAGATTAGAGACAGTCAGAAAGTGTGGTTGTAAACGTTAATAATGTTGTTGTTGTTCCATTGGTCACCTCGAGGCAGATGCCCCAGGTGGAGAGCGACCCACACTCGTTGAATATGGTCCTTTTTTATAGGTTGGAGAAATCAGTAGTAAAACCTTTCTCGTGAATGACCTCATTGCCGAGCGCAAAATTGTTTGGATGTTTCTCACTAAAACATGGATGTTTTCAGACTGTAGTGCCACTCTTATTGAAGCCCCCCCCCACCCCCACCCAGACTACAACTTTTTATACTCTATCAGAAAAGGGAGAAAGGGTGGAGGGACAGCCTCTCTTTTTACTAATGCTCTCAGCTGTAAAGGCAATTAGTTTAGAGACTGAGTCTTTTTGAGAATCATGTTATACTGTTTAAATGTCAGCCATCAGACCAGAGCATCATGCTATACTGTTTAAATGTCAGCCACCAGACCAGAGCATCATGCTATACTGTTTAAATGTCAGCCATCAGACCAGAGCATCATGCTATACTGTTTAAATGTCAGCCACCAGACCAGAGCATCATGCTATACTGTTTAAATGTCAGCCATCAGACCAGAGCATCATGCTATACTGTTTAAATGTCAGCCATCAGACCAGAGCATCATGCTATACTGTTTAAATGTCAGCCATCAGACCAGAGCATCATGCTATACTGTTTAAATGTCAGCCATCAGACCAGAGCATCATGCTATACTGTTTAAATGTCAGCCATCAGACCAGAGCATCATGCTATACTGTTTAAATGTCAGCCATCAGACCAGAGCATCATGTTATACTGTTTAAATGTCAGCCATCAGACCAGAGCATCATGTTATACTGTTTAAATGTCAGCCACCAGACCAGAGCATCATGTTATACTGTTTAAATGTCAGCCATCAGACCAGAGCATCATGTTATACTGTTTAAATGTCAGCCACCAGACCAGAGCATCATGTTATACTGTTTAAATGTCAGCCATCAGACCAGAGCATCATGTTATACTGTTTAAATGTCAGCCACCAGAGCATCATGTTATACTGTTTAAATGTCAGCCACCAGAGCATCATGCTATACTGTTTAAATGTCAGCCACCAGACCAGAGCATCATGTTATACTGTTTAAATGTCAGCCACCAGACCAGAGCATCATGTTATACTGTTTAAATGTCAGCCACCAGACCAGAGCATCATGTTATACTGTTTAAATGTCAGCCACCAGACCAGAGCATCATGTTATACTGTGTAAATGTCAGCCACCAGACCAGAGCATCATGCTATACTGTTTAAATGTCAGCCACCAGACCATAGCATCATGTTATACTGGTTAAATGTCAGCCACCAGACCAGAGCATCATGTTATACTGTTTAAATGTCAGGCACCAGACCAGAGCATCATGTTATACTGTTTAAATGGCAGCCACCAGAGCATCATGTTATACTGTTTAAATGTCAGCCACCAGACCAGAGCATCATGTTATACTGTTTAAATATCTGCCACCAGACCAGAGCATCATGTTATACTGTTTAAATGTCAGTCACCAGACCAGAGCATCATGTTATACTGTTTAAATGTCAGCCACCAGACCAGAGCATCATGTTATGCTGGTTAAATGTCAGCCACCAGACCCGAGCATCATGCTATACTGTTTAAATGTCAGCCACCAGACCAGAGCATCATGTTATACTGTTTAAATGGCAGCCACCAGAGCATCATGTTATACTGTTTAAATGTCAGCCACCAGACCAGAGCATCATGTTATACTGTTTAAATGTCAGTCACCAGACCAGAGCATCATGTTATACTGTTTAAATGTCAGCCACCAGACCAGAGCATCATGTTATACTGTTTAAATGTCAGCCACCAGACCAGAGCATCATGTTATACTGTTTAAATGTCAGCCACCAGACCAGAGCATCATGTTATACTGTTTAAATGTCAGCCACCAGACCAGAGCATCATGTTATACTGTTTAAATGTCAGCCACTAGACCAGAGCATCATGTTGTACTGTTTAAATGTCAGCCACCAGAGCATCAAGTTATACTGTTTAAATGTCAGCCACCAGACCAGAGCATCATGTTATACTGTTTAAATGTCAGCCACCAGACCAGAGCATCATGTTATACTGTTTAAATGTCAGCCACCAGACCAGAGCATCATGTTATACTGTTTAAATGTCAGCCACCAGACCAGAGCATCATGTTATACTGTTTAAATGTCAGCCACCAGACCAGAGCATCATGTTATACTGTTTAAATGTCAGCCACCAGACCAGAGCATCATGTTATACTGTTTAAATGTCAGCCACCAGACCAGAGCATCATGTTATACTGTTTAAATGTCAGCCACCAGACCAGAGCATCATGTTATACTGGTTAAATGTCAGTCACCAGACCAGAGCATCATGTTGTACTGTTTAAATGTCAGCCACCAGACCAGAGCATCATGTTATACTGTTTAAATGTCAGCCACCAGAGCATCATGCTATACTGTTTAAATGTCAGCCACCAGAGCATCATGTTATACTGTTTAAATGTCAGCCACCAGACCAGAGCATCATGTTATACTGTTTAAATGTCAGCCACCAGACCAGAGCATCATGTTATACTGTTTAAATGTCAGCCACCAGACCAGAGCATCATGTTATACTGTTTAAATGTCAGCCACCAGAGCATCATGCTATACTGTTTAAATGTCAGCCACCAGAGCATCATGTTATACTGTTTAAATGTCAGCCACCAGACCAGAGCATCATGTTATACTGTTTAAATGTCAGCCACCAGACCAGAGCATCATGTTATACTGTTTAAATGTCAGCCACCAGACCAGAGCATCATGTTATACTGTTTAAATGTCAGCCACCAGACCAGAGCATCATGTTATACTGTTTAAATATCAGCCACCAGACCAGAGCATCATGTTATACTGTTTAAATGTCAGCCACCAGACCAGAGCATCATGTTATACTGTTTAAATGTCAGCCACCAGACCAGAGCATCATGCTATACTGTTTAAATGTCAGCCACCAGACCATAGCATCATGTTATACAGGTTAAATGTCAGCCACCAGACCAGAGCATCATGTTATACTGTTTAAATGTCAGCCACCAGACCAGAGCATCATGTTATACTGGTTAAATGTCAGCCACCAGACCCGAGCATCATGTTATACTGTTTAAATATCAGCCACCAGACCAGAGCATCATGTTATACTGTTTAAATGGCAGCCACCAGAGCATCATGTTATACTGTTTAAATGTCAGCCACCAGACCAGAGCATCATGTTATACTGTTTAAATGTCAGCCACCAGACCAGAGCATCATGTTATACTGTTTAAATGTCAGCCACCAGACCAGAGCATCATGTTATACTGTTTAAATGTCAGCCACCAGAGCATCATGTTATACTGTTTAAATGTCAGCCACCAGACCAGAGCATCATGTTATACTTTTTAAATGTCAGCCACCAGACCAGAGCATCATGTTATACTGCTTAAATGTCAGCCACCAGACCAGAGCATCATGTTATACTGTTTAAATGTCAGCCACCAGACCAGAGCATCATGTTATACTGTTTAAATGTCAGCCACCAGACCAGAGCATCATGTTATACTGGTTAAATGTCAGCCACCAGACCCGAGCATCATGTTATACTGTTTAAATGTCAGCCACCAGACCAGAGCATCATGTTATACTGTTTAAATGGCAGCCACCAGACCAGAGCATCATGTTATACTGTTTAAATATCAGCCACCAGACCAGAGCATCATGTTATACTGTTTAAATGTCAGCCACCAGAGCATCATGTTATACTGTTTAAATGTCAGCCACCAGACCAGAGCATCATGTTATACTGTTTAAATGGCAGCCACCAGACCAGAGCATCATGTTATACTGTTTAAATGGCAGCCACCAGACCAGAGCATCATGTTATACTGTTTAAATGTCAGCCACCAGACCAGAGCATCATGTTATACTGTTTAAATGTCAGCCACCAGACCAGAGCATCATGTTATACTGTTTAAATGTCAGCCACCAGACCAGAGCATCATGTTATACTGTTTAAATGTCAGCCACCAGACCAGAGCATCATGTTATACTGTTTAAATGTCAGCCACCAGACCAGAGCATCATGTTATACTGTTTAAATGTCAGCCACCAGACCAGAGCATCATGTTATACTGGTTAAATGTCAGTCACCAGACCAGAGCATCATGTTATACTGTTTAAATGTCAGCCACCAGACCAGAGCATCATGTTATACTGTTTAAATGTCAGCCACCAGACCAGAGCATCATGTTATACTGTTTAAATGTCAGCCACCAGACCAGAGCATCATGTTATACTGTTTAAATGTCAACCACCAGAGCATCATGCTATACTGTTTAAATGTCAGCCACCAGAGCATCATGTTATACTGTTTAAATGTCAGCCACCAGACCAGAGCATCATGTTATACTGTTTAAATGTCAGCCACCAGACCAGAGCATCATGTTATACTGTTTAAATGTCAGCCACCAGACCAGAGCATCATGTTATACTGTTTAAATGTCAGCCACCAGACCAGAGCATCATGTTATACTGTTTAAATATCAGCCACCAGACCAGAGCATCATGTTATACTGTTTAAATGTCAGCCACCAGACCAGAGCATCATGTTATACTGTTTAAATGTCAGCCACCAGACCAGAGCATCATGCTATACTGTTTAAATGTCAGCCACCAGACCATAGCATCATGTTATACTGGTTAAATGTCAGCCACCAGACCAGAGCATCATGTTATACTGTTTAAATGGCAGCCACCAGACCAGAGCATCATGTTATACTGTTTAAATGGCAGCCACCAGACCAGAGCATCATGTTATACTGTTTAAATGTCAGCCACCAGACCAGAGCATCATGTTATACTGTTTAAATGTCAGCCACCAGACCAGAGCATCATGTTATACTGTTTAAATGTCAGCCACCAGACCAGATCATCATGTTATACTGTTTAAATGTCAGCCACCAGACCAGAGCATCATGTTATACTGTTTAAATGTCAGCCACCAGACCAGAGCATCATGTTATACTGTTTAAATGTCAGCCACCAGACCAGAGCATCATGTTGTACTGTTTAAATGTCAGCCACCAGACCAGAGCATCATGTTATACTGTTTAAATGTCAGCCACCAGACCAGAGCATCATGTTATACTGTGTAAATGTCAGCCACCAGACCAGAGCATCATGCTATACTGTTTAAATGTCAGCCACCAGACCAGAGCATCATGTTATACTGTTTAAATGTCAGCCACCAGACCAGAGCATCATGTTATACTGTTTAAATGTCAGCCACCAGACCAGAGCATCATGTTATACTGTTTAAATGTCAGCCACCAGACCAGAGCATCATGTTATACTGTTTAAATGTCAGCCACCAGACCAGAGCATCATGTTATACTGTTTAAATGTCAGCCACCAGACCAGAGCATCATGTTATACTGTTTAAATGTCAGCCACCAGACCAGAGCATCATGTTATACTGTTTAAATGTCAGCCACCAGACCAGAGCATCATGTTATACTGTGTAAATGTCAGACACCAGAGCATCCTGTTATACTGTTTAAATGTCAGCATCCAGACCAGAGCATCATGTTATACTGTTTAGTGGAAATTTTTTATACATTAATTTGGACATTTTCACTTAGGGGTGTACTCAGTTTTGTTGCCAGCAGTTTAGACATTAATGGCTGTGTGTTGAGTTATTTTGAGGGGACATCAAATTTACATTGTTATACAAGCTGTACACTCACTACTTTACATTGTAGCAAAGTGTCATTTCTTCAGTGTTGTCACATGAGAAGATACACTCAAATATTTACAAAAATGTGAGGGGTGTACTCACTTTTGTGATATACTGTATATATAAACTCCTAGTAATTTATTGGGTAAAACACCAACGTTTCGGCATCACTGTGCCTTCTTCAGAGTAAGATAAGATAATCCACATTATGCTGGGTATCAGTCAAGTAAAACCTGATGAGAAGTTTGATGATAGGTGCCCAAGCCGACCACGCAAAGGCACTATGGATTTATTTTCTCTGGTTGACACAGACACGCTCAGGAAAGTGATATGACAACTTCAGTCTTCAACCTGCCTTCTCGATCATATCCCCACCACCTTCTTCAAAACAGATTTTAATTGCATATCTGAAGAAGTGCAAGCTATTGTTAATCACTTCCTGTTCACAGGCACTTTCCCCAATGCACTAAAAACTGAAAGCCCCTTCTGAAAAATAGTTATAGATTCGTCAGCTCTTATCAATTTTCGACCAATCGCCAACCAATTTTCGACCAATCGCCAACCTTCTGGAGAAATTCGTGCTCAATCAGCTAAATTATTATTTTTTCAACTGCCAACTGTATTTAAAAATCGTGCCCACCACAGCACAGACATAGTCTTTGTTAAAGTGGTAAATGATCTTAGAGCCACTACAGATGCCAAACAGCTCTCTGTCCTTGTACTCTTGGATTTAAGTGTAGAATTTGATACTGTTGATCATGATGTCCTTCTGGACAGACTGGAGAGGTGGGTTGGCCTCTCCGGTCCAGTTCTAAATTGGTTTAGGACCTATTTAACAAGTTGAGAGTGTTTTGTCACCCTTGATGAACATAACTCAGAGAAAATACATATGATATGTGGCGTTCCCCAAGGTGAGATTTTTGGGTCCGGTACTGTTCAGTTTATATACGTTACCCCTTGGCATCGTTATCAGAAAGCACGGCGTTGATTTTCACTCCTACACAGATGACACACAACTTTACATTTCTGTGTCACCAGAGGATTTTAGCGATTTAAATACTTGGATGGCTCACAACTTCCTCCAGCTAAATCAAGACAAGACCGAGGTACTTCTTGTTGGAGTCAAAGCACAGAGAATCTGCCCTCACATTTTAATTCACAGGGAATGATGATAATTTTTTTTTTATTCTGAACAAAACTTCTAATCACACATTAGGAATGTTCCCAAAATAGCTTTTTACTACGCGAGGAACATTGCCACAGTGCGGCCGTTTATATCTCAGGATGATACAGAGAAACCCATCCATGCTTTTATTACAAGCAGGCCTGACTACTGTAATGCTCTCCTATCTGGTCTACCCAAGAAAGCTGCAAAACATACAGAATGATGCAGCACAGGTTCTAACCAAGACCAGACAGAGAGCACACATTACATCGGTTTTAAGGTCTCTGCGCTGGCTGCCTGTGAGTTTTAGAATTCATTTTAAGATTCTTCTATTGGTTTTTAATTCAATCAATCCACAATTGTGCACCCCAATACATATCAGACGTGTTTTTAAGTTTTGTAGGTCCCTCAGGTCCTCTGGCACTGACCTTTTAACAATCCTGAAGCCTCGGACCGAGAGGCATGGAGAGGCAGCCTTTAGTAATTATGTCCCCACCTCTAGAAAAGCTGCCAGAGAACCTGAGGAGGACCAAGAGGCATGGAGAGGCAGCCTTTAGTTATTATGACCCCAGCCTTTAGTTATTATGCCCCCAGCCTGGGACCGAGAGGCATGGAGAGACAGCCTTTAGTTACTATGCCCCCAGCCTTTAGTTATTATGCCCCCAGCCTGGGACCGAGAGGCATGGAGAGACAGCTTTTAGTTACTATGTCCCCAGCCTTTAGTTATTATGACCCCAGCCTTTAGTTACTATGCCCCCAGCCTTTAGTTACTATGCCCCCAGCCTTTAGTTACTATGCCCCCAGTCTTTAGTTACTATGACCCCAGCCTTTAGTTACTATGCCCCCAGTCTTTAGTTACTATGACCCCAGCCTTTAGTTACTATGCCCCCAGCCTTTAGTTACTATGCCCCCAGCCTTTAGTTATTATGTCCCCAGCCTTTAGTTACTATGCCCCCAGCCTTTAGTTACTATGCCCCCAGCCTTTAGTTACTATGCCCCAAGCCTTTAATTATTATGTCCCCAGCCTTTAGTTACTATGCCCCCAGCCTTTAGTTATTATGCCCCCAGCCTTTAGTTATTATGTCCCCAGTCTTTAGTTACTATGACCCCAGCCTGGGACCAAGAGGTATGGAGAGACAGCCTTTAGTTATTATGCCCCCAGCCTTTAGTTATTATGACCCCAGCCTTTAGTTATTATGCCCCCAGCCTTTAGTTATTATGACCCCAGCCTTTAGTTATTATGCCCCCAGCCTTTAGTTATTATGTCCCCAGCCTTTAGTTACTATGCCCCCAGCCTTTAGTTATTATGTCCCCAGCCTTTAGTTACTATGCCCCCAGCCTTTAGTTACTATGCCCCCAGCCTTTAGTTACTATGCCCCAAGCCTTTAATTATTATGTCCCCAGCCTTTAGTTACTATGCCCCCAGCCTTTAGTTATTATGCCCCCAGCCTTTAGTTATTATGTCCCCAGTCTTTAGTTACTATGACCCCAGCCTGGGACCAAGAGGTATGGAGAGACAGCCTTTAGTTATTATGCCCCCAGCCTTTAGTTATTATGACCCCAGCCTTTAGTTATTATGCCCCCAGCCTTTAGTTATTATGTCCCCAGCCTTTAGTTACTATGCCCCCAGCCTTTAGTTACTATGCCCCCAGCCTTTAGTTACTATGCCCCCAGCCTTTAGTTATTATGTCCCCAGCCTTTAGTTACTATGCCCCCAGCCTTTAGTTATTATGCCCCCAGCCTTTAGTTATTATGTCCCTAGCCTTTAGTTATTATGCCCCAGCCTTTAGTTATTATGACCCCAGCCTTTAGTTATTATGTCCCCAGCCTTTAGTTACTATGACCCCAGCCTGGGACCAAGAGGTATGGAGAGACAGCCTTTAGTTATTATGCCCCCAGCCTTTAGTTATTATGACCCCAGCCTTTAGTTATTATGCCCCCAGCCTTTAGTTATTATGACCCCAGCCTTTAGTTATTATGCCCCCAGCCTGGGACCGAGAGGCATGGAGAGACAGCCTTTAGTTACTATGCCCCCAGCCTTTAGTTACTATGTCCCCAGCCTGGGACCGAGAGGCATGGAGAGACAGCCTTTAGTTATTATGACCCCAGCCTTTAGTTATTATGACCCCAGCCTTTAGTTATTATGCCCCCAGCCTTTAGTTATTATGTCCCCAGCCTTTAGTTATTATGCCCCCAGCCTTTAGTTATTATGACCCCAGCCTTTAGTTATTATGCCCCCAGCCTTTAGTTACTATGCCCCCAGCCTTTAGTTATTATGCCCCCAGTCTGGGACCAAGAGAAATGGAGAGACAGCCTTTAGTTACTATGACCCCAGCCTCTGGAAAAGCCTGCCAGAGAACCTGAGGAGGACCAAGAGGCCTCCGTCAGTTTTATTGTCATTATTTTTATTTTTATCTTGTTTGTTGTGTAGCAAATATTTCTGTTTTTATTTTCAATGTTTTTTCTTTTTTTTCTTCCTGTCAATCACATTGTGATGTCTGAATTGAAAGGCTAAAAGGTAAAGCTCTGTCCTAATCTCTCTCTCTCTCTCTCTCTCTATCTCTCTCTCTCTCTCTCTTTCTCTCTCTCTCTCTCTCTGTCTCTCTCTCTCTCTCTCTCTCTCTCTCTCTTTCTCCCTCCAGCTCTCTCTCTCTCTCTCTCTCTCTCTCTCTCTCTCTCTCTCTCTCTCTCTCTCTCTCTCTCTCTCTCTCTATATCTCTCTCTCTCTTTCTCTCTCTCTCTCTGTCTCTCTCTCTCTCTCTCTCTTTCTCCCTCCACCTCTCTCTCTCTCTCTGTCTCTCTCTCTCTCTCTCTCTCTCTCTCTCTCTCCCTCCACCTCTTTCTCTCTAACTCTCTCTCTCTCTCTCTCTCTCTCTCTCTCTCCTCTCTCTCTCTCTCTCTCTCTCTCTCTCTCTCTCTCTCTCTCTCTCTCTCTTTCTCCTCCACCTCTTTCTCTCTCTCTCTCCACCTCTTTATCTCTCTCTCTCTCCCTCTCTCTCTCTCCCTCCACCTCTTTCTCTCTCTCTCTCCCTCCACCTCTCTCTCTCTCTCTCTCTCCCTCCACCTCTCTCTCTCTCTCCCTCTCTCTCCCTCTCTCTCTCTCTCTCTCTCCCTCTCCTTCTTCCTCTCTCCCTCTCTCCCTCTCTTTCTCCCTCTCCTCTCTCTGCCTTTACATATATGGAAAGTCCATTAACAAAGCATTGAAGGCTTAAGTGCTATAGCATTGTTCCAAGCCAAAGCTTTCGCTGTGCACTGGTGTCCCTGTGCCGTCTGCTAGCAATTTATGATGCTGTGGAGACCGGCCTCTGATCTGCCCAGCGCTCTGTCGGCTAGCTTTGAGGAGTGGAGGAGAGTGGAGTGTACCGAGCAAATAACTCTTTGAACTGCCGCACCACATGGGGCTTGGGGAACTCCTCGTTCCCCTCTCATTCCTCTCACTCTCTTCTCCCATCTGAAGCTGAGCAGTAAATCTGAGGTCTACAGGCAGAGGCGATGGTTTGAGATCTGAGGTTTGCGCAGAGGGAGGGACGGGGAGGTGGGGTGGCTCTGAAGTCTTAATTTTGTTGCCGGACCAGGTTCGACTTTGAGCTGGACTTCGGCCTTGGCTCTGGCTCGACTCCAGGGGTTATTGATATTGGATGATGCACATAGAGAAACAGAAAGACCCATGAAGACCCATCCAGACCGCTCCATCCGTCTCTCGTTGGATATCTGTATCCTATTTTGTCCCTTAGCTTTCTCCCGTTTCTTTCTCTCCTGCTCCTCTTTCTCTGTTCTCTCCCTCTACCTCTCTTCACCTGTACCCAGTCTGTAGGGGCTCTCCCCTCTCCTCTCCTCTCCTCTCCTCTCCTCTCCTCCTCTCCTCTCCCTCTCCTCTCCTCTCCTCTCCTCTCCTCTCCTCTCCTCTCCTCTCCTCTCCTCTCCCTCTCCTCTCCTCTCCTCTCCTCTCCTCTCCTCTCCTATCCTCTCCTCTCCTCTCCTCTCCTCTCCTCTCCTCTCCTCTCCTCTTCTCCTCTCCTCTCCTCTCCTCGCATCTCCCTGGCTTGGGCCTAATCTGGCAACAGCGGTGACTGTGCTGCTAACACTATGTCTTATCAGGTGGTGAGATCCTTTAGCAGGTGGAGGTATCCTGTATCAGGTGGTGGTATCCTTTATCAGGTGGTGGTATCCTTTATCAGGTGGTGGTATCCTGTATCAGGTGGTGGTATCCTTTATCAGGTGGTGGTATCCTGTATCAGGTGGTGGTATCCTTTATCAGGTGGTTGTATCCTTTAGCAGGTGGTGGCAAACTGTATCAGGTGGTGGTATCCTGTATCAGGTGGTTGTATCCTTTAGCAGGTGGTGGTATCCTGTATCAGGTGGAGGTATCCTTTAGCAGGTGGTGGTATCCTTTAGCAGGTGGTGGTATCCTGTATCAGGTGGTGGTATCCTTTATCAGGTGGTGGTATCCTTTATCAGGTGGTGGTATCCTTTAGCAGGTGGTGGTATCCTTTAGCAGGTGGTGGTATCATTTATCAGGTGGTGGTATCCTGTATCAGGTGGTGGTATCCTTTATCAGGTGGTGGTATCCTTTATCAGGTGGTGGTATCCTTTAGCAGGTGGTGGAATCCTTTAGCAGGTGGTGGTATCATTTATCAGGTGGTGGTATCCTGTATCAGGTGGTGGTATCCTTTATCAGGTGGTGGTATCCTTTAGCAGGTGGTGGTATCCTGTATCAGGTGGTGGTATCCTTTAGCAGGTGGTGGTATCCTTTATCAGGTGGTGGTATCCTTTATCAGGTGGTGGTATCCTGTATCAGGTGGTGGTATCCTTTAGCAAGTGGTAGTATCCTTTATCAGGTGGTGGTATCCTTTAGCAGGTGGTGGTATCCTTTAGCAGGTGGTGGTATCCTGTATCAGGTGGTGGTATCCTTTAGCAGGTGGTGGTATCCTTTAGCAGGGTGGTGGTATCATTTATCAGGTGGTGGTGTCCTTTATCAGGTGGTGGTATCCTTTATCTGGTGGTGGTATCCTTTAGCAGGTGGTGGTATCATTTATCAGGTGGTGATATACTGTATCAGGTGGTGGTATCCTTTATCAGGTGGTGGTATCCTGTATCAGGTGGTGGTATCCAATATCAGGTGGTGGTATCCTTATCAGGTGGTGGTATCCTTTATCAGGTGGTGGTATCCTGTATCAGGTGGTGGTATCCTGTATCAGGTGGTGGTATCCTGTATCAGGTGGTGGTATCCTTTATCAGGTGGTGGTATCCTTTAGAAGGTGGTGATATCCTTTATCAGGTGGTGGTATCCTGTATCAGGTGGTGGTATCCTTTAGCAGGTGGTGGTATCCTGTATCAGGTGGTGGCATCCTGTATCAGGTGGTGGTATTCTTTAGCAGGTGGTGGTATCCTGTATCAGGTGGTGGTATCAATTAGCAGGTGGTGGTATCCTTTATCAGGTGGTGGTATCCTTTAGCAGGTGGTGGTATCCTGTATCATGTGGTGGTATCCTTTAGCAGGTGGTGGTATCCTGTATCAGGTGATGGTATCATTTATCAGGTGGTGGTATCCTTTATCAGGTGGTGGTATCCTTTAGCAGGTGGTGGTATCCTTTAGCAGGTGGTGGTATCCTGTATCAGGTGGTGGTATCCTTTATCAGGTGGTGGTATCCTGTATCAGGTGGTGGTATCCTGTATCAGGTGGTGGTATCCTGTATCAGGTGGTGGTATCCTGTATCAGGTGGTGGTATCCTTTATCAGGTGGTGGTATCCTTTATCAGGTGGTGGTATCCTGTATCAGGTGGTGGTATCCTTTAGCAGGTGGTGGTATCCTGTATCAGGTGGTGGTATCCTTTAGCAGGTGGTGGTATTCTGTATCAGGTGGTGGTATCCTTTAGCAGGTGGTGGTATCCTGTATCAGGTGGTGGTATCCTTTATCAGGTGGTGGTATCCTTTATCAGGTGGTGGTATCCTTTAGCAGGTGGTGGTATCCTTTAGCAGGTGGTGGTATCCTTTATCAGGTGGTGGTATCCTTTATCAGGTGGTGGTATCCTGTATCAGGTGGTGGTATCCTTTATCAGGTGGTGGTATCCTGTATCAGGTGGTGGTATCCTTTATCAGGTGGTTGTATCCTTTAGCAGGTGGTGGCAAACTGTATCAGGTGGTGGTATCCTGTATCAGGTGGTTGTATCCTTTAGCAGGTGGTGGTATCCTGTATCAGGTGGAGGTATCCTTTAGCAGGTGGTGGTATCCTTTAGCAGGTGGTGGTATCCTTTAGCAGGTGGTGGTATCCTTTAGCAGGTGGTGGTATCCTTCAGCAGGTGGTGGTATCCTTTAGCAGGTGGTGGTATCCTTTAGCATGTGGTGGTATCCTGTATCAGGTGGTGGTATCCTTTATCAGGTGGTGGTATCCTTTAGAAGGTGGTGATATCCTTTATCAGGTGGTGGTATCCTGTATCAGGTGGTGGTATCCTTTAGCAGGTGGTGGTATCCTGTATCAGGTGGTGGCATCCTGTATCAGGTGGTGGTATCCTTTAGCAGGTGGTGGTATCCTGTATCAGGTCGTGGTATCCTGTATCAGGTGGTGGTATCAATTAGCAGGTGGTGGTATCCTTTATCAGGTGGTGGTATCCTTTAGCAGGTGGTGGTATCCTGTATCATGTGGTGGTATCCTTTAGCAGGTGGTGGTATCCTGTATCAGGTGATGGTATCATTTATCAGGTGGTGGTATCCTTTATCAGGTGGTGGTATCCTTTAGCAGGTGGTGGTATCCTTTAGCAGGTGGTGGTATCCTGTATCAGGTGGTGGTATCCTTTATCAGGTGGTGGAATCCTGTATCAGGTGGTGGTATCCTGTATCAGGTGGTGGTATCCTGTATCAGGTGGTGGTATCCTTTATCAGGTGGTGGTATCCTTTATCAGGTGGTGGTATCCTGTATCAGGTGGTGGTATCCTTTAGCAGGTGGTGGTATCCTGTATCAGGTGGTGGTATCCTTTAGCAGGTGGTGGTATTCTGTATCAGGTGGTGTTATCCTTTAGCAGGTGGTGGTATCCTTTATCAGGTGGTGGTATCCTTTATCAGGTGGTGGTATCCTTTAGCAGGTGGTGGTATCCTTTAGCAGGTGGTGGTATCCTTTATCAGGTGGTGGTATCCTTTATCAGGTGGTGGTATCCTGTATCAGGTGGTGGTATCCTTTATCAGGTGGTGGTATCCTGTATCAGGTGGTGGTATCCTTTATCAGGTGGTTGTATCCTTTAGCAGGTGGTGGCAAACTGTATCAGGTGGTGGTATCCTGTATCAGGTGGTTGTATCCTTTAGCAGGTGGTGGTATCCTGTATCAGGTGGAGGTATCCTTTAGCAGGTGGTGGTATCCTTTAGCAGGTGGTGGTATCCTTTAGCAGGTGGTGGTATCCTTTAGCAGGTGGTGGTATCCTTCAGCAGGTGGTGGTATCCTTTAGCAGGTGGTGGTATCCTTTAGCATGTGGTGGTATCCTGTATCAGGTGGTGGTATCCTTTATCAGGTGGTGGTATCCTTTAGAAGGTGGTGATATCCTTTATCAGGTGGTGGTATCCTGTATCAGGTGGTGGTATCCTTTAGCAGGTGGTGGTATCCTGTATCAGGTGGTGGCATCCTGTATCAGGTGGTGGTATCCTTTAGCAGGTGGTGGTATCCTGTATCAGGTCGTGGTATCCTGTATCAGGTGGTGGTATCAATTAGCAGGTGGTGGTATCCTTTATCAGGTGGTGGTATCCTTTAGCAGGTGGTGGTATCCTGTATCATGTGGTGGTATCCTTTAGCAGGTGGTGGTATCCTGTATCAGGTGATGGTATCATTTATCAGGTGGTGGTATCCTTTATCAGGTGGTGGTATCCTTTAGCAGGTGGTGGTATCCTTTAGCAGGTGGTGGTATCCTGTATCAGGTGGTGGTATCCTTTATCAGGTGGTGGAATCCTGTATCAGGTGGTGGTATCCTGTATCAGGTGGTGGTATCCTGTATCAGGTGGTGGTATCCTTTATCAGGTGGTGGTATCCTTTATCAGGTGGTGGTATCCTGTATCAGGTGGTGGTATCCTTTAGCAGGTGGTGGTATCCTGTATCAGGTGGTGGTATCCTTTAGCAGGTGGTGGTATTCTGTATCAGGTGGTGTTATCCTTTAGCAGGTGGTGGTATCCTTTATCAGGTGGTGGTATCCTTTATCAGGTGGTGGTATCCTTTAGCAGGTGGTGGTATCCTTTAGCAGGTGGTGGTATCCTTTATCAGGTGGTGGTATCCTTTATCAGGTGGTGGTATCCTGTATCAGGTGGTGGTATCCTTTATCAGGTGGTGGTATCCTGTATCAGGTGGTGGTATCCTTTATCAGGTGGTTGTATCCTTTAGCAGGTGGTGGCAAACTGTATCAGGTGGTGGTATCCTGTATCAGGTGGTTGTATCCTTTAGCAGGTGGTGGTATCCTGTATCAGGTGGAGGTATCCTTTAGCAGGTGGTGGTATCCTTTAGCAGGTGGTGGTATCCTTTAGCAGGTGGTGGTATCCTTTAGCAGGTGGTGGTATCCTTCAGCAGGTGGTGGTATCCTTTAGCAGGTGGTGGTATCCTTTAGCAGGTGGTGGTATCCTTTAGCAGATGGTGGTATCCTGTATCAGGTGGTGGTATCCTGTATCAGGTGGTGGTATCCTGTATCAGGTGGTGGTATCCTTTAGCAGGTGGTGGTATCCTTTAGCAGGTGATAGCTTGGGGCTTCAGCTTTCTAGGGAAATGCCTCAGGGCATAAGCTCTTCAACGTACACAGTATTATAATCATCGCTGCATCACTCAAGGTGTTCTAAGCCATATTTACAGTATCAGTATGGGCCACTTTACATCTGTTCTAAGCCCTGCCATATTTACATGGCCATCCGCCCAAGCAGCATGAGGCGGTCAATGTCACTTTGTCTTGATGTGCAGAAATGATCTGGTATTTATCTGGAAATGTTACGGTATCAATGGATCTATGACTGGGCCATTTTACACCTGGGGCTATGACTGGGCCACTTTACACCTGGGGCTATGACTGGGCCACTTTACACCTGGGGCTATGTCTGGGCCACTTTACACCTGGGGCTATGACTGGGCCACTTTACAGGTGGGCTATGTCTGGGCCACTGTACACCTAGGACTATGTCTGGGCCACTTAAAACCTGGGGCTATATGTGAGCCACTGTACACCTGGGGCTATGTCTGGGCCACTGTACACCTGGGGCTATGTCTGGGCCACTGTACACCTGGGGCTATGTGTGGGCCACTGTACACCTGGGGCTATGTGTGGGCCACTGTACACCTGGGGCTATGTGTGGGCCACTGTACACCTGGGGCTATGTCTGGGCCACTGTACACCTGGGGCTATGTCTGGGCCACTGTACTCCTGGGGCTATGTGTGGGCCACTGTACACCTGGGGCTATGTCTGGGCCACTGTACACCTGGGGCTATGTCTGGGCTACCTTACTCCTGGGGCTATGTCTGGGCCACTGTACTCCTGGGGCTATGTCTGGGCCACTGTACTCCTGGGGCTATGTGTGGGCCACTGTACACCTGGGGCTATGTCTGGGCCACTGTACACCTGGGGCTATGTCTGGGCTACCTTACTCCTGGGGCTATTTCTGGGCCACTGTACTCCTGGGGCTATGTGTGGGACACTGTACACCTGGGG
>NC_034176.2:3902171-3904671 GCF_002021735.2 Oncorhynchus kisutch | reverse complement strand
ATTTTCCAAGTTTCAACTTCCTTGACACACAAATGACGCACCCACGCACGCAGTTCTCTGCTCTCTTCTGCTCGGCCCGCCTGCTCAGCTTACTAAACCGTCAAACAGGCCTCACTAAACCATCAGCTCAACTCTGTGACACCCTCCAACACTCTCACATACTCTCCAATACCCTCCGACACCCTCCAATTCTCTCTGACACCCTTTGACACCCTCCAAAACCCTCTGAGACCCTCTCATACCCTCCAATACCCTCCGATACCCCCTGACACCCTCCGACACCCACCAATACATTTTGACACCCTCCGATACTTTCTGAAACCCTCTGAACCCTCTCAAACCCTGCAATACCCTCCAATACCCTCTGACACCTCTGACACCCTCTGATACCCTCCTATACCCTCCGACACACTCCAACACCCTTCGATACACTCGGATAGCCTCCTATACCCTCCGACACCCTCCAACACCCTTCGATAACCTCTGATACCCTCCTATACCCTCTGACACACTCCAACACCCTTCGATACCCTCGGATAGCCTCCTATACCCTCCGACACCCTCCAACACCCTTCGATACCCTCGGATAGCCTCCTATACTCTCCGACACCCTCCAACACCCTTCGATACCCTCGGATAGCCTCCTATACCCTCCGACACCCTCCAACACCCTTAGATACCCTCGGATAGCCTCCTATACCCTCCGACACTCTCCAACACCCTTAGATACCCTCGGATAGCCTCCTATACCCTCCGACACTCTCCAACACCCTTCGATACCCTCGGATAGCCTCCTATACTCTCCGACACCCTCCAACACCCTTCGATACCCTCCGACAAGCTCATAATTTCCTTTGATACCCCCCCCCCAGTACCCTCTGACACCATCTGACACCTTCTCCTTGAAGTCTTTTTTTGTTTACAAAGCCCTACTCTGCTTCCAACTTACCTAACTACACTTTTAAAATATAAAACTACAAGTTATATTGTGTATTTGAATGTGTATATTGTGTATTTGAATGTGGACATAATGTGTATATTGTGTATTTTAATGTGTATATTGTGTATTTTAATGTGTATATTGTGTATTTTAATGTGTATATTGTGTATCTTATTGTGTATATAATGTGTATATTGTGTATCTTAATGTGTATATAATGTGTATATTGTGTATTTTAATGTGTATATTGTGTATCTTAATGTGTATATCGTGTATCTTAATGTGTATATAATGTGTATATTGTGTATATAATGTGTATATGTTGTATTTTAATGTGTATATTGTGTATTTTAATGGGTGTTTAATGTGTATAGTATGTTTATCTATATACTATTGATATGTTTGTTTTTGTACTGTGCAGGACTTGCCTGTTGAAATAAAGATAAATAATGATCAAATCAAAACAAATGTATTTATAAAGCCCTTCGTACATCAGCTGATATCTCAAAGTGCTGTACAGAAACCCAGCCTAAAACCCCAAACAGCAAGCAATGCAGGTGTAGAAGCACGGTGGCTAGGAAAAACTCCCTAGAAAGGCAGGAACCTATGAAGAAACATAGAGAGGAACCAGGCTCTGAGCGGTGGCAAGTCCTCTTCTGGCTGTGCCCGGGTAGAGAGGAACCAGGCTCTGAGGGGTGGCCAGTCCTCTTCTGGCTGTGCCAGGTGGAGATTAGAAACCTAGAGAGGAGCCAGGATCTGAGGGGTGGCCAGTCCTCTTCTGGCTGTGCCGGGTAGAGAGGAACCAGGCTCTGAGGGGTGGCCAGTCCTCTTCTGGCTGTGCCGGGGAGAGAGGAACCAGGCTCTGAGGGGTGGCCAGTCCTCTTCTGGCTGTCGCCGGGTAGAGAGGAACCAGGCTCTGAGGGGTGGCAAGTCCTCTTCTGGCTGTGCCAGGTGGAGATTAGAAACCTAGAGAGGAACCAGGCTCTGGGGGGTGGCCAGTCCTCTTCTGGCTGTGCCGGGTAGAGAGGAACCAGGCTCTGGGGGGTGGCCAGTCCTCTTCTGGCTGTGCCGGGTAGAGAGGAACCAGGCTCTGAGGGGTGGCCAGTCCTCTTCTGGCTGTGCCCGGGTAGAGAGGAACCAGGCTCTGAGGGGTGGCCAGTCCTCTTCTGGCTGTGCCCGGGTAGAGAGGAACCAGGCTCTGAGGGGTGGCCAGTCCTCTTCTGGCTGTGCCAGGTGGAGATTAGAAACCTAGAGAGGAACTAGGGTCTGGGAGGTGGCCAGTCCTCTTCTGGCTGTGCTGGGTAGAGAGGAACCAGGCTCTGAGCGGTGGCCAGTCCTCTTCTGGCTGTGCCCGGGTAGAGAGGAACCAGGCTCTGAAGGGTGGCCAGTCCTCTTCTGGCTGTGCCCGGGTAGAGAGGAACCAGGCTCTGAGGGGTGGCCAGTCCTCTTCTGGCTGTGCCCGGGTAGAGAGGAACCAGGCTCTGAGGGGTGGCCAGTCCTCTTCTGGCTGTGCCCGGGTAGAGAGGAACCAGGCTCTGAGGGGTGGCAAGTCCTCTTCTG
>NC_034176.2:3889671-3897171 GCF_002021735.2 Oncorhynchus kisutch | reverse complement strand
CTGGAGGGGAGACTTAACAATGGGGAGGTCTGGAGGTCTGGAGGGGAGACCTAACAATGGGGAGGTCTGGAGGTCTGGAGGGGAGACCTAACAGTGGGGAGGTCTGGAGGGGAGACCTAACAGTGGGGAGGTCTGGAGGGGAGACCTAACAATGGGGAGGTCTGGAGGTCTGGAGGGGAGAGCTAACAATGGGGAGGTCTGGAGGTCTGGAGGGGAGACCTAACAGTGGGGAGGTCTGGAGGGGAGAACTAACAATGGGGAGGTCTGGAGGGGAGACCTAACAGTGTGGAGGTCTGGAGGGGAGACCTAACAGTGTGGAGGTCTGGAGGGGAGACCTAACAGCGGGGAGGTCTGGATGTCTGGAGGGGAGACCTAACAGTGGGGAGGTCTGGAGGTCTGGAGGGGAGACCTAACAGCGGGGAGAACTGGAGGGGAGACATAACAGTGGGGAGGTCTGGAGGTCTGGAGGGGAGACCTAACAGTGGGGAGGTCTGGAGGGGAGACCTAACAGTGGGGAGGTCTGGAGGGGAGACTTAACAATGGGGAGGTCTGGAGGTCTGGAGGGGAGACCTAACAATGGGGAGGTCTGGAGGTCTGGAGAGGAGACCTAACAGTGGGGAGGTCTGGAGGGGAGACCTAACAATGGGGAGGTCTGGAGGTCTGGAGGGGAGACCTAACAGTGGGGAGGTCTGGAGGGGAGACCTAACAATGGGGAGGTCTGGAGGGGAGACCTAACAGTGTGGAGGTCTGGAGGGGAGACCTAACAGTGTGGAGGTCTGGAGGGGAGACCTAACAGTGTGGAGGTCTGGAGGGGAGACCTAACAGCGGGGAGAACTGGAGGGGAGACATAACAGTGGGGAGGTCTGGAGGTCTGGAGGGGAGACCTAACAGTGGGGAGGTCTGGAGGGGAGACCTAACAATGGGGAGGTCTGGAGGTCTGGAGGGGAGACCTAACAGTGGGGAGGTCTGGAGGGGAGACCTAACAGTGGGGAGGTCTGGAGGGGAGACCTAACAGTGGGGAGGTCTGGAGCGGAGACCTAACAGTGGGGAGGTCTGGAGGGGAGACCTAACAATGGGGAGGTCTGGAGGTCTGGAGGGGAGACCTAACAGTGGGGAGGTCTGGAGGGGAGACCTAACAGTGGGGAGGTCTGGAGGGGAGATCTAACAGTGGGGAGGTCTGGAGGTCTGGAGGGGAGACCTAACAGTGGGGAGGTCTGGAGGGGAGACCTAACAGTGGGGAGGTCTGGAGGGGAGACTTAACAATGGGGAGGTCTGGAGGTCTGGAGGGGAGACCTAACAATGGGGAGGTCTGGAGGTCTGGAGGGGAGACCTAACAGTGGGGAGGTCTGGAGGGGAGACCTAACAGTGGGGAGGTCTGGAGGGGAGACCTAACAGTGGGGAGGTCTGGAGCGGAGACCTAACAGTGGGGAGGTCTGGAGGTCTGGAGGGGAGACCTAACAGTGGGGAGGTCTGGAGGTCTGGAGGGGAGACCTAACAGTGGGGAGGTCTGGAGGGGAGACCTAACAGTGGGGAGGTCTGGAGGGGAGACTTAACAATGGGGAGGTCTGGAGGTCTGGAGGGGAGACCTAACAATGGGGAGGTCTGGAGGTCTGGAGGGGAGACCTAACAGCGGGGAGAACTGGAGGGGAAACATAACAGTGGGGAGGTCTGGAGGTCTGGAGGGGAGACCTAACAGTGGGGAGGTCTGGAGGGGAGACCTAACAGTGGGGAGGTCTGGAGGGGAGACTTAACAATGGGGAGGTCTGGAGGTCTGGAGGGGAGACCTAACAATGGGGAGGTCTGGAGGTCTGGAGAGGAGACCTAACAGTGGGGAGGTCTGGAGGGGAGACCTAACAATGGGGAGGTCTGGAGGTCTGGAGGGGAGACCTAACAATGGGGAGGTCTGGAGGTCTGGAGGGGAGACCTAACAGTGGGGAGGTCTGGAGGGGAGACCTAACAATGGGGAGGTCTGGAGGGGAGACCTAACAGTGTGGAGGTCTGGAGGGGAGACCTAACAGTGTGGAGGTCTGGAGGGGAGACCTAACAGTGTGGAGGTCTGGAGGGGAGACCTAACAGCGGTGAGGTCTGGAGGGGAGACCTAACAGTGGGGAGGTCTGGAGGTCTGGTGGGGAGACCTAACAGCGGGGAGAACTGGAGGGGAGACATAACAGTGGGGAGGTCTGGAGGTCTGGAGGGGAGACCTAACAGTGGGGAGGTCTGGAGGGGAGACCTAACAATGGGGAGGTCTGGAGGTCTGGAGGGGAGACCTAACAGTGGGGAGGTCTGGAGGGGAGACCTAACAGTGGCCAGGTCTGGAGGTGTGGAGGGGAGACCTAACAGTGGGGAGGTCTGGAGGGGAGACCTAACATTGGGGAGGTCTGGAGGGGAGACCTAACAGTGGGGAGGTCTGGAGGTCTGGAGGGGAGATCTAACAGTGGGGAGGTCCGGAGGTCTGGAGCGGAGACCTAACATTGGGGAGGTCTGGAGGTCTGGAGGGGAGATCTAACAGTGGGGAGGTCTGGAGGGGAGACCTAACAGTGGGGAGGTCTGGAGGTCTGGAGGGGAGACCTAATAATGGGGAGGTCTGGAGGGGAGATCTTACAGTGGGGAGGTCTGGAGGTCTGGAGGGGAGACCTAACAGTGCGGAGGTCCGGAGGTCTGGAGCGGAGACCCAACAGTGGGGAGGTCTGGAGGTCTGGAGGGGAGACCTAATAATGGGGAGGTCTGGAGGGGAGATCTAACAGTGGGGAGGTCTGGAGGTCTGGAGGGGAGACCTAACATTGTTTTAGGTGGTGGTCTGACGGTTTAAAGGCTTCTGTTTTGTTGGACTCGACTTCTTTAAGCCCTTCAAAGACTTTTGGAAAAACAGTCACATTTCATGAGCCTACTTCCTTCAGTGCAGTTTGCTCAGGGATTCCTATGCATGCTAGGTTTTCAATGGCTGCATTTGAAACGCGGACAACTTGACGACGGTACAACAACAAACAAGTGTTAAAAAGGAAAGTGTTCAAAAAAATGTTTTTGGGGGGAAAGACAGAGATCATAGTGGATCTGTTCTCACCGTTGGTGGCCAGTCACGTCATCCTTTTGCTTGGCCCCATATTTAAATAACGGTTTTGCAGAAGGTGACATTAAAAGAAGCATGCCGAAAGCAGGTAACAATGCAGGAGTGGCCATCCCCACTACCAATTAGAGATTTATTGTTCTCTTTTCGATAAATTATATCACACATCTAAAAGCATAATGTAAACATGATTTACAGATACACTGTCATGCCCTGGCCATAGAGAGGCCTTTTATTCTCTATTTTGGTTAGGACAAGGTGTGACTAGGGTGGGCATTCTATGTTATTTTTTCTATGTTTTTGTATTTCTACGTTTTTGGCCGGGTATGGTTCTCAATCAGGGACAGCTGTCTGTCGTTGTCTCTGATTGAGAACCATACTTAGGTAGCTCTTGCCGACGTGGGTTTTGTGGGTAGTTGCTTTCTGTTTTTGTGTGTCTGCACCAGACAGAACTGTTCCGGTTGTTGTTGTTGTCGTCGTTGTTTTGTTATTCAGTGTTCAGTTCCATTAATAAAAGGATGAACATGTACCACGCTGCAGCTTGGTCCTCACCTTCTCCTTCCAACAGCCGGTACAGATACATTAAACTATTATTTCATTTCAATAGTGCTCTAACACATCAGGACAAACCCAGACACACAAACCAAAGCATAAGAGTAGTTCTATTTTACCCAGATGAGCAACTATACCTGGACTTTGTTTCTCTATCCTTTTTTACCTCTAAAAGTCTAACATGTGGAATTGTTTGAAGATGGTCACACCATGGACCATTTAGCTATTTGATTTAGATTTTTAGGATTTAGGTATAAAATGTTTTATTTAAAAAATGATTTGATTAAATATTGAATTTGGCCTTTACTGCCATAGAGCATAGAAACACATTGACAAAACACACAGTCAAAGAATAAATCAAAAGGAAATGTCTGTCCTATGTCTAGCTTCAAAGTAGCAAAACGGAGAATATCATCGTGTTAGAGAGAATTTCATCCTTCCATAGAGTGGTCATGTTAGTTTGTAGCCCAAACGGTTCAGATGCTACAGATGTTTTTGTGACATGACCGAATTTTGTGATGTCTCCTGGTCTGACAAACAGACACATCTGTAGCTCGGCCACCTGCCACCGCAGATGGGTGGTCTCCTGGTCTGACAAACACCTCTGTAGCTCGGCCACCTTCCACCGCAGATGGGATCTCTCCTGGTCTGACAAACACCTCTGTAGCTCGGCCACCTTCTACCGCAGATGGGATCTCTCCTGGTCTGACAAACACCTCTGTAGCTCGGCCACCTTCTACAGCAGATGGGCTGTCTCATGGTCTGACAAACACCGCTGTAGCTCAGCCACCTTCCACCGCAGCTGCAGAAGGCCAACATAGGATTGAGACAACAGGCATTGCAAAAAAAATATCTCTAGCTTAAATTGGTTATCTGGGCTAGCTAAAGCCAACTTCATAGAATTGCTACGTGGCTAGTAGAAGGCTATTACAGAGAAACAACTTTTTTTTTACAAAAACAAAAAAAATCTATGAATGAGTATATATATAATGTATATATTATATACATTAATATACATTAACGTATATTATAATGTATATATTTTTTTTAAATATTTTTTAATAAAACATTTATATATTTACAGTCCTTTCAGAAAGTATCTCACCTGTTGACTTTTTCCACATTTTGTGTTAATTGATTTTCAAATGCATCGTACACCTGAATACCCCATAATGTCAAAGTAGAAATAAAATCTTAAAGATTAATCAAAAATGAAAAGCTGAAATGTTTTGAGTCAATAAGTATTCAATAATATATTCAATAGTCAATAAGTACCCCTTTGTTATGGCAAGTCTAAATAAATTCAGGATTGGAAATTTGCTTTAACAAGTCACATAATTAGGCCTCCAGATTGGCACTGGGGTCGAAGGCACTGCATTGCGATGCTTGAGGCATCACTACACCTGGTTTAATCCCAGGCTGTGTCACAGCCGGCCGTGACCGGGTGACCCATGAGGCGGCGCAAAATCGGTCCAGCTGGCTTCCGTTTTAAGCGAGCCAGGATTTCCTTGTCCCATCGCTCTCTAGCACCTCCTTGTGGCGGGCCAGGATTTCCTTGTCCCATCGCTCTCTAGCACCTCCTTGTGGCCGGGCCGGGATTTCCTTGTGCCATCGCTCTCTAGCAACTCCTTGTGGCGGGCCGGGATTTCCTTGTCCCATCGCTCTCTAGCACCACCTTGTGGCGGGCCGGGATTTCCTTGTTCCATCGCTCTCTAGCCCCCCCTTGTGGCGGGCCAGGATTTCCTGGTCCCATCGCTCTCTAGCAACTCCTTGTGGCTGGCCGGTCGCCAGCTGGAAGGTGTTTCCTCCAACACATTGGAATGGCTTCCAGGTTAAGTGGGTAGGTTACGTCATGTCATTCTTGTGTTTCGGAGGACGCATGGCTCTCGACGTCCACCTCTCCCGAGTCCGTAGGGGAGTTGCAGCGACGGGACAAGACTTTAAATACGAAAAAGTAAAACATCAAGTCACATAATAAGCTTGATGGACTCACTCTGTGTGTAATAAAAGTGTTTAAAATGACATTTGAATGACTACCTCATCTCTCTCATCTCGCATCTTTAATGGCTATTCATCTCTGTACCCCACACATACATCTGTAAGGTTCCTCAGTTGAGCAGTGAATTTCAAACACAGATTCCACCACAAAGACCATGGCGGTTTTCCAACACCTTGCAAAGCAGGGCACCTATTGGTAGATGGATAAAAAGTTCAAAAGCGGACAACTATCCGTTTGAGTATGGTGAAGTTATTAATTACACTTTGGATGGTGTATCAATACACCCAGTCACTATAAATATACAGGCGTCCATTGCTGACGAGGAAGATAACTGCTCAGGGAATTCACCTTGAGGCCAATGGTAAATTTAAAGCAGTTACAAAGTGTAATGGCTGTGATAGGATAAAGGGTGGATATTTAAAGCAGTTGTAAAGTGTAATGGCTGTGATAGGATAAAGGGTGGATATTTAAAGCAGTTACAAAGTGTAATGGCTGTGATAGGATAAAGGGTGGATATTTAAAGCAGTTACAAAGTGTAATGGCTGTGATAGGATAAAGGGTGGATATTTAAAGCAGTTGTAAAGTGTAATGGCTGTGATAGGATAAAGGGTGGATATTTAAAGCAGTTGTAAAGTGTAATGGCTGTGATAGGATAAAGGGTGGATATTTAAAACAGTTACAAAGTGTAATGGCTGTGATAGGATAAAGGGTGGATATTTAAAGCAGTTACAAAGTGTAATGGCTGTGATAGGATAAAGGGTGGATATTTAAAGCAGTTGTAAAGTGTAATGGCTGTGATAGGATAAAGGGTGGATATTTAAAGCAGTTACAAAGTGTAATGGCTGTGATAGGATAAAGGGTGGATATTTAAAGCAGTTGTAAAGTGTAATGGCTGTGATAGGATAAAGGGTGGATATTTAAAGCAGTTGTAAAGTGTAATGGCTGTGATAGGATAAAGGGTGGATATTTAAAGCAGTTGTAAAGTGTAATGACTGTGATAGGATAAAGAGTGGATATTTAAAGCAGTTGTAAAGTGTAATGGCTGTGATAGGATAAAGAGTGGATATTTAAAGCAGTTGTAAAGTGTAATGACTGTGATAGGATAAAGGTTGGATATTTAAAGCAGTTGTAAAGTGTAATGGCTGTGATAGGATAAAGGGTGGATATTTAAAGCAGTTACAAAGTGTAATGGCTGTGATAGGATAAAGGGTGGATATTTAAAGCAGTTGTAAAGTGTAATGGCTGTGATATGATAAAGGGTGGATATTTAAAGCAGTTGTAAAGTGTAATGGCTGTGATAGGATAAAGGGTGGATATTTAAAGCAGTTGTAAAGTGTAATGACTGTGATAGGATAAAGAGTGGATATTTAAAGCAGTTGTAAAGTGTAATGACTGTGATAGGATAAAGGGTGGATATTTAAAGCAGTTGTAAAGTATAATGGCTGTGATAGGATAAAGGGTGGATCTAAATTGTAGTCACTTCACAATACTAACAAAAAAATGACGGAATCAAAAGAAGGAAGCCTGTACAGAATAAAAATATTCCAAAACATGCATCCTATTTGCAACAAGACACTGAAGTAACACTGCAAAAAAATTTAGCAAAGCAATTCACTTCTAGTCCTGAATACAAAGCATTGTTTTTAGGGAAAATCCAATACAACACATTACTGAGTATCACTCTCCATCCAAGCATAGTGGTGGCTGCATCATGTTATGGGTATGCTTTTCATCGTTAATGACTGGGGAGTTTTCATAAAATAAAATATAATGGAATGGCGCGAAGCACAGGTAAAATCCTTGAGGAAAACCTGGTTCAGTCTGCTTTCCTACCGACACTGGGAGACAAATTCACCTTTCAGCAGGACAATAACCTAAAACACAA
>NC_034176.2:3612171-3884671 GCF_002021735.2 Oncorhynchus kisutch | reverse complement strand
ATCCCTGGCACTGACAATAGAGCTTTTCCCGGCCTTGATGTCCCAGGGGGACGTGATTTCGGCATGCACGAGATTAAAGATAAACAGAGCGACCTGGCTCCCCAAGTGGAACCTGCTGCTCTAGTGACACTTCACAAACACCAACCCCAACATACTGAGGTGACCCTCTACCAACCCCAACACACTGAGGTGACTCTCTACACACACCAACCCCAACACACTGAGGTGACTCTCTACACACACCAAACCCAACACACTGAGGTGACCCTCTACCAACCCCAACACACTGAGGTGCCCCTCTACCAACCCCAACACACTGAGGTGACTCTCTACACACACCAACTCCAACACACAGAGGTGACTCTCTACACACACCAACCCCAACACACTGAGGTGACTCTCTACAAACACCAACCCCAACACACTGAGGTGACTCTCTACAAACACCAACCCCAACACACTGAGGTGACTCTCTACAAACACCAACCCCAACACACTGAGGTGACTCTCTACAACACCAACCCCAACACACTGAGGTGACTCTCTACAAACACCAACCCCAACACACT
The DNA here is from genome assembly GCF_002021735.2 of Oncorhynchus kisutch. Classification (NCBI taxonomy): domain Eukaryota; kingdom Metazoa; phylum Chordata; class Actinopteri; order Salmoniformes; family Salmonidae; genus Oncorhynchus; species Oncorhynchus kisutch. Next base: position 3,884,102 of record NC_034176.2, on the reverse strand, counting down.
GAGGTGACTCTCTACAACACCAATCCCAACACACTGAGGTGACTCTCTACACACACCAACCCCAACACACTGAGGTGACACTCCACAAACACCAACACACTGAGGTGACCCTCTACCAACCCCAACACACTGAGGTGACTCTCTACCAACCCCAACACACTGAGGTGACTCTCTACCAACCCCAACACACTGAGGTGACCCTCTACCAACCCCAACACACTGAGGTGACTCTCTACCAACCCCAACATACTGAGGTGACTCTACAAACACCAACCCCAACACACTGAGGTGACTGTCTACAAATACCAACCCCAACACACTGAGGTGCCCCTCTACCAACCCCAACACACTGAGGGGACTCTCTACAAACATCAACCCCAACACACTGAGGTGACTCTCTACACACACCAACCCCAACACACTGAGGTGACTCTCTACACACACCAACCCCAACATACTGAGGTGACCCTCTACCAACCCCAACACACTGAGGTGACTCTCTACACACACCAACCCCAACACACTGAGGTGACTCTCTACACACACCAACCCCAACACACTGAGGTGACCCTCTACCAACCCCAACACACTGAGGTGCCCCTCTACCAACCCCAACACACTGAGGTGACTCTCTACACACACCAACCCCAACACACTGAGGTGACTCTCTACACACACCAACCCCAACACACTGAGGTGACCCTCTACCAACCCCAACACACTGAGGTGCCCCTCTACCAACCCCAACACACTGAGGTGACTCTCTACACACACCAACCCCAACACACTGAGGTGACTCTATACACACACCAACCCCAACACACTGAGGTGACTCTCTACACACACCAACCCCAACACACTGAGGTGACTCTCTACACACACCAACCCCAACACACTGAGGTGACCCTCTACCAACCCCAACACACTGAGGTGACCCTCTACCAACCCCAACACACTGAGGTGACTCTCTACCAACCCCAACACACTGAGGTGACTCTCTACCAACCCCAACACACTGAGGTGACCCTCTACCAACCCCAAAACACTAAGGTGACTCTCTACCAACCCCAACATACTGAGGTGACTCTACAAACACCAACCCCAACACACTGAGGTGACTGTCTACAAATACCAACCCCAACACACTGAGGTGCCCCTCTACCAACCCCAACACACTGAGGTGACTCTCTACAAACATCAACCCCAACACACTGAGGTGACTCTCTACACACACTAACCCCAACACACTGAGGTGACTCTCTACACACACCAACCCCAACACACTGAGGTGACACTCCACAAACACCACCCCCAACACACTGAGGTGACTCTCTACACACACCAACCCCAACACACTGAGGTGACTCTCTACACACACCAACCCCAACACACTGAGGTGACTCTCTACACACACCAACCCCAACACACTGAGGTGACTCTCTACACACACCAACCCCAACACACTGAGGTGACTCTCTACACACACCAACCCCAACACACTGAGGTGACTCTCTACACACACCAACCCCAACACACTGAGGTGACTCTCTACCAACCCCAACACACTGAGGTGACCCTCTACCAACCCCAACACACTGAGGTGACTCTCTACCAACCCCAACATACTGAGGTGACTCTACAAACACCAACCCCAACACACTGAGGTGACTGTCTACAAATACCAACCCCAACACACTGAGGTGCCCCTCTACCAACCCCAACACACTGAGGTGACTCTCTACAAACATCAACCCCAACACACTGAGGTGACTCTCTACACACACTAACCCCAACACACTGAGGTGACTCTCTACACACACCAACCCCAACACACTGAGGTGACACTCCACAAACACCACCCCCAACACACTGAGGTGACTCTCTACACACACCAACCCCAACACACTGAGGTGACTCTCTACACACACCAACCCCAACACACTGAGGTGACTCTCTACACACACCAACTAAAACACACTGAGGTGACTCTCTACAAACACCACCCCCAACACACTGAGGAGACGCTCTACACACACCAAACCCAACACACTAAGGTGACACTCTACACACACCAACCCCAACACACTGAGGTGACTCTCTAGAAACACCAACTCCAACATACTGAGGTGACCCTCTACCAACCCCAACACACTGAGGTGACTCTCCACAAACACCAACCCCAACACACTGAGGTGACTCTCTACCAACCCCAACACACTGAGGTGACCCTCTACCAACCCCAACACACTGAGGTGACTCTCTACCAACCCCAACACACTGAGGTGACTCTCTACCAACCCCAACACACTGAGGTGACCCTCTACCAACCCCAACACACTGAGGTGACTCTCTACCAACCCCAACATACTGAGGTGACTCTACAAACACCAACCCCAACACACTGAGGTGACTGTCTACAAACACCAACCCCAACACACTGAGGTGACCCTCTACCAACCCCAACACACTGAGGTGACTCTCTACCAACCCCAACATACTGAGGTGACTCTACAAACACCAACCCCAACACACTGAGGTGACTCTCTACAAACATCAACCCCAACACACTGAGGTGACTCTCTACACACACCAACCCCAACAGACTGAGGTGACTCTCTACACACACCAACCCCAACACACTGAGGTGACACTCCACAAACCCCACCCCCAACACACTGAGGTGACTCTCTATACACACCAACCCCAACACACTGAGGTGACTCTCTACACACACCAACCCCAACACACTGAGGTGACTCTCTACACACACCAACCCCAACACACTGAGGTGACTCTCTACACACACCAACCCCAACACACTGAGGTGACTCTCTACACACACCAACCCCAACACACTGAGGTGACTCTCTACACACACCAACCCCAACACACTGAGGTGACCCTCTACCAACCCCAACACACTGAGGTGACCCTCTACCAACCCCAACACACTGAGGTGACTCTCTACCAACCCCAACACACTGAGGTGACTCTCTACCAACCCCAACACACTGAGGTGACCCTCTACCAACCCCAACACACTGAGGTGACTCTCTACCAACCCCAACATACTGAGATGACTCTACAAACACCAACCCCAACACACTGAGGTGACTGTCTACAAATACCAACCCCAACACACTGAGGTGCCCCTCTACCAACCCCAACACACTGAGGTGACTCTCTACAAACATCAACCCCAACACACTGAGGTGACTCTCTACACACACTAACCCCAACACACTGAGGTGACTCTCTACACACACCAACCCCAACACACTGAGGTGACACTCCACAAACACCACCCCCAACACACTGAGGTGACTCTCTACACACACCAACCCCAACACACTGAGGTGACTCTACACACACCAACCCCAACACACTGAGGTGACTCTCTACACACACCAACCCCAACACACTGAGGTGACTCTCTACACACACCAACCCCAACACACTGAGGTGACTCTCTACACACACCAACCCCAACACACTGAGGTGACTCTCTACACACACCAACCCCAACACACTGAGGTGACTCTCTACCAACCCCAACACACTGAGGTGACTCTCTACCAACCCCAACATACTGAGGTGACTCTACAAACACCAACCCCAACACACTGAGGTGACTGTCTACAAATACCAACCCCAACACACTGAGGTGCCCCTCTACCAACCCCAACACACTGAGGTGACTCTCTACAAACATCAACCCCAACACACTGAGGTGACTCTCTACACACACTAACCCCAACACACTGAGGTGACTCTCTACACACACCAACCCCAACACACTGAGGTGACACTCCACAAACACCACCCCCAACACACTGAGGTGACTCTCTACACACACCAACCCCAACACACTGAGGTGACTCTCTACACACACCAACCCCAACACACTGAGGTGACTCTCTACACACACCAACTCCAACACACTGAGGTGACTCTCTACAAACACCACCCCCAACACACTGAGGAGACGCTCTACACACACCAACCCCAACACACTAAGGTGACACTCTACACACACCAACCCCAACACACTGAGGTGACTCTCTAGAAACACCAACTCCAACATACTGAGGTGACCCTCTACCAACCCCAACACACTGAGGTGACTCTCCACAAACACCAACCCCAACACACTGAGGTGACTCTCTACCAACCCCAACACACTGAGTTGACTCTCTACCAACCCCAACACACTGAGGTGACCCTCTACCAACCCCAACACACTGAGGTGACTCTCTACCAACCCCAACATACTGAGGTGACTCTACAAACACCAACCCCAACACACTGAGGTGACTCTCTACAAACATCAACCCCAACACACTGAGGTGACTCTCTACACACACCAACCCCAACACACTGAGGTGACTCTCTACACACACCAACCCCAACACACTGAGGTGACACTCCACAAACCCCACCCCCAACACACTGAGGTGACTCTCTACACACACCAACCCCAACACACTGAGGTGACACTCCACAAACCCCACCCCCAACACACTGAGGTGACCCTCTACCAACCCCAACACACTGAGGTGACTCTCTACCAACCCCAACATACTGAGGTGACTCTACAAACACCAACCCCAACACACTGAGGTGACTGTCTACAAATACCAACCCCAACACACTGAGGTGACTCTCTACACACACCAACCCCAACACACTGAGGTGACTCTCTACACACACCAACTCCAACACACTGAGGTGACTCTCTACAAACACCACCCCCAACACACTGAGGAGATGCTCTACACACACCAACCCCAACACACTAAGGTGACACTCTACACACACCAACCCCAACACACTGAGGTGACTCTCTAGAAACACCAACATTTCATCATACGGAGGTGACCCTCTACCAACCCCAACACACTGAGGTGACTCTCCACAAACACCAACCCCAACACACTGAGGTGACTCTCTACCAACCCCAACACACTGAGTTGACTCTCTACCAACCCCAACACACTGAGGTGACCCTCTACCAACCCCAACACACTGAGGTGACTCTCTACCAACCCCAACATACTGAGGTGACTCTACAAACACCAACCCCAACACACTGAGGTGACTCTCTACAAACATCAACCCCAACACACTGAGGTGACTCTCTACACACACCAACCCCAACACACTGAGGTGACTCTCTACACACACCAACCCCAACACACTGAGGTGACACTCCACAAACCCCACCCCCAACACACTGAGGTGACTCTCTACACACACCAACCCCAACACACTGAGGTGACTCTCTACACACACCAACCCCAACACACTGAGGTGACTCTCTACACACACCAACCCCAACACACTGAGGTGACCCTCTACCAACCCCAACACACTGAGGTGACCCTCTACCAACCCCAACACACTGAGGTGACTCTCTACCAACCCCAACACACTGAGGTGACTCTCTACCAACCCCAACACACTGAGGTGACCCTCTACCAACCCCAACACACTGAGGTGACTCTCTACCAACCCCAACATACTGAGGTGACTCTACAAACACCAACCCCAACACACTGAGGTGACTGTCTACAAATACCAACCCCAACACACTGAGGTGCCCCTCTACCAACCCCAACACACTGAGGTGACTCTCTACAAACATCAACCCCAACACACTGAGGTGACTCTCTACACACACCAACCCCAACACACTGAGGTGACTCTCTACACACACCAACTCCAACACACTGAGGTGACTCTCTACAAACACCACCCCCAACACACTGAGGAGACGCTCTACACACACCAACCCCAACACACTGAGGTGACTCTCTAGAAACACCAACTCCAACATACTGAGGTGACCCTCTACCAACCCCAACACACTGAGGTGACTCTCCACAAACACCAACCCCAACACACTGAGGTGACTCTCTACCAACCCCAACACACTGAGTTGACTCTCTACCAACCCCAACACACTGAGGTGACCCTCTACCAACCCCAACACACTGAGGTGACTCTCTACCAACCCCAACATCCTGAGGTGACTCTACAAACACCAACCCCAACACACTGAGGTGACTCTCTACAAACATCAACCCCAACACACTGAGGTGACTGTCTACAAACACCAACCCCAACACACTGAGGTGACTCTCTACAAACATCAACCCCAACACACTGAGGTGACTCTCTACACACACCAACCCCAACATACTGAGGTGACCCTCTACCAACCCCAACACACTGAGGTGACTCTCCACAAACACCAACCCCAACACACTGAGGTGACTCTCTACACACACCAACCCCAACACACTAAGGTGACACTCTACACACACCAACCCCAACACACTGAGGTGACTCTCTAGAAACACCAACTCCAACATACTGAGGTGACCCTCTACCAACCCCAACACACTGAGGTGACTCTCCACAAACACCAACCCCAACACACTGAGGTGACTCTCTACCAACCCCAACACACTGAGTTGACTCTCTACCAACCCCAACACACTGAGGTGACCCTCTACCAACCCCAACACACTGAGGTGACTCTCTACCAACCCCAACATACTGAGGTGACTCTACAAACACCAACCCCAACACACTGAGGTGACTCTCTACAAACATCAACCCCAACACACTGAGGTGACTCTCTACACACACCAACCCCAACACACTGAGGTGACTCTCTACACACACCAACCCCAACACACTGAGGTGACACTCCACAAACCCCACCCCCAACACACTGAGGTGACTCTCTACACACACCAACCCCAACACACTGAGGTGACTCTCTACACACACCAACCCCAACACACTGAGGTGACTCTCTACACACACCAACCCCAACACACTGAGGTGACTCTCTACAAACACCAACCCCAACACACTGAGGTGACTCTCTACAAACACCAACCCCAACACACTGAGGTGAGGCATCACAACGTAAACACTAGCCGGCCGGCCGACAGACCACCGTATCACAGCTATTAGCCACAGCTGTTCTGTTGTTGTTGTCTCGGTGACGGGGTGTCGGGTTGATATACCGGGAAACCAAAAAGAGACCCAGGGTTAAAACAGAGGAGTTTCCTCTCTACGTCAAAACCCAGCACTACCTTCCCACGCAAACACACACACCCCTTTGTAAAACAAACACAATGTTGAAAGCTTGAGAAAAATGTAAACAGACCAAATAATTAACCAAATGATTATCCAAGCACTTCTCTACATAGCTTCTCCACATAGCATCTCCTCATAGCATCTCCACATAGCTTCTCCACAAAGCATCTCCACATAGCTTCTCCACATTGCATCTCCACGTAGCATCTCCAAATACCATCTCCACATAGCATCTCCTCATAGCATCTCCAAATACCATCTCCACATAGCATCTTCTCATAGCTTCTCCACATAGCATCTCCAAATAGCATCTCCACATAGCATCTCCTCATAGCATCTCCACATAGCATCTCCAAATAGCATCTCCACATTGCATCTCCTCATAGCTTCTGCTCATAGCATCTCCACATAGCATCTGCTCATAGCTTCTCCACATAGCATCTCCAAATAGCATCTCCACATAGCATCTCCTCATAGCATCTCCACATAGCATCTCCGTATATCATCTGCTCATAGCATCTCCTCATAGCATCTCCGCATACATCTGCTCATAGCTTCTCCACATAGCATCTCCACATAGCTTCTCCACATAGCATCTCCTCATAGCATCTCCACATAGCATCTCCGTATCTGCTCATAGCATCTCCTCATAGCATCTCCGCATACATCTGCTCATAGCTTCTCCACATAGCATCTCCACATAGCTTCTCCACATAGCATCTCCACGTAGCATCTCCACATAGCATCTCCCCATAGCATCTCCAAATAGCATCTCCACATAGCATCTCCACGTAGCATCTCCACGTAGCATCTCCACATAGTATCTCCACGTAGCATCTCCACATAGCATCTCCCCATAGCATCTCCACATAGCATCTCCACATAGCATCTCCACGTAGCATCTCCACATAGTATCTCCACATAGCATCTCCATGTAGCTTCTCCACATAGTATCTCCACATAGCATCTCCACATAGCATGTCCACATAGCATCTCCATGTAGCATCTCCCCATAGCATCTCAAAATAGCATCTCCACATAGCATCTCCACATAGCATCTCCACATAGCTTCTCCACACAGCTTCTCCACGTAGCATTTCCACATAGCTTCTCCACACAGCTTCTCCATGTAACATTTCCACATAGCTTCTCCACGTAGCATTTCCACATAGCTTCTCCACACAGCTTCTCCACGTAGCATTTCCACATAGCTTCTCCACACAGCTTCTCCACGTAGCATTTCCACATAGCTTCTCCACACAGCTTCTCCATGTAACATTTCCACATAGCTTCTCCACGTAGCATTTCCACATAGCTTCTCCACACAGCTTCTCCACGTAGCATTTCCACATAGCTTCTCTGCATAGCATTTCCACATAGCATCTCCACATAGCTTCTCCACACAGCTTCTCCACGTAGCATTTCCACATAGCTTCTCCACACAGCTTCTCCATGTAACATTTCCACATAGCTTCTCCACGTAGCATCTCCACATAGCTTCTCCACACAGCTTCTCCACGTAGCATTTCCACATAGCTTCTCCGCGTAGCATTTCCACATAGCATCTCCACGTAGCATTTCCACATAGCATCTCCACATAGCATTTCCACATAGCATTTCCACATAGCTTCTCTGCATAGCATTTCCACATAGCTTCTCCACGTAGCATTTCCACATAGCATCTCCACATAGCATTTCCACATAGCTTCTCTGCATAGCATTTCCACATAGCTTCTCTGCATAGCATTTCCACATAGCTTCTCTGCATAGCATTTCCACATAGCTTCTCCACGTAACATTTCCACATAGCATCTCCACATAGCATTTCCACATAGCTTCTCCACGTAGCATTTCCACATAGCATCTCCACATAGCATTTCCACATAGCTTCTCTGCATAGCATTTCCACATAGCTTCTCTGCATAGCATTTCCACATAGCTTCTCCACGTAACATTTCCACATAGCATCTCCACATAGCATCTCCACATAGCTTCTCTGCATAGCATCTCCACCTAGCTTCTCTGCATAGCATTTCCACATAGCTTCTCTGCATAGCATTTCCACATAGCTTCTCTGCATAGCATTTCCACATAGCTTCTCCACGTAACATTTCCATGTAGCATCTCGACGTAGCTTCTCTGCATAGCATTTCCACATAGCTTCTCTGCATAGCATCTCCACATAGCTTCTCCACGTAACATTTCCACATAGCTTCTCTGCATAGCATTTCCACATAGCTTCTCCACGTAACATTTCCACATAGCTTCTCTGCATAGCATTTCCACATAGCTTCTCTGCATAGCATTTCCACATAGCTTCTCTGCATAGCATTTCCACATAGCTTCTCTGCATAGCATTTCCACATAGCTTCTCCACGTAACATTTCCACATAGCTTCTCTGCATAGCATTTCCACATAGCTTCTCCACGTAACATTTCCACATAGCTTCTCTGCATAGCATTTCCACATAGCTTCTCTGCATAGCATTTCCACATAGCTTCTCTGCATAGCATTTCCACATAGCATCTCCACATAGCATTTCCACATAGCTTCTCTGCATAGCATTTCCACATAGCTTCTCCACATAGCATTCCACATAGCTTCTCCACATAGCATTTCCACATAGCTTCTCCACATAGCATTTCCACATAGCTTCTCCACGTAGCATTTCCACATAGCTTCTCTGCATAGCATTTCCACATAGCTTCTCCACGTAGCATTTCCACATAGCTTCTCTGCATAGCATTTCCACATAGCTTCTCCACGTAGCATTTCCACATAGCTTCTCTGCATAGCATTTCCACATAGCTTCTCTGCATAGCATTTCCACATAGCATCTCCACATAGCATTTCCACATAGCTTCTCTGCATAGCATTTCCACATAGCTTCTCTGCATAGCATCTCCACATAGCTTCTCTGCATAGCATTTCCACATAGCTTCTCTGCATAGCATTTCCACATAGCTTCTCCACGTAACATCTCCACATAGCATCTCCACATAGCATCTCCACATAGCTTCTCCACGTAGCATTTCCATGTAGCATCTCGACGTAGCTTAGCTAAATAAAAGTTTTAGATTGATGTTGTGATGCTCCTGATACTGTATCCATCCCTAGCTCTACCCCCGGTTAGGAAGAATCTGAGGCCAAACATAACAAAATAGTGTTTAGAGAGTCCCTAAATACCAGATCAGTGGCGGATGAGGAATTAGGTGGTTCCTGTTTCATAGCAAAACATTTATAATGAATCATTTATTTACGCTGTCGCTGCCAGCACTGCGTTGTCTAACACACACACACACACACACACACACACACACACACACACACACACACACACACACACACTACACACTACACACACACACAAAGTTGCTCTAGGGGATCCCTTTATGTCTGACCGACTGATGATTAATGATGGAGAGATTCCATGAGCCTTTCATAGCTGTCTGGGGCAGGGTGGAAGATCCAAGATGGCGTAGCAGTAAGTCGTCCTGTCGTCCTGTCGTCCTGTCGTGTCGTGTCCCTGTATATTTCGTTTATTTTTCGTTTATTTTTCGTTTTTTTACATAGCTATCCCTTTAAAACATTTTGCTAAACCTAAGCTTCCAAATACGCTGGATCTTCACAACTAGCTATCTAGCTAAACCGCAACCCCGGATGATTACCCCTGGCTAGCGTTTCCACCCACTTAGCTTGAAGCTAGCCCGGCCTGCGCTACCACCGTAGCATACTCCTGAGCTACAATACCCGGGCCCACGACCGGTCTATCGATGTCACCGCATGAAGAGGAATAAACAGACTCACCCCATCGCGACGTCCCCCAAAGGCTAACTCTCTAGCCCTCGCTATCTCCCTGCTTGCTAATTCGGCCTGCTAACTGCTAGCTTGTCCAGCTCCGGTCCGCTAACTGCTACCTTGTCTAGCCCGGGCCTACAAACTGTTAGCTTGTTAGCACAGGCCTGCTAACCGCCTGAATCGCCGCGTCCCAAACGCCCACCGGACCCATATTTACTTTCTATCTCTTTTGACTTTTAATTTGTTTATACCTTCCGGAAACCTGCCTCACCCAATGTGATACGGAATCGCTATTATTTTTTTATTTATTTTTAGAACACACTCAAAAACCTCCAGAAGCTAACCAGCTAACTAGCTACAAGCTATTTAGTCATTGTTAGTTTTTTTTTACCTGGATAACACTCGCCAGTCCAGCTTCCCTGCCCCATCCACCGCTGCCCCCTGGACACTGATCTCTTGGCTACATAGCTGATGCACGCTGGACTGTCCATTAATCACGGTACTCCATTCTGCTTGTTTGTTTTATCTGTTGGCCCCGTTGCCTAGTCTACGCCATTTTACCTGCTGTTGTTGTGCTAGCTGATTAGCTGTTGTCTCACCTACTGTTTTAGCTAGCTTTCCCAATTCAACACCTGTGATTACTGTATGCCTCGCTGTATGTCTCTCTCAAATGTCAATATGCCTTGTATACTGTTGTTCAGGTTAGTTATCATTGTTTTAGTTCACAATGGAGCCCCTAGTTCCACTCTTCATACCCCTGATAACTCCTTTGTCCCACCTCCCACACATGCGGTGACCTCACCCATTACTACCAGCATGTCCAGAGATACAACCTCTCTCATCATCACCCAGTGCCTGGGCTTACCTCCGCTGTACCCGCACCCCACCATACCCCTGTCTGCGCATTATGCCCTGAATATATTCTACCATGCCCAGAAACCTGCTCCTCTTATTCTCTGTCCCCAACGCTCTAGGCGACCAGTTTTGATAGCCTTTAGCCGCACCCTCATACTACTCCTTCTCTGTTCCGCGGGTGATGTGGAGGTAAACCCAGGCCCTGCATGTCCCCAGGCACCCTCATTTGTTAACTTCTGTGATCGAAAAAGCCTTGGTTTCATGCATGTCAACATCAGAAGCCTCCTCCCTAAGTTTGTCTTACTCACTGCTTTAGCACACTCTGCTAACCCTGATGTCCTTGCTGTGTCTGAATCCTGGCTCAGGAAGGCCACCAAAAATTCAGAGATTTCCATACCCAACTATAACATCTTCCGTCAAGATAGAACTGCCAAAGGGGGAGGAGTTGCAGTTTACTGCAGAGATAGCCTGCAAAGTAATGTCATACTTTCCAGGTCCATACCCAAACAGTTCGAACTACTAATTTTGAAAATTACTCTCTCCAGAAATAAGTCTCTCACGGTTGCCGCCTGCTACCGACCCCCCTCAGCTCCCAGCTGTGCCCTGGACACCATTTGTGAATTGATCGCCCCCCATCTAGCTTCAGAGTTTGTTCTGTTAGGTGACCTAAACTGGGATATGCTTAACACCCCGCCAGTCCTACAATCTAAGCTAGATGCCCTCAATCTCACACAAATCATCAAGGAACCCACCAGGTACAACCCTAACTCTGTAAACAAGGGCACCCTCATAGACGTCATCCTGACCAACTGGCCCTCCAAATACACCTCCGCTGTCTTCAACCAGGATCTCAGCGATCACTGCCTCATTGCCTGTATCCGCTACGGAGCCGCAGTCAAACGACCACCCCTCATCACTGTCAAACGCTCCCTAAAACACTTCTGTGAGCAGGCCTTTCTAATCGACCTGGCCCGGGTATCCTGGAAGGACATTGACCTCATCCCGTCAGTTGAGGATGCCTGGTCATTCTTTAAAAGTAACTTCCTCACCATTTTAGATAAGCATGCTCCGTTCAAAAAATGCAGAACTAAGAACAGATACAGCCCTTGGTTCACTCCAGACCTGACTGCCCTCGACCAGCACAAAAACATCCTGTGGCGGACTGCAATAGCATCGAATAGTCCCCGTGATATGCAACTGTTCAGGGAAGTCCGGAACCAATACACGCAGTCAGTCAGGAAAGCTAAGGCCAGCTTCTTCAGGCAGAAGTTTGCATCCTGTAGCTCCAACTCCAAAAAGTTCTGGGACACTGTGAAGTCCATGGAGAACAAGAGCACCTCCTCCCAGCTGCCCACTGCACTGAGGCTAGGTAACACGGTCACCACTGATAAATCCATGATTATCGAAAACTTCAATAAGCATTTCTCAACGGCTGGCCATGCCTTCCGCCTGGCTACTTCAACCTCGGCCAACAGCTCCGCCCCCCCCGCAGCTCCTCGCCCAAGCCTCTCCAGGTTCTCCTTTACCCAAATCCAGATAGCAGATGTTCTGAAAGAGCTAAAAAACCTGGACCCGTACAAATCAGCTGGGCTTGACAATCTGGACCCTCTATTTCTGAAACTATCTGCCACCATTGTCGCAACTCCTATTACCAGCCTGTTCAACCTCTCTTTCATCTCGTCTGAGATCCCCAAGGATTGGAAAGCTGCCGCAGTCATCCCCCTCTTCAAAGGGGGAGACACCCTGGACCCAAACTGTTACAGACCTATATCCATCCTGCCCTGCCTATCTAAGGTCTTCGAAAGCCAAGTCAACAAACAGGTCACTGACCATCTCGAATCCCACCGTACCTTCTCCGCTGTGCAATCTGGTTTCCGAGCCGGTCATGGGTGCACCTCAGCCACACTCAAGGTACTAAACGATATCATAACCGCCATCGATAAAAGACAGTACTGTGCAGCCGTCTTCAACGACCTTGCCAAGGCTTTCGACTCTGTCAATCACCATATTCTTATCGGCAGACTCAGTAGCCTCGGTTTTTCGGATGACTGCCTTGCCTGGTTCACCAATTACTTTGCAGACAGAGTTCAGTGTGTCAAATCGGAGGGCATGCTGTCCGGTCCTCTGGCAGTCTCTATGGGGGTGCCACAGGGTTCAATTCTCGGGCCGACTCTTTTCTCTGTGTATATCAATGATGTTGCTCTTGCTGCGGGCGATTCCCTGATCCACCTCTACGCAGACGACACCATTCTATATACTTTCGGCCCGTCTTTGGACACTGTGCTATCTAACCTCCAAACAAGCTTCAATGCCATACAACACTCCTTCCGTGGCCTCCAACTGCTCTTAAACGCTAGTAAAACCAAATGCATGCTTTTCAACCGGTCGCTGCCTGCACCTGCATGCCCGACTAGCATCACCACCCTGGATGGTTCCGACCTAGAATATGTGGACGTCTATAAGTACCTAGGTGTCTGGCTAGACTGCAAACTCTCCTTCCAGACTCATATCAAACATCTCCAATCGAAAATCAAATCAAGAGTCGGCTTTCTATTCCGCAACAAAGCCTCCTTCACTCACGCCGCCAAGCTTACCCTAGTAAAACTGACTATCCTACCGATCCTCGACTTCGGCGATGTCATCTACAAAATGGCTTCCAACACTCTACTCAGCAAACTGGATGGAGTCTATCACAGTGCCATCCGTTTTGTCACTAAAGCACCTTATACCACCCACCACTGCGACTTGTATGCTCTAGTCGGCTGGCCCTCGCTACATATTCGTCGCCAGACCCACTGGCTCCAGGTCATCTACAAGTCTATGCTAGGTAAAGCTCCGCCTTATCTCAGCTCACTGGTCACGATGGCAACACCCATCCGTAGCACGCGCTCCAGCAGGTGTATCTCACTGATCATCCCTAAAGCCAACACCTCATTTGGCCGCCTTTCGTTCCAGTACTCTGCTGCCTGTGACTGGAACGAATTGCAAAAATCGCTGAAGTTGGAGACTTTTATCTCCCTCACCAACTTCAAACATCAGCTATCTGAGCAGCTAACCGATCGCTGCAGCTGTACATAGTCTATTGGTAAATAGCCCACCCTTTTCACCTACCTCATCCCCATACTGTTTTTATTTATTTACTTTTCTGCTCTTCTGCACACCAATATCTCTACCTGTACATGACCATCTGATCATTTATCACTCCAGTGTTAATCTGCAAAATTGTAATTATTTGCCTACCTCCTCATGCCTTTTGCACACATTGTATATAGACCCCCCCTTTGTTTTCTACTGTGTTATTGACTTGTTAATTGTTTACTCCATGTGTAACTCTTTGTTGTATGCTCACACTGCTATGCTTTATCTTGGCCAGGTCGCAGTTGCAAATGAGAACTTGTTCTCAACTAGCCTACCTGGTTAAATAAAGGTGTTCTCAACTAGCCTACCTGGTTAAATAAAGGTGTTCTCAACTAGCCTACCTGGTTAAATAAAGGTGTTCTCAACTGGCCTACCTGGTTAAATAAAGGTGTTCTCAACTAGCCTACCTGGTTAAATAAAGGTGTTCTCAACTAGCCTACCTGGTTAAATAAAGGTGTTCTCAACTAGCCTACCTGGTTAAATAAAGGTGAAATAAAAAAATAAAATAAAAATAAAAGGGTGTTGTGGTAGAGGTGTCTGTGGCAGGGAGTTGTGGTAGAGGTGTCTGTGGCAGGGTGTTGTGGTAGAGGTGTCTGTGGCAGGGAGTTGTGGTAGAGGTGTCTGTGGCAGGGTGTTGTGGTAGAGGTGTCTGTGGCAGGGTGTTGTGGTAGAGGTGGCAGGGAGTTGTGGTAGAGGTGTCTGTGGCAGGGAGTTGTGGTAGAGGTGGCAGGGAGTTGTGGTAGAGGTGTCTGTGGCAGGGTGTTGTGGTAGAGGTGGCAGGGAGTTGTGGTAGAGGTGTCTGTGGCAGGGTGTTATGGTAGAGGTGTCTGTTGCAGGGAGTTGTGGTAGAGGTGTCTGTTGCAGGGAGTTGTGGTAGAGGTGTCTGTGTCAGGGAGTTGTGGTAGAGGTGTCAGGGAGTTGTGGTAGAGGTGTCTGTGGCAGGGAGTTGTGGTAGAGGTGTCTGTTGCAGGGAGTTGTGGTAGAGGTGTCTATGGCTGGGAGTTGTGTTAGAGGTGTCAGGGAGTTGTGGTAGAGGTGTCTGGGAGTTGTGGTAGAGGTGTCTGTGTCAGGGAGTTGTGGTAGAGGTGTCTGTGTCAGGGAGTTGTGATAGAGGTGTCTGTAGCAGGGAGTTGTGGTAGAGGTGTCTGTGGCAGGGAGTTGTGGTAGAGGTGTCTGTGGCAGGGAGTTGTGGTAGAGGTGGCAGGGAGTTGTGGTAGAGGTGGCAGGGAGTTGTGGTAGAGGTAGCAGGGAGTTGTGGTCGAGGTGTCTGTGGCAGGGAGTTGTGGTAGAGGTGGCAGTGAGTTGTGGTAGAGGTGGCAGGGAGTTGTGGTCGAGGTGTCTGTGGCAGGGAGTTGTGGTAGAGGTGTCTGTGGCAGGGAGTTGTGGTAGAGGTGGCAGGGAGTTGTGGTAGAGGTGTCTGTGGCAGGGAGTTGTGGTAGATGTGTCTATGGCTGGGAGTTGTGGTAGAGGTAGCAGGGAGTCGTGGTAGAGGTGTCTGTGGCAGGGAGTTGTGATAGAGGTGTCTGTGTCAGGGAGTTGTGATAGAGGTGTCTGTAGCAGGGAGTTGTGGTAGAGGTGTCTGTGGCAGGGAGTTGTGGTAGAGGTGTCTGTGGCAGGGAGTTGTGGTAGAGGTGTCTGTGTCAGGGAGTTGTGGTAGAGGTGGCAGGGAGTTGTGGTAGAGGTGTCTGTGGCAGGGAGTTGTGGTAGAGGTGTCTGTGGCAGGGAGTTGTGATAGAGGTGTCTGTAGCAGGGAGTTGTGGTAGAGGTGTCTGTGGCAGGGAGTTGTGGTAGAGGTGTCTGTGGCAGGGAGTTGTGGTAGAGGTGTCTGTGGCAGGGAGTTGTGGTAGAGGTGGCAGGGAGTTGTGGTAGAGGTGTCTGTGGCAGGGAGTTGTGGTAGAGGTGTCTGTGGCAGGGAGTTGTGGTAGAGGTGGCAGGGAGTTGTGGTAGAGGTGTCTGTATATAGTTAATACATATAGTTAATACATATAGTGAATACATGTTAGAATCACTTTGGCAGTGAGTCTTTCTGGGTAAATCTCTAAGAACTTTGATTGTGAAACCCATTATTCTTTTCAAAATGATTCAAGTTTTGTCAAATTGGTTGTTAATAATTTCAAGACAACCATTTTCAGCTTTTGCCATATATTTTCAATTTATATTCAAGTCAAAACTGTAACTCGGCCACTCAGGAATATTCACTGCCTTCTTGGTAAGCAGCTCCAGTGTAGATTTGGTCTTGTGTTTCAGGTTATTGTACTGCTGAAAGGTGAATTCATCTCCCAGTGTCTGGTGGAAAGCAGACTGAACCAGGTTTTCCTCTAGGATTTGTCCTGTGCTTAGCTCCATTCCATTAATTTTTTTATACGGAAAAACTCTCCAGTCCTTAACGATTACAAGCATGATCATAACATGATGCAGCCACCACATTTTGTACAGTCAAAATTATTTTTCTTTTCACTCTGTCATTTAGGTCAGTATTGTGGAATAACAACAATTTTGTTGATCCATTCTCACTTCTCCTACCACAGCCATTAAACTCTGAAACTGTTATATAGTCACCACTGGCCTCACGGTGAAATCCCTGAGCGGTTTCCTTCCTCTCCGGCAACTGAGTTAGGAAGTATGCCTGAATCTTTGTAATGACGGTGTATTTTTGCACTATCCGAATTGTAATTAATAACTTCATCATGCTCAAAGGGATATTCAATGTCTGCTTTCACAATGTTTTACCCATCTACCAACAGGTGACCTTCTTTGCAAGGCGTTGGTAAACCTCCCTGGTCTTTGTGGTTGATTCTGTGTTTAAAAATTCACTGCTCGACTGAGGGAATTTACAGATAATTGTGTGCGTGGGGTACAGAGGTGAGGTAGTCATTCAACAATCATGTTTAGCACTATTATTGCACACAGAGTGAGTCCATGCAACTTATTATTATTAAGCACATTTCTACTCCTGACTTTATTTAAGCTTCCCATAACAAAGGGGTTGAATACTTATTGAGTCAAGACATTTCAGCTTTTCATTTTTAATTAGTTTGTAAAAAAAAAAAGGTATAACAACATAATTCCACTTTGATAATATGGGATATTTTGTATAGGTCAGTGACAAAATTTTTATTTTCTTCAATTGAACCTATTTTAAATGTACAACAAAATGTGAATGAAGTCGTGAATACGTTCTGAAGGCATATACATACATTTGCCTATTGAGTGTATAACAAGGAACATGATGCTCTACAACTTTGTTCCTCAATGGAAAAAGCACTTCTTCAAAACATCTCAAAATGACTGAGGATCAAAAGTGTATATATTAAAGTCCACGTTTGTCAACATACCACTTGTCACCCGCCCACCTGCCCCGCCCACCCGCCCAATCACCCAATCGCCCACCCGCCCACCCGCCCACCCGCCCAACCGCCCACCAAGCCCCTCCCCCTCTCTCATCCCAGGACGTCAACTCATCAAAACACTAGGAAGCCAGATCTCTGTTTCAGACAAACATCACTCACTGTCTTTGTTTTCCCAGGGGGAGGTTAGGGGAAGGAATCTCCTCTCCCTATCGCCTTCCAGCTGCTCCATCCCATGGCAACGACAACAGAACATGTCAATCAAAACCAAGACATCGCATTCTAAGGGCCCGGGGTTTGGGTTTCTATCAAGCTAACATGTGAAAATTGGTTATACCAAGGATTGTTTAGTTATTTGATTCTGAATTTTAGAATCTCTGTAAGTATAAACCAAATATATAAAACAATTATTTGATGAAACATTGAATGTGGCTTTATAGCTATTTAGCCCATAGAAAACAAATTGAATAAAATATTCATGCAGGGAGAAAAAGATAGACACAATACACATCTAAAGGAAGTCTGTCCTGTATCATCTAAAGGAAGTCTGTCCTGTATCATCTAAAGGAAGTCTGTCCTGTATCATCTAAAGGAAGTCTGTCCTGTATCATCTAAAGGAAGTCTGTCCTGTATCATCTAAAGGAAGTCTGTCCTGTATCATCTAAAGGAAGTCTGTCCTGTATCATCTAAAGGAAGTCTGTCCTGTATCATCTAAAGGAAGTCTGTGTCTGTCCTGTATCATCTAAAGGAAGTCTGTGTCTGTCCTGTATCATCTAAAGGAAGTCTGTCCTGTATCATCTAAAGGAAGTCTGTCCTGTATCATCTAAAGGAAGTCTGTCCTGTATCATCTAAAGGAAGTCTGTGTCTGTCCTGTATCATCTAAAGGAAGTCTGTCCTGTATCATCTAAAGGAAGTCTGTCCTGTATCATCTAAAGGAAGTCTGTGTCTGTCCTGTATCATCTAAAGGAAGTCTGTCCTGTATCGTCTAAAGGAAGTCTGTCCTGTATCATCTAAAGGAAGTCTGTCGTGTATCATCTAAAGGAACTCTGTCCTGTATCATCTAAAGGAAGTCTGTGTCTGTCCTGTATCATCTAAAGGAAGTCTGTGTCTGTCCTGTATCATCTAAAGGAAGTCTGTGTCTGTCCTGTATCATCTAAAGGAAGTCTGTCCTGTATCATCTAAAGGAAGTCTGTCCTGTATCATCTAAAGGAAGTCTGTCCTGTATCATCTAAAGGAAGTCTGTCCTGTATCATCTAAAGGAAGTCTGTCCTGTATCATCTAAAGGAAGTCTGTCCTGTATCATCTAAAGGAAGTCTGTCCTGTATCATCTAAAGGAAGTCTGTCCTGTATCATCTAAAGGAAGTCTGTCCTGTATCATCTAAAGGACGTCTGTCCTGTATCATCTAAAGGAAGTCTGTGTCTGTCCTGTATCATCTAAAGGAAGTCTGTGTCTGTCCTGTATCATCTAAAGGAAGTCTGTCCTGTATCATCTAAAGGAAGTCTGTCCTGTATCATCTAAAGGAAGTCTGTGTCTGTCCTGTATCATCTAAAGGAAGTATGTCCTGTATCATCTAAAGGAAGTCTGTCCTGTATCATCTAAAGGAAGTCTGTGTCTGTCCTGTATCATCTAAAGGAAGTCTGTCCTGTATCGTCTAAAGGAAGTCTGTCCTGTATCATCTAAAGGAAGTCTGTCGTGTATCATCTAAAGGAACTCTGTCCTGTATCATCTAAAGGAAGTCTGTGTCTGTCCTGTATCATCTAAAGGAAGTCTGTGTCTGTCCTGTATCATCTAAAGGAAGTCTGTGTCTGTCCTGTATCATCTAAAGGAAGTCTGTCCTGTATCATCTAAAGGAAGTCTGTCCTGTATCATCTAAAGGAAGTCTGTCCTGTATCATCTAAAGGAAGTCTGTCCTGTATCATCTAAAGGAAGTCTGTCCTGTATCATCTAAAGGAAGTCTGTCCTGTATCATCTAAAGGAAGTCTGTCCTGTATCATCTAAAGGAAGTCTGTCCTGTATCATCTAAAGGAAGTCTGTCCTGTATCATCTAAAGGAAGTCTGGTCCTGTATCATCTAAAGGAAGTCTGTCCTGTATCATCTAAAGGAAGTCTGTGTCTGTCCTGTATCATCTAAAGGAAGTCTGTGTCTGTCCTGTATCATCTAAAGGAAGTCTGTCCTGTATCATCTAAAGGAAGTCTGTCCTGTATCATCTAAAGGAAGTCTGTCCTGTATCATCTAAAGGAAGTCTGTGTCTGTCCTGTATCATCTAAAGGAAGTCTGTCCTGTATCATCTAAAGGAAGTCTGTCCTGTATCATCTAAAGGAAGTCTGTGTCTGTCCTGTATCATCTAAAGGAAGTCTGTCCTGTATCGTCTAAAGGAAGTCTGTCCTGTATCATCTAAAGGAAGTCTGTCGTGTATCATCTAAAGGAACTCTGTCCTGTATCATCTAAAGGAAGTCTGTGTCTGTCCTGTATCATCTAAAGGAAGTCTGTGTCTGTCCTGTATCATCTAAAGGAAGTCTGTGTCTGTCCTGTATCATCTAAAGGAAGTCTGTCCTGTATCATCTAAAGGAAGTCTGTCCTGTATCATCTAAAGGAAGTCTGTCCTGTATCATCTAAAGGAAGTCTGTCCTGTATCATCTAAAGGAAGTCTGTCCTGTATCATCTAAAGGAAGTCTGTCCTGTATCATCTAAAGGAAGTCTGTCCTGTATCATCTAAAGGAAGTCTGTCCTGTATCATCTAAAGGAAGTCTGTCCTGTATCATCTAAAGGAAGTCTGTCCTGTATCATCTAAGGAAGTCTGTGTCTGTCCTGTATCATCTAAAGGAAGTCTGTGTCTGTCCTGTATCATCTAAAGGAAGTCTGTCCTGTATCATCTAAAGGAAGTCTGTCCTGTATCATCTAAAGGAAGTCTGTGTCTGTCCTGTATCATCTAAAGGAAGTCTGTCCTGTATCATCTAAAGGAAGTCTGTCCTGTATCATCTAAAGGAAGTCTGTGTCTGTCCTGTATCATCTAAAGGAAGTCTGTCCTGTATCGTCTAAAGGAAGTCTGTCCTGTATCATCTAAAGGAAGTCTGTCGTGTATCATCTAAAGGAACTCTGTCCTGTATCATCTAAAGGAAGTCTGTGTCTGTCCTGTATCATCTAAAGGAAGTCTGTGTCTGTCCTGTATCATCTAAAGGAAGTCTGTGTCTGTCCTGTATCATCTAAAGGAAGTCTGTCCTGTATCATCTAAAGGAAGTCTGTGTCTGTCCTGTATCATCTAAAGGAAGTCTGTGTCTGTCCTGTATCATCTAAAGGAAGTCTGTGTCTGTCCTGTATTATCTAAAGGAAGTCTGTCCTGTATCATCTAAAGGAAGTCTGTGTCTGTCCTGTATCATCTAAAGGAAGTCTGTGTCTGTCCTGTATCATCTAAAGGAACTCTGTCCTGTATCATCTAAAGGAAGTCTGTCGTGTATCATCTAAAGGAACTCTGTCCTGTATCATCTAAAGGAAGTCTGTGTCTGTCCTGTATCATCTAAAGGAAGTCTGTGTCTGTCCTGTATCATCTAAAGGAAGTCTGTGTCTGTCCTGTATCATCTAAAGGAAGTCTGTCCTGTATCATCTAAAGGAAGTCTGTCCTGTATCATCTAAAGGATGTCTGTCCTGTATCATCTAAAGGAAGTCTGTCCTGTATCATCTAAAGGAAGTCTGTCCTGTATCATCTAAAGGAAGTCTGTCCTGTATCATCTAAAGGAAGTCTGTCCTGTATCATCTAAAGGAAGTCTGTCCTGTATCATCTAAAGGAAGTCTGTCCTGTATCATCTAAAGGACGTCTGTCCTGTATCATCTAAAGGAAGTCTGTGTCTGTCCTGTATCATCTAAAGGAAGTCTGTGTCTGTCCTGTATCATCTAAAGGAAGTCTGTCCTGTATCATCTAAAGGAAGTCTGTCCTGTATCATCTAAAGGAAGTCTGTGTCTGTCCTGTATCATCTAAAGGAAGTCTGTCCTGTATCATCTAAAGGAAGTCTGTCCTGTATCATCTAAAGGAAGTCTGTGTCTGTCCTGTATCATCTAAAGGAAGTCTGTCCTGTATCGTCTAAAGGAAGTCTGTCCTGTATCATCTAAAGGAAGTCTGTCGTGTATCATCTAAAGGAACTCTGTCCTGTATCATCTAAAGGAAGTCTGTGTCTGTCCTGTATCATCTAAAGGAAGTCTGTGTCTGTCCTGTATCATCTAAAGGAAGTCTGTGTCTGTCCTGTATCATCTAAAGGAAGTCTGTCCTGTATCATCTAAAGGAAGTCTGTCCTGTATCATCTAAAGGAAGTCTGTCCTGTATCATCTAAAGAAGTCTGTCCTGTATCATCTAAAGGAAGTCTGTCCTGTATCATCTAAAGGAAGTCTGTCCTGTATCATCTAAAGGAAGTCTGTCCTGTATCATCTAAAGGAAGTCTGTCCTGTATCATCTAAAGGAAGTCTGTCCTGTATCATCTAAAGGAAGTCTGTCCTGTATCATCTAAAGGAAGTCTGTGTCTGTCCTGTATCATCTAAAGGAAGTCTGTGTCTGTCCTGTATCATCTAAAGGAAGTCTGTCCTGTATCATCTAAAGGAAGTCTGTCCTGTATCATCTAAAGGAAGTCTGTCCTGTATCATCTAAAGGAAGTCTGTGTCTGTCCTGTATCATCTAAAGGAAGTCTGTCCTGTATCATCTAAAGGAAGTCTGTCCTGTATCATCTAAAGGAAGTCTGTGTCTGTCCTGTATCATCTAAAGGAAGTCTGTCCTGTATCGTCTAAAGGAAGTCTGTCCTGTATCATCTAAAGGAAGTCTGTCGTGTATCATCTAAAGGAACTCTGTCCTGTATCATCTAAAGGAAGTCTGTGTCTGTCCTGTATCATCTAAAGGAAGTCTGTGTCTGTCCTGTATCATCTAAAGGAAGTCTGTGTCTGTCCTGTATCATCTAAAGGAAGTCTGTCCTGTATCATCTAAAGGAAGTCTGTCCTGTATCATCTAAAGGAAGTCTGTCCTGTATCATCTAAAGGAAGTCTGTCCTGTATCATCTAAAGGAAGTCTGTCCTGTATCATCTAAAGGAAGTCTGTCCTGTATCATCTAAAGGAAGTCTGTCCTGTATCATCTAAAGGAAGTCTGTCCTGTATCATCTAAAGGAAGTCTGTCCTGTATCATCTAAAGGAAGTCTGTCCTGTATCATCTAAAGGAAGTCTGTGTCTGTCCTGTATCATCTAAAGGAAGTCTGTGTCTGTCCTGTATCATCTAAAGGAAGTCTGTCCTGTATCATCTAAAGGAAGTCTGTCCTGTATCATCTAAAGGAAGTCTGTGTCTGTCCTGTATCATCTAAAGGAAGTCTGTCCTGTATCATCTAAAGGAAGTCTGTCCTGTATCATCTAAAGGAAGTCTGTGTCTGTCCTGTATCATCTAAAGGAAGTCTGTCCTGTATCGTCTAAAGGAAGTCTGTCCTGTATCATCTAAAGGAAGTCTGTCGTGTATCATCTAAAGGAACTCTGTCCTGTATCATCTAAAGGAAGTCTGTGTCTGTCCTGTATCATCTAAAGGAAGTCTGTGTCTGTCCTGTATCATCTAAAGGAAGTCTGTCCTGTATCATCTAAAGGAAGTCTGTGTCTGTCCTGTATCATCTAAAGGAAGTCTGTGTCTGTCCTGTATCATCTAAAGGAAGTCTGTGTCTGTCCTGTATTATCTAAAGGAAGTCTGTCCTGTATCATCTAAAGGAAGTCTGTGTCTGTCCTGTATCATCTAAAGGAAGTCTGTGTCTGTCCTGTATCATCTAAAGGAACTCTGTCCTGTATCATCTAAAGGAAATCTGTCCTGTATCATCTAAAGGAAGTCTGTCCTGTATCATCTAAAGGAAGTCTGTGTCTGTCCTGTATCATCTAAAGGAAGTCTGTCCTGTATCATCTAAAGGAAGTTTGTCCTGTATCATCTAAAGGAAGTCAGTGTCTGTCCTGTATCATCTAAAGGAAGTCTGTCCTGTATCATCTAAAGGAAGTCTGTCCTGTATCATCTAAAGGAAGTCTGTGTCTGTCCTGTATCATCTAAAGGAAGCCAGTGTCTGTCCTGTATCATCTAAAGGAAGTCTGTCCTGTATCATCTAAAGGAAGTCTGTGTCTGTCCTGTATCATCTAAAGGAAGCCAGTGTCTGTCCTGTATCATCTAAAGGAAGTCTGTCCTGTATCATCTAAAGGAAGTCTGTCCTGTATCATCTAAAGGAAGTCAGTGTCTGTCCTGTATCATCTAAAGGAAGTCTGTGTCTGTCCTGTATCATCTAAAGGAAGTCTGTCCTGTATCATCTAAAGGAAGTCTGTCCTGTATCATCTAAAGGAAGTCTGTCCTGTATCATCTAAAGGAAATCTGTCCTGTATCATCTAAAGGAAGTCTGTGTCTGTATCATCTAAAGGAATTCTGTGTCTGTATCATCTAAAGGAAGTCTGTGTCTGTCCTGTATCATCTAAAGGAAGTCTGTGTCTGTATCATCTAAAGGAAGTCTGTGTCTGTCCTGTATCATCTAAAGGAGGTCTGTCCTGTATCATCTAAAGGAAGTCAGAGTCTGTCCTGTATCATCTAACGGAAGTCTGTGTCTGTATCATCTAAAGGAAGTCTGTGTCTGTCCTGTATCATCTAAAGGAAGTCTGTCCTGTATCATCTAAAGGAAGTCAGAGTCTGTCCTGTATCATCTAAAGGAAGTCTGTCCTGTATCATCTAAAGGAAGTCTGTGTCTGTATCATCTAAAGGAAGTCTGTGTCTGTCCTGTATCATCTAAAGGAAGTCTGTGTCTGTATCATCTAAAGGAAGTCTGTCCTGTATCATCTAAAGGAAATCTGTGTCTGTCCTGTATCATCTAAAGGAAGTCTGTCCTGTATCATCTAAAGGAAATCTGTCCTGTATCATCTAAAGGAAGTCTGTCCTGTATCAACTAAAGGAAGTCTGTCCTGTATCATCTAAAGGAAGTCTGTCCTGAAGTGTCTGTCCTGTATCTGAGAGATATAAGAAAAAGTACCCATGTAGGTGTTGGTGTCAGTCTCACCTTTCCAACAGACATGTAGGTGTTGGTGTCAGTCTCACCTTTCCAACAGACATGTAGGTGTTGGTGTCAGTCTCACCTTTCCAACAGACATGTAGGTGTTGGTGTCAGTCTCACCTTTCCAACAGACATGTAGGTGTTGGTGTCAGTCTCACCTTTCCAACAGACATGTAGGTGTTGGTGTCAGTCTCACCTTTCCAACAGACATGTAGGTGTTGGTGTCAGTCTCACCTTTCCAACAGACATGTAGGTGTTGGTGTCAGTCTCACCTTTCCAACAGACATGTTTCGTGTTGGTGTCAGTCTCACCTTTCCAACAGACATGTAGGTGTTGGTGTCAGTCTCACCTTTCCAACAGACATGTAGGTGTTGGTGTCAGTCTCACCTTTCCAACAGACATGTAAGTGTTCGCGAGAATCTCACCAATGGTGAGGCATAGCATGTAGCCCAGACTGTTTCGGATGCTAGCAGACCGGCGGTACTGACCTCAAAATAGATGTCTCTAGCTTAAACAGTCTGTGGGCCAGTGAGAAGGGGGTCCCGTGGCAGCCAGCCCGGCTCTCTGTAGCCCCTTGAGAAAGGGGTCCTGTGGCAGCCTGCCCCGCTCTCTATGGCCCCTTGAGAAAGGGGTCCCGTGGTAGCCAGCCCAGCTCTCTATGGCCCCTTGAGAAAGGGGTCCCGTGGTAGCCAGCCCGGCTCTCTATGGCCCGTTGAGAAAGGGGTCCCATGGTAGCCAGCCCGGCTCTCTGTAGCCCCTTGAGAAAGGGGTCCTGTAGCAGCCAGCCCCGCTCTCTATGGCCCCAAGAGAAGAGAGTCCCATTGCGGCAAGCCAGATCAGTCTGTGAGAAAGGAGTTTCATTACAGCCAGACATAACAGCTTGTGGCAATGTGAAAAGGCAGCGAGCCATACTATCTGTGAGGATTTAAACGCAACATGTAAAGTGTTGGTCCTGTATTTCATGAGCTGAAATATAAGATCCCTGAATTTTTCTATACACACAAAAAGCGTATTTCTCTCAAATGTTTCGCACAAATCTGTTTACATCCCTGTTAGGGAACATTTCTTCTTTGCCAAGATAATCCGTCCACCTGACAGGTGACATATCAAGAACTGATTAAAAGGCATGATCATTACACAAGTGCACCTTGTACTGGGGACAATAAAGGGCCACCCTAAAATATATCACACAACACAATGCCACAGACATCTCAAGTTTTGAGGGAGCTTGCAATTGGCATGCTGACTGCTGGAATGACCACCAGAGCTGTTGCCAGATACTTAAATGTACATTTCTCTACCATAAGCCATCTGAAACGTTGTTTTAGAGAATTTGGCAGTACGTCCAACCGGCCTTACAACCTCAGACCACGTGTACTGCGTCGTGTGGGCGAGCGGGTTTGCTGATGTCAGCGTTGTGCCCTGTGGTGGCGGTGGGGTTATAGTATGGGGCAGGTACAAGCTACAGACAACGAACAAATTTGCATTTCATCGTTGGCATTTTGATGGCACAAAAATACAGTGACGAGATCCTGGGGAACATTTTGTGAGGTTTAAAAAAATGTGTCTGTGACCAACAGATGCTTTATCTGTATTCTCAATCATGTGAAATAGTTTTTGGCTTAATGCACTTATTTCAATTGACTGATTTCCTTATATGAGCTATAACTCCTAGCAACATCAATGACATTGTTGCATGTTGTGTTTATATTTAAGTTCAGTATAATTTCAAAATAACTTCAGGATAAGACTATGTTACGGAGGTCCTGGCTTTTCCTCTCTCTCTCTCTCCCTACCTCCATCCCTTCCGTCTATCTCTGTCCATAGTAACTAACTCTATCTCTAGATCTAATGTGGCGTGGTAATGTACGCAAGGAAACAAACCACAGATAATGAATCCATCGTTAATTATGGCTGTAAATATTTATTTGTCCCATTAGATCTCCCTCTAAACCAGAGTTAGTTGTGTTTGCTGTTTGCTGTGTAAAGCCAGTATCTGAAAGTGGATCCCTTCTTGGAAAACAAACCGTTTACAGAGGAAACCTGTGATGACGACACTGTGGGCAGCTTGAGGAGAAGTTAGTGCGGCTAGAAATAGAGTTTAAGGTGTTAGTTAGGGCTGCTGACAGAAATAGAGTTTAAGGTGTTAGTTAGGGCTGCTGACAGAAATAGAGTTTAAGGTGTTAGTTAGGGCTGCTGACAGAAATAGAGTTTAAGGTGTTAGTTAGGGCTGTTGACAGAAATAGAGTTTAAGGTGTTAGTTAGGGCTGCTGACAGAAATAGAGTTTAAGGTGTTAGTTAGGGCTGCTGACAGAAATAGAGTTTAAGGTGTTAGTTAGTGCTGCTGACAGAAATAGAGTTTAAGGTGTTAGTTAGGGCTGCTGACAGAAATAGAGTTTAAGGTGTTAGTTAGGGCTGCTGACAGAAATAGAGTTTAAGGTGTTAGTTAGGGCTGCTGACAGAAATAGAGTTTATGGTGTTAGTTAGGGCTGCTGACAGAAATAGAGTTTAAGGTGTTAGTTAGTGCTGCTGACAGAAATAGAGTTTAAGGTGTTAGTTAGGGCTGCTGACAGAAATAGACTTTAAGGTGTTAGTTAGGGCTGCTGACAGAAATAGAGTTTAAGGTGTTAGTTAGGGCTGCTGACAGAAATAGAGTTTAAGGTGTTAGTTAGTGTTGCTGACAGAAATAGAGTTTAAGGTGTTAGTTAGTGTTGCTGACAGAAATAGAGTTTAAGGTGTTAGTTAGGGCTGCTGACAGAAGTAGGGTTTAAAACCTGTTTGGGCACATGAACTGCTAGCGGGACACCTACGACATCATCTGGTGAAATTGCTGAGTGCGAAATTCAAAATACAAAAATACAAATTTTAAACATTTATGACAATACAAGCATACCAAGCGATTATCTGAGGACAGCTCCCCACATCAAAATACTTTTTCAACCAGCACAAAATCACAAATAGTGAATAAATAAATCACTTACCTTTGAAGATGCTCCTCTTTTCGCAATCCCAAGGGTCCCAGAACGCAATGCATGGTCGTTTTGTTTGATAATGTCCTTCTTTATATCCAAAAAAGTCTGTTTAGTTGGCGCCAACGATCTCAGTAATCCACTCGTTCAACATGCATATAAACAAATCCAAAAAGTTACTGGTAAAGTTTGTCCAAACAAGTCAAACAATGTTTTTAATTAATCCTCAGGAACTTTAATATCTAAATAAACTATAATATTTAAGATGGAGAATAATATGTTCAATAGGAAGATAAATAACGAAGAGCTCGCACCTCATTCACATGCCAACAAGATAACTTTTCCAATGAGAGAAAAACTACAACTACTTGCTCATTTTTCAAAAACAAGCCTGAAACCCTTCATAAAGACTACATCTAGTGGAAGCCATAGGAACTGCAATCTGGGTCCTATCTATTTGTGTATCACATAGGCTAGCATTGAAATGGCCTGTGACCTAAAAAAAACTATCTGGATGGAGTTGTCTCTGGTTTTTGCCTACCATATCAGTTCTGTTATACTCACAGACATTATCGTAACAGTTTTACAAACTTCGGAGAGTTTTCTATCCAATGCTGCCAATTATATGCATTTCCTAGCTTCTGGGCCTGAGTAACAGGCAGTTTACTTTGGGCACGTCAGTCATCCAAAATTCCGAACAATAACCAGTATGCCAAAGAAGTCATGGTGTTAGTTAGGGCTGCTGCTAGAAATAGGGTTTAAGGAGTTAGTTCAGGGCTGCTGCTTTGTGTATAGTTGTGTAGTCTGATTGGCCCGTGCTTCCTATCACACAGAAGTTATATATCAAGCTAAGTGTCTCGTTCGTCGTAAGAATTATCGGACCAAGGTGCAGCGTGATATGGTTTCCACATGTTTATTAACTGAAACACACAAAAACAATAAAGAATGACCGAAACGTGAAGACAATGGAGTGCTCACAGGCAACTACACATAAACAAGATCCCAGAAAACACAGTGAGGAAATGGCTGCCTAAATATGATCCCCAATCAGAGACAACGATCAACAGCTGCCTCTGACATAGAACAACATAGAAATAGATAACCTAGACTACCCACCCTAGTCACACCCCGACCTAACCAAAATAGAGACTAAGAAGGCTCTCTATGGTCAGGGCGGGACACTAAGGGTGACAACAATCCCTGCCATGGACATGTCCCAGTTTCTTTGGCTGTTCAAATTTATATTGTAAGCACGCTTTTTAAACCTCAAAATGATTTAAAGTGTGGTTTGAAGTCATATACAAATCTGATTCCTGGCCATTCGACTTGTGTCTGAATAATTCATTAATTTGCCGTCAAATAGTTTTTAGACTGTTATTTGGCATCTCTTGCTGTTTGCTCGCTACTCAGTTGACAGATTGACAAAAACATGTGCTAGCTAACTATGTAATTGATTTCAAAACAAATGATTGAATGTGCAACAATGCTGAAAAGTTACTTAGCTGCCTAGTTGACTAATGTGGCAAAAAGGACTTGTTCTGAAATTTGGATCATCTTATCTCTTGAGGCTTCTCCACTGTGTACACACCTGTCGTTACTATGACAGCTAGCGTTGCTTCACCACTGTGTAAAAACCTGTCGTAACTATGACAGCTAGCGTTGCTTCACCACTGTGTACACACATGTCGTTACTATGACAGCTAGCGTTGCTTCACCACTGTGTACACACCTGTCGTAACTATGACAGCTAGCGTTGCTTCACCACTGTGTACACACCTGTCGTTACTATGACAGCTAGCGTTGCTTCACCACTGTGTACACACCTGTCGTTACTATGACAGCTGGCGTTGCTTCACCACTGTGTACACACCTGTCGTAACTATGACAGCTAGCGTTGCTTCACCACTGTGTACACACCTGTCGTTACTATGACAGCTAGCGTTGCTTCACCACTGTGTACACACCTGTCGTAACTATGACAGCTAGCGTTGCTTCACCACTGTGTACACACCTGTCGTAACTATGACAGCTAGCGTATCCATGTCAGCAAATGATTGCTGTCTGAACAAACACCAATCCGATTTGGTCACCTGCTAAAACATAGTTACAGTACATTTACATTTAGAAACAACATTATTATGTGGGAATGTCAGTACTTCTACAGAGTTTCTCGTGATTCTACATGTATTTAAAGTTATTTTCTCAAATTTTTCATTGAACGTTATAAAACGTTCAGAAAACTTCTGTAGCGTTCAGAGAAAAATATTATGCAAATAAACACATCTATTCCGTTCTCAGAACATTAAGAAAACGTTCCATAAAAAGCACAAGGGAGAAAACGTTCCATAAAAAGCACAAGGGAGAAAACGTTCCATAAAAAGCACAAGGGAGAAAACATTCCATAAAAAGCACAAGGGAGAAAACGTTCCATAAAAAGCACAAGGGAGAAAACGTTCCATAAAAAGCACAAGGGAGAAAACGTTCCATAAAAAGCACAAGGGAGAAAACGTTCCATAAAAAGCACAAGGGAGAAAACGTTCCATAAAAAGCACAAGGGAGAAAACGTTCCATAAAAAGCACAAGGGAGAAAACGTTCCATAAAAAGCACAAGGGAGAAAACGTTCCATAAAAAGCACAAGGGAGAAAACGTTCCATAAAAAGCACAAGGGAGAAAACGTTCCATAAAAAGCACAAGGGAGAAAACGTTCCATAAAAAGCACAAGGGAGAAAACGTTCCATAAAAAGCACAAGGGAGAAAACGTTCCATAAAAAGCACAAGGGAGAAAACGTTCCATAAAAAGCACAAGGGAGAAAACGTTCCATAAAAAGCACAAGGGAGAAAACGTTCCATAAAAAGCACAAGGGAGAAAACGTTCCATAAAAAGCACAAGGGAGAAAACATTCCATAAAAAGCACAAGGGAGAAAACGTTCCATAAAAAGCACAAGGGAGAAAACGTTCCATAAAAAGCACAAGGGAGAAAACGTTCCATAAAAAGCACAAGGGAGAAAACGTTCCATAAAAAGCACAAGGGAGAAAACGTTCCATAAAAAGCACAAGGGAGAAAACGTTCCATAAAAAGCACAAGGGAGAAAACGTTCCATAAAAAGCACAAGGGAGAAAACATTCCATAAAAAGCACAAGGGAGAAAACGTTCCATAAAAAGCACAAGGGAGAAAACATTCCATAAAAAGCACAAGGGAGAAAACATTAGTAATGTTTTAAGAAAGTTCTTTAATAACATTCCGTTCGTCAACAAATGTCTTTATATCTTCTTAGTTATTATGCAAAATTCTTGCAACTAATATCATGTTATTTATATGGGGGATACAACATGTCCAGCTCTGCAGGTTTTGCTTTGAAGATGCAGAATCATTAGGTCATTTGTTTTGGTACCGTCAATATGTAGCTTGGTTTGTTCTGCATTGTGTAATTTAATGAGGACACTGCCACAACTGGAGGTCTGATTGTTGGATTTGGATTTGTCCTTCACACGAAGAGACAACGTACACGATGTTAGCCCTCGGTGCAGTCACAGCTCTCAGGCACCTCGCTAACTGAGTGTCAGGCAGAGAGAACAATAGGAGGGTACCAAAATAAACAAAACTTTTACAATCAAGTGTATTTATAATATAGATTTGATAAAAGTGTTTGCACACACATAAAAATAACATTAGCTCTGCAGCTGTAATGAAATAAAAACACATTGAATTATTATTAGTAAATTCTTAACATCCCCTCTTTTTTGCCTTTAGACTCAACTTGACTATCTGGTGAAATAAAGGTGAAATAAATAAAAAATGTGACCTAGGGAACAACATCTCTACACACACAACCATATGTAGCTTGTTTTTGGTAACAGGTCCAGGAATGGCTTATGAATTGCAATATTAACCTGGAGCTAACTCTGCACTACTAGGTGATCTGCGGCAGGGTAGCCTAGTGGTTAGAGCATTGGACTAGTAACCGGAAGGTTGCAAGTTCAAACCCCTAAGCTGACAAGGTACAAATCTGTCATTCTGCCCCTGAACAGGCAGTTAACCCACTGTTCCTAGACCGTCATTGAAAATAAGAATTTGTTCTTAACTGACTTGTCTAGTTAAATAAAGATAAATGAAATTGTTCAATAATATAAAAATACTTTAGCAACTAAAAAATTAACTCTTTAATTTACAATCTGTAGAAACTACGGGAATAGAACATTTCAGTACTTTTTGTGAAACATCACAGCACAGTTGAAAAATACAATGCAAGTAGAAATCCAATATGGGTGGTGTTAAGAGATAGATGGCAGGGGTTGAATGGAGCTGAAGGGACTGGATGGTGTTAAGAGATAGATGGCAGGGGTTGAATGGAGCTGAAGGGACTGGATGGTGTTAAGAGATAGATGGCAGGGGTTGAATGGAGCTGAAGAGACTGGATGGTGTTAAGAGATAGATGGCAGGGGTTGAATGGAGCTGAAGAGACTGGATGGTGTTAAGAGATAGATGGCAGGGGTTGAATGGAGCTGAAGAGACTGGATGGTGTTAAGAGATAGATGGCAGGGGTTGAATGGAGCTGAAGGGACTGGATGGTGTTAAGAGATAGATGGCAGGGGTTGAATGGAGCTGAAGGGACTGGATGGTGTTAAGAGATAGATGGCAGGGGTTGAATGGAGCTGAAGGGACTGGATGGTGTTAAGAGATAGATGGCAGGGGTTGAATGGAGCTGAAGGGACTGGATGGTGTTGAGAGATAGATGGCAGGGGTTGAATGGAGCTGAAGGGACTGGATGGTGTTAAGAGATAGATGGCAGGGGTTGAATGGAGCTGAAGGGACGGGATGGTGTTAAGAGATAGATGGCAGGGGTTGAATGGAGCTGAAGGGACTGGATGGTGTTAAGAGATAGATGGCAGGGGTTGAATGGAGCTGAAGGGACTGGATGGTGTTAAGAGATAGATGGCAGGGGTTGAATGGAGCTGAAGGGACTGGATGGTGTTAAGAGATAGATGGCAGGGGTTGAATGGAGCTGAAGGGACTGGATGGTGTTAAGAGATAGATGGCAGGGGTTGAATGGAGCTGAAGGGACTGGATGGTGTTAAGAGATAGATGGCAGGGGTTGAATGGAGCTGAAGGGACTGGATGGTGTTAAGAGATAGATGGCAGGGGTTGAATTGAGCTGAAGGGACTGGATGGTGTTAAGAGATAGATGGCAGGGGTTGAATGGAGCTGAAGGGACTGGATGGTGTTAAGAGATAGATGGCAAGGGTTGAATGGAGCTGAAGGGACGGGATGGTGTTAAGAGATAGATGGCAGGGGTTGAATGGAGCTGAAGGGACTGGATGGTGTTAAGAGATAGATGGCAGGGGTTGAATTGAGCTGAAGGGACTGGATGGTGTTAAGAGATAGATGGCAGGGGTTGAATGGAGCTGAAGGGACTGGATGGTGTTAAGAGATAGATGGCAAGGGTTGAATGGAGCTGAAGGGACGGGATGGTGTTAAGAGATAGATGGCAGGGGTTGAATGCAGCTGAAGGGACTGGATGATGTTAAGAGATAGATGGCAGGGGTTGAATGGAGCTGAAGGGACTGGATTGTGTTAAGAGATAGATGGCAGGGGTTGAATGGAGCTGAAGGGACTGGATGGTGTTAAGAGATAGATGGCAGGGGTTGAATGGAGCTGAAGGGACTGGATGGTGTTAAGAGATAGATGGCAGGGGTTGAATGGAGCTGAAGGGACTGGATGGTGTTAAGAGATAGATGGCAGGGGTTGAATGGAGCTGAAGGGACTGGATGGTGTTAAGACATAGATGGCAGGGGTTGAATGGAGCTGAAGGGACTGGATGGTGTTGAGAGATAGATGGCAGGGGTTGAATGGAGCTGAAGGGACTGGATGATGTTAAGAGATAAATGGCAGGGGTTGAATGGAGCTGAAGGGACTGGATGGTGTTGAGAGATAGATGGCAGGGGTTGAATGGAGCTGAAGGGACTGGATGGTGTTAAGAGATAGATGGCAGGGGTTGAATGGAGCTGAAGGGACTCATAACTCATGTAAAACATACTGTGCCCGTAAAGCTTATATAGGTTACAAACATTTGTGAAATAGCACAGTTTGAAAGATATGTAAAATAGAAATAGATTGGAGAGGTTGAAGGACAGGAGTAAAAACAAACAAAATATAACTGTGTCCATAAAATGTGTTTATTATGTATAAGCTGGAAATACAGGCCTAATGTCACGCCCTGACCTTAGAGATCCTCGTTATGTTCAGCCCACTAATTGGCCACACCTGATCTTAACGAGTTCTTGTTTTCTTTGAAATGGGTTCTGTTTGAGTAGCCTAATGGTGTGAATAGACTCAAATGAACAGCTTTGTATGTGTAGTAAAACAATTATAAAGACAAGTCCTCTATCTATCTCTATGGTGTGAATAGACTCAAATGAACAGCTTTGTATGTGTAGTAAAACAATTATAAAGACAAGTCCTCTATCTATCTCTATGGTGTGAATAGGCTAAAATGAACAGCTTTGTATGTGTAGTAAAACAATTATAAAGACAAGTCCTCTATCTATCTCTATGGTGTGAATAGACTAAAATGAACAGTTTTGTGTGTGGAGTAAAACAATTATAAAGATAAGTCCTCTATCTATCTCTATGGTGTGAATAGACTCAAATGAACAGTTTTGTGTGTGGAGTAAAACATGTTATTTCAGCTCCGTCCTGGTGATGCAGTGAACTGATCCCATGGACAGAGAACACTATAGGTTTGAATCTCACTAATGCGTGTCACAATAAATATAAATGCCTAAGGGAAATTAATTCCCATGTCTCCTATCTGTGCTTGATGTTGAAAACAGATAACAGTTATCAGTTTTTTAATAATCTGCGTAGGCATGATTGCTGGTCACTTGCTTATAGCTGTTGTGTATAGCTACAGTATATACCTACAGCATATAGCTACACTGTATAGCTACAGTCTATAGCTACACTGTATAGCTACACTCTATAGCTACACTGGATAGCTACAGTCTATAGCTACACTGTATAGCTACAGTATATAGCTACAGTCTATAGCTACAGTCTATAGCTACACTGGATAGCTACAGTCTATAGCTACACT
This sequence comes from Oncorhynchus kisutch, assembly GCF_002021735.2. Lineage (NCBI taxonomy): Eukaryota > Metazoa > Chordata > Actinopteri > Salmoniformes > Salmonidae > Oncorhynchus > Oncorhynchus kisutch. The sequence goes on along the minus strand of NC_034176.2, from coordinate 3,848,757 downwards.
GTATAGCTACAGTCTATAGCTACAGTCTATAGCTACACTGGATAGCTACAGTCTATAGCTACACTGTATAGCTACAGTATATAGCTACAGTCTATAGCTACACTGGATAGCTACTACAGTCTATAGCTACACTGGATAGCTACAGTCTAGAGCTACACTGTATAGCTACAGTCTATAGCTACACTGTATAGCTACAGTCTAGAGCTACAGTGGATAGCTACAGTCTATAGCTACACTGTATAGCTACAGTCTATAGCTACACTGGATAGCTACAGTCTATAGCTACACTGTATAGCTACAGTATATAGCTACAGTCTATAGCTACAGTGTATAGCTACAGTGTATTGCTACAGTATATAGCTACACTGTATAGCTACAGTCTATAGCTACAATGGATAGCTACAGTCTATAGCTACACTGTATAGCTACAGTATATAGCTACAGTCTATAGCTACAGTGTATAGCTACAGTGTATTGCGACAGTATATAGCTACAGTAGATAGCTACAGTATATGACTACAGTCTATAGCTACAGTCTATAGCTACAGCATATAGCTACAGTCTATAGGTACAGTCTATAGCTACAACATATAACTGTTGTGTAGCTACAGTATACATCTACAGCATATAGCTACAGTCTATAGCTAGTCTATAGCCACAGCATATAGCTAATATCTATAGCTACAGTCTATAGCTACAGTCTATAGCTACAGCATATAGCTACAGTCTATAGGTACAGTCTATAACAGTCTATAGCTACACTGTATAGCTACAGTATATAGCTACAGTCTATAGCTCCAGTTTATAACAGTGTATAGCTACAGTGTATAGCTACAGTACATAGCTACAGTATATAACAGTGTATAGCTACAGTATATAGCTACCGTGTATACCTACAGTATATAGCTACAGCGTATAGATACAGTCTATAACAGTCTATAGCTACAGTCTATAGCTACAGTATATAGCTACAGTGTATAACTGCATTATACAGCTACAGTATATTGCTAGTGTATAGCTACAGTCTATAGCTACAGTCTATAGCTACAGTGTATAGCTACAGTATATAGCTACAGTGTATAGCTACAGTCTATAGCTACAGCATATAGCTACAGCATATAGCTACAGTCTATAGCTACAGTGTATAGCTACAGTCTATAGCTACAGCATATAGCTACAGCATATAGCTACAGTCTATAGCTACAGTGTATAGCTACAGTCTATAGCTACAGTCTATAACAGTGTATAGCTACAGTCTATAGCTACAGTCTATAACAGTATATAGCTACAGTGTATAACTACAGTATATAGCTACAGTGTATAGCTACAGTCTATAGCTACAGTCTATAACAGTCTATAGCTACAGTCTATAACAGTGTATAGCTACAGTGTGTAGCTACAGTCTATAGCTACAGTCTATACAAGTGTATAGCTACAGTGTATAGCTACAGTCTATAACAGTTTATAGCTACAGTCTATAGTTACAGTCTATAGCTACAGTCTATAGTTACAGTCTATAGATACAGTCTATAGTTACAGTCTATAGCTACAGTCTATAGCTACAGTCTATAACAGTGTATAGCTACAGTTTATAGCTACAGTGTATACCTACAGTATATAAACGTTTATAGCTACAGTGTATAGCTACAGTCTATAGCTACAGTGTATAGCTACAGTCTATAGCTACAGTATATAACAGTGTACAGCTACAGTCTATAACAGTGTATAGCTACAGTGTATAGCTAGAGTCTATAGCTAAAGTCTATAACAGTGTATAGCTACAGTGTATAGCTACAGTCTATAGCTACAGTGTATAGCTACAGTGTATAGCTACAGTGTATAGCTACAGTCTATAACAGTTTATAGCTACAGTCTATAGCTACAGTGTATAGCTACAGTCTATACCAGTTTATAGCTACAGTCTATAGCTACAGTGTATAGCTACAGTCTATAACAGTTTATAGCTACAGTGTATAGCTACAGTGTATAGCTACAGTCTATAACAGTTTATAGTTGCAGTCTATAGCTACAGTCTATAGCTACAGTGTATCTAGTGCTCATACAGACAGCATTCCTGTAGCCCTTTGCTCAATTGGATTGGGTTTGTTTTGCCTCAAGATTCAGCATCTGGCCCTTTTTTTTTTATACAAGGATCATCGCGGCCAATAAGAAAGTTGATCCCTGATGCTATCAGAGTTCTAAAGATATTAAATTAAATTAGCTGACATCAAAACCTGTAGCTTGTTGACATTCAACCATTCCAACTCTATGACTTGTTTAGCAGTATTGATGTGAGAAATAAAAAACTGTTGTGTTCTGACGTCTCTCTGACGGTCCTAAAGGTTTCAGATTCCCTTCTTCTTTAACACATAACGGGGTTGAATCCCGTTTAATGGTTTATTAGGTACACTCCTAGTAAACCTCTGGTAAAACCCCTTTATTAGGTTATTTTGATAGGCGACGCACTTCATGCAGCCTAAACATTTGTTGTCGTATTATCATGTGTTGCCAAGCAACACATGTATAAATCAAATCAAACATTATTCTTAAATTGACTTGCCTGGCTAAATAAAATTAACATATTTGAACATCGCAGGAGGGCATCTATTTCCTGTTCCAGTTTGTTTTGTGTAGCTCGTTGTGTTTTAAAAAAATGAACTGTCACATTTTTTAGAATTTGTACATTTTATAAAGTCTAGGGGCCTACGGTATTTGTCATTTTGGAGTTTGGGAAGATTTTTTTGTTGTTGAGATATTATCAGTACAAAGGTGACAGTGGGGGTATTCCTGGCTGCATTCCTTCTCTCCTCTGTGTCTCTGGCTCTCTGGTTGATGTCTATACAGAGGTGGACAGACAGACAGGCCAGCCGGCCTCTCCCAGTGTGGCTGTTTCACATACACAAGATTAAGTAGCTAAACTGACATCCAAGACCAATCGGGCCACCCAGGAGAGGCAGGGCCAGTGGAAGACCTGTCAGAGCCCCCCCCCCCACCCACTCCCCATTAATCTTCAAGCCTCTCCATCCCTGCCAACTCACATCTCCTTCAAACGGGACAGCCAGGCAGAGAGAAGTGAAGTAACTCTCTTTCTTTCTCTCTCTGTTTTTCTCCTTTCACAATTCGTCTAACCCATCATTTAACTCTTTGGGGCACAATTCATCATTGCGGCATCGCCCCTTGTGTGCTGAGACCAGAGCTTCAAAGAACCGCTGGTAAACCCGTTAGAGATAGTGTTCTGTTCCCGAAGATCTGTTTTTGTTGGATTTGTTAATTGGTTCTTCAGGGATTTGGTAGCCTAGTAAAAATGTATGACCCCCCTCCCAAAAAAAGACAAAATATCAACAACAACAAAAAAAATATTAAAAGAATATGAGAAAAAAAATATTTAACACTGACTATAGATATATAGACATAACTAGTAACTATAACTAACTATAGATATAGACATAACTAGTAACTATAACTAACTATAGATATATAGACATAACTAGTAACTATAACTAACTATAGATATATAGACATAACTAGTAACTATAACTAACTATAGATATATAGACATAACTAGTAACTATAACTAACTATAGATATATAGACATAACTAGTAACTATAACTAACTATAGATATATAGACATAACTAGTAACTATAACTAACTATAGATATATAGACATAACTAGTAACTATAACTAACTATAGATATATAGACATAACTAGTAACTATAACTAACTATAGATATATAGACATAACTAGTAACTATAACTAACTATAGATATATAGACATAACTAGTAACTATAACTAACTATAGATATATAGACATAACTAGTAACTATAACTAACTATAGATATATAGACATAACTAGTAACTATAACTAACTATAGATATATAGACATAACTAGTAACTATAACTAACTATAGATATATAGACATAACTAGTAACTATAACTAACTATAGATATATAGACATAACTAGTAACTATAACTAACTATAGATATACAGACATAACTAGTAACTATAACTAACTATAGATATATAGACATAACTAGTAACTATAACTAACTATAGATATATAGACATAACTAGTAACTATAACTAACTATAGATATATAGACATAACTAGTAACTATAACTAACTATAGATATATAGACATAACTAGTAACTATAACTAACTATAGATATATCATTAAATATGTCTTCTTAACAAAAGAAAAAGGTTTACACCTGATTCAACATGTATGAACAAAGAATGAAGTATCATTAAAATAGATGAGACATTTAGAGACAGATCGGGATGGATCTGAGGCCTATACCCTCCATTCCTCAGCCCCCCAAACCGCCCCTAACCCCCAGTACACCCATTCTCACCCCAAACCCAATACAAAGCCTCTTCACTGATCAACTTTTACTTTGATCTCTTTTAAGAGGGGGGTCCTAAGTTCCCCTTTCTTTCTCTGAAGGGGCAACAGACAGCCACGTCGGTCCAACCTGAAAGCATAGTGAATGGATGGTAAAACAGAAAAGATGAATACAGGGAATTGATAAGTAGCGTAAAATGGGTGTATGATGCCTTCAGTCCCACGAGAGCGGCTGTCTCTCTTTGGTAGAGACCTGAGAAGAGAAGAGAAGAGAGGAGAGAAGAGGAGAGGAGAGGAGAGGAGAGGAGAGGAGAGGAGAGGAGAGGAGAGGAGAGGAGAGGAGAGGAGAGGAGAGGAGAGGAGAGGAGAGGAGAGGAGAGGAGAGGAGAGGAGAGGAGACCCTTCTCACTTGAATTCTTTGAAGAGACCTGGAATTAAGCAACATAGCACACATCCTTTAGAGAGGAGAGGAGAGGAGAGGAGAGGAGAGGAGAGGAGAGGAGAGGAGAGGAGAGGAGAGGAGAGGAGAGGAGAGGAGAGGAGAGGAGAGGAGAGGAGAGGAGAGGAGAGGAGAGGAGAGGAGAATCGACCCTTCTCACTTGAATTCTTTGAAGAGACCTGGAATTAAGCAACATAGCACACATCCTTTCTGCTATGTTTTTGTTTTACTCCTCCTCTCTCTTTTTCCCCTCTCTCTCAAGCCCCATTTATACCTGGTTCTAACATGTGTCTTTTGTCTTGTGATCTGAATGTGATTAGATCTTCCTGACCACCTCCGAAGGTAGTCATGCGGCAATGTGTCTGAATATCTTACAAGTGTGTACAGATCTGGATGGTCAAAGCATTTAAATCATCATTAAAACATCACTTTATAAAATAATTGACAAGTGGCATCAATGTTTTAAAATAAATAAAGAATGTTATTTTTAAGGAATCTCTCTCTCTCTCTCTCTCTCAAATTCAAATGGCTTTTTTGGCATGAAAAACATTGTGTCAATATTACCACAGCAACAATGTACACATTAAAATAATGAATAAATATAATAATAATATGTAATGATAATAAACAATAATACAAAGGATCCAAAAAATAAAATAACAACATGAAAATTGTAACTGTCAATAGTATAAATATAATACATGGGAAAACATGGAAAATGAAACCATAACTAACTGTCATCCTCACCATTACATCAGAACTACAACTACCATCATCAGAACTACAACTACCATCATCAGAACTACAACTACCATCATCAGAACTACAACTACCATCATCAGAACTACAACTACCATCATCAGAACTACAACTACCATCATCAGAACTACAACTACCATCATCAGAACTACAACTATCATCATCAGAACTACAACTACCATACCACTCTCATCAGAACTACAACTACCATCATCAGAACTACAACTACCATCATCAGAACTACAACTCCGATCATCAGAACTATAACTACCTCATCAATCCATCATCAGAACTATAACTACCATCATCCGAACTACAACTACCATCATCAGAACTACAACTACCATCATCCGAAACTACAACTACCATCAGCAGAACTACAACTACCATCATCAGAACTACAAACTACAACTACCATCATCCGAACTACAACTACCATCAGCAGAACTACAACTACCATCATCAGAACTACAACTACCATCATCAGAACTACAACATACAGAAATAAGCATTTTCCATAAACAAGCTCTAAATCATGTTTGATGCACTCTGGATGTCCAATTTTTTTGTTCTTGCTATTTGAGATGATGAACATTGTGGACATTTTCAGCAAGTTGCAACATGGAATACAGAATACACTTTCCATAAACAAGCTCTAAATCATGTTTGATGCACTCTGGATGTCCAATTTTGCTGTGCTGTCTATTTGAGATGAAATGAACATTGTGGACAGTTTTCAGCAAGTTGCAACATGAAATACAGAAATAGCACTTTTCCATAAACAAGCTCTAAATCATGTTTGATGCACTCTGGATGTCCAATTTTTGCTGTCTGTCTATTTGAGATGAAATGAACATTGTGGACAGTTTTCAGCAAGTTGCAACATTAAATGCAGAAAAGCACTTTTCCATAAACAAGCTCTAAATCATGTTTGATGCACTCTGGATGTCCAATTATTGCTGTGCTGTCTATTTGAGATGAAATGAACATTGTGACAGTTTTCAGCAAGTTGCAACATGGAAATCAGAAATAAGCACTTTTCCATAAACCTCTAAATCATGTTTGATGCACTCTGGATGTCCAATTTTTTTGTTATTTCTATTTGAGATGAAATGAACATGTGGACAGTTTTCAGCAAGTTGCAACATGGAAATACAGAAATAAGCACTTTTCCATAAACAAGCTCTAAATCATGTTGATGCACTCTGGATGTCCAATTTTTGCTGTGCTGTCTATTTGAGATGAAATGAACATTGTGGACATTTTTCAGCAAGTTGCAACATGGAAATACAGAAATAAGCACTTTCATAAACAAGCTCTAAATCATGTTTGATGCACTCTGGATGTCCAATTTGCTGTGCTGTCTATTTGAGATGAAATGAACATTGTGGACAGTTTTCAGCAAGTTGCAACATGGAAAACAGAAATACACTTTTCCATAAACAAGCTCTAATCATGTTTGATGCACTCTGGATGTCCATGTTTGCTGTTCTGTCTATTTGAGATGAATGAACATTGTGGACAGTTTTCAGCAAGTTGCAACATGGAAATCAGAAATAAGCACTTTTCCATAAACAAGCTCTAAATCATGTTTGATGCACTCTGGATGTCCAATTTTGGCTGTGCTGTCTATTTGAGATGAAATGAACATTGTGGACAGTTTTCAGCAAGTTGCAACATGGAAACAGAAAAGCACTTTTCCATAAACAAGCTCTAAATCATGTTTGATGCACTCTGGATGTCCAATTTTTGCTGTGCTGTCTATTTGAGATGAAATGAACATTGTGGACAGTTTTCAGCAAGTTGCAACATGAAATACAGAAATAAGCACTTTTCCATAAACAAGCTCTAAATCATGTTTGATGCACTCTGGATGTCCAATTTTTGCTGTGCTGTCTATTTGAGATGAAATGAATTTGGGACGTTTTCAGCAAGTGCAACATGGAAATACAGAAATAAGCACTTTTCCATAAACAAGCTCTAAATCATGTTTGATGCACTCTGGATGTCCAATTTTGCTGTGCTGTCTATTTGATGAGATGAAATGAACATTGTGGACAGTTTTCAGCAAGTTGCAACATGAAATACAGAAATAGCACTTTTCCATAAACAAGCTCTAAATCATGTTTGATGCACTCTGGATGTCCAATTTTTGCTGTGCTGTCTATTTGAGATGAATGAACATTGTGGACAGTTTTCAGCAAGTTGCAACATGGAAATACAGAAATAAGCACTTTCCATAAACAAGCTCTAAATCATGTTTGATGCACTCTGGATGTCCAATTTTTGCTGTTCTGTCTATTTGAGATGAAATGAACATTGTGGACAGTTTTCAGCAAGTTGCAACATGGAAATACAGAAATAAGCACTTTTCCATAAACAAGCTCTAAATCATGTTTGATGCACTCTGATGTCCAAATTTTGCTGTGCTGTCTATTTGAGATGAAATGAACATTGTGGACAGTTTTCAGCAAGTTGCAACATGGAAATACAGAAATAAGCACTTTTCCATAAACAAGCTCTAAATCATGTTTGATGCACTCTGGATGCCAATATTTGCTGTGCTGTCTATTTGAGATGAAATAACATTGTGGACAGTTTTCAGCAAGTTGCAACATGGAATACAGAATAAGCACTTTTCCATAAACAAGCTCTAAATCATGTTTGATGCACTCTGGATGTCCAATTTTTGCTGTTCTGTCTATTTGAGATGAAATGAACTTGTGGACAGTTTTCAGCAAGTTGCAACATTAAATACAGAAATAGCACTTTTCCATAAACAAGCTCTAAATCATGTTTGATGCACTCTGGATGTCCAATTTTTGCTGTTCTGTCTATTTGAGAAAATGAACATTGTGGACAGTTTTCAGCAAGTTGCAACATGAAACAGAAATAAGCACTTTTCCATAAACAAGCTCTAAATCATGTGTGATGCACTCTGGATGGCCATATTTGCTGTGCTGTGTCTAGGTGAAGAGTGAAAATGAAACATTGTGGACAGTTTTCACAAGTTGCAACATGGAAATATGCAGAAATAAGCACTTTTCCACATAAACAAGCTCTAAAATCAGAGTTTGAAATGCACTCTGGAATGTCCATATTGACTGTGCTGTCCTAGTTGAGATGAAATGAGACCAGTGGGACAGTGTTCAAGCAAGGTGCAACATGGAAATACAGGAAATAAGCACTTTCCATAAACAAGCTCTAAATCATGTTGATGCAGCTCGGATGTCCAATTGTTGCTGTGCTGCATCTAAGTTGACAGATGAATGAACAATCCGGGACAGTGTTTCAGGCAAGTTGCCAACATTGGAAATGCAGAAATAAGCACTTTTCCATAAACAAGCTCCTAAATCATGTTTGATGCAACTCTGGATGTCCAATTTTTGGCTGTGCTGTGTCTAGGTTGAGATGAAATGAACAGTGTGACAGTTTTCAGCAAGTTGCAACATGGAAATACAGAAATAAGCACTTTTCCATAAACAAGCTCTAAATCATGTTTGATGCACTCTGGAGTGTCCAATATTTGCTGGTGTCTGTCTATTTGAGATGAATGAACATTGTGGACAGTTTTCAGCAAGTTGCAACATGTAAATACAGAACATAAGCACTTTTCCATAACAAGCTCTAAATCATGTTTGATGCACTCTGGATGTCCAATTTTTACTGTTCTGTCTATTTGAGATGAAATGAACATTGTGACAGTTTTCAGCAAGTTGCAACATGAAATAACAGATAATAAGCACTTTTCCATAAACAAGCTCTAAATCATGTTTGATGCACTCTGGATGTCCAATTTTTGCTGTTCATGTCTATTTGAGATGAAATGAACTTGTGGGACAGTTTCAGCAAGTTGCAACATGGAAATACAGAAATAAGCACTTTTCCAGAAACAAGCTCTAAATCATGTTTGATGCACTCTGGATGTCCAATTTTGCTGTGCTGTTCTATTTGAGATGAAATGAACATGTGGACAGTTTTCAGCAAGTTTGCAACATGGAAATACAGAATAAGCACTTTCCAATAAACAAGCTCTAAATCATGTTTTGATGCACTCTGGATGTCCAATTTTTGCTGTGCTGTCTATTTGAGATGAAATGAACATTGTGGAAGTTTTCAGCAAGTTGCAACATGGAAATACAGAAATAAGCATTTCCATAAACAAGCTCTAAATCATGTTTGATGCACTCTGGATGTCCTAATTTGCCGTCTGTGTCTAGGTTGAGATGAAATGAACCTTGTGGACAGTTTTCAGCAAGTTGCAACATGAAATGACAGAAATAAGCACTTTTCCATAAACAAGCTCTAAAATCATGTTTGATGCACTCTGGATGTCCAATTTTTTGCTGTGCTGTCTATTGAGATGAAATGAACATTGTGGACAGTTTTTCAGCAAGTTGCAACCATTGAAATGCAGAAATAAGCATTTTTCCATAAACACAGCTCTAAATCATGTTGATGCACTCTGGATGTCCAATTTTTGCTGTGCTGTCTATTTGAGATGAAATGAACATTGTGGACAGTTTTCAGCAAGTTGCAACATGGAAATACAGAAATAAGCACTTTTCCATAAACAAGCTCTAAATCATGTTTGATGCACTCTGGTCCAAATTTTGTTTTGTTGCTGTCTATTTGAGATGAAATGAACATTGTGGACAGTTTTCAGCAAGTTGCAACATGGAAATGCAGAAATAAGCACTTTTCCATAAACAAGCTCTAAATCATGTTTGATGCACTCTGGATGTCCATTTTTGTTTCTGTCTATTTGAGATGAAATGAACATTGTGGACAGTTTTCAGCAAGTTGCAACATGAAAATACAGAAATAAGCACTTTTCCATAAACAAGCTCTAAATCATGTTTGATGCACTCTGGATGTCCAATTTTTGCTGTGCTGTCTATTTGAGATGAAATGAACATTGTGACAGTTTTCAGCAAGTTGCAACATGAAATACAGAAATAAGCACTTTTCCATAAACAAGCTCTAAATCATGTTTGATGCACTCTGGATGTCCAATTTTGCTGTGCTGTCTATTTGAGATGAAATGAACATTGTGGACAGTTTTCAGCAAGTTGCAACATTGAAATACAGAAATAAGCACTTTTCCATAAACAAGCTCTAAATCATGTTTGATGCACTCTGGATGTCCAATTTTTGCTGTTCTGTCTATTTGAGATTGAATGAATGAACATTGTGGACAGTTTTCAGCAAGTTGCAACATGGAAATACAGAAATAAGCACTTTTCCATAAACAAGCTCTAAATCATGTTTGATGCACTCTGGATGTCAATTTTGCTGTGCTGTCTATTTGAGATGAAATGAACATTGTGGACAGTTTTCAGCAAGTTGCAACATGAAATACAGAAATAAGCACTTTTCCATAAACAAGCTCTAAATCATGTTTGATGCACTCTGGATGTCCATTTTTGCTGTGCTGTCTATTTGAGATGAAATGAACATTGTGGACAGTTTTCAGCAAGTTGCAACATTGAAATGCAGAAATAAGCACTTTTTCCATAAACAAGCTCTAAATCATGTTTGATGCACTCTGGATGTCCAATTTTTGCTGTGCTGTGTCTAGGTTGAGATGAAATGAACATTGTGGACAGTTTTCAGCAAGTTGCAACATGGAAATACAGAAATAAGCACTTTTCCATAAACAAGCTCTAAATCATGTTTGATGCACTCTGGATGTCAATTTTACTGTGCTGTCTAGTTGAGATGAAATGAACATTGTGGACAGTTTTCAGCAAGTTGCAACATGGAAATACAGAAATAAGCACTTTTCCATAAACAAGCTCTAAATCATGTTGATGCACTCTGGATGTCCAAATTTTTGCTGTTCTGTCTATGTTGAGATGAAATGAACATTGTGGACAGTTTCAGCAAGTTGCAACATTGAAATACAGAAATAAGCACTTTTCCATAAACAAGCTCTAAATCATGTTTGATGCACTCTGGATGTCCAATTTTTGCTGTGCTGTCTAGTTGAGATGAAATTGAACATATGTGGACAGTTTTCAGCAAGTTGCAACATGGAAATACAGAAATAAGCACTTTTCCATAAACAAGCTCTAAATCATGTTTGATGCACTCTGGATGTCCAATTTTTGCTGTGCTGTGTCTATTTGAGATGAAATGAACATTGTGGGACAGTTTTCAGCAAGTTGCAACATGGAAATACAGAAATAAGCACTTTTCCATAAACAAGCTCTAAATCATGTTTGAATGCACTCTGGATGTCCAATTTTTGCTGTGCTGTGTCTAGTTGAGATGAAATGAACATTGTGGACAGTTTTCAGCAAGTTGCAACATGGAAATACAGAAATAAGCACTTTTCCATAAACAAGCTCTAAATCATGTTTGATGCACTCTGGATGTCCAATTTTTGCTGTGCTGTCTATAGTTGAGATGAAATGAACATGTGGACAGTTTCAGCAAGTTGCAACATGAACATACAGAAATAAGCACTTTTCCATAAACAAGCTCTAAATCATGTTTGATGCACTCTGGATGTCCAATTTTTGCTGTTCTGTCTATTTGAGATGAAATGAACATTGTGGACAGTTTTCAGCAAGTTGCAACATGAAAACAGAAATAAGCACTTTTCCATAAACAAGCTCTAAATCATGTTTGATGCACTCTGGATGTCCAATATTTGCTGTTCTGTCTATTTGAGATGAAATGAACATTGTGGACAGTTTTCAGCAAGTTGCAACATTGAAATACAGAAATAAGCACTTTTCCATAAACAAGCTCTAAATCATGTTTGATGCACTCTGGATGTCCAATTTTTACTGTTCTGTCTATTTGAGATGAAATGAACATGTGGACAGTTTTCAGCAAGTTGCAACATGAAATACAGAAATAAGCACTTTTCCATAAACAAGCTCTAAATCATGTTTGATGCACTCTGGATGTCCAATTTTTGCTGTGCTGTCTATTTGAGATGAAATGAACATTGTGGACAGTTTTCAGCAAGTTGCAACATGGAATACAGAAATAAGCACTTTTCCGATAAACAAGCTCTAAATCATGTTTGATGCACTCTGGATGGTCCCAATTTTTGCTGTCTGTCTATATTGAGATGAAATGAACATCGTGACAGTTTTCAGCAAGTTTGCAACATGAAATACAGAAATAAGCATTTTTCCATAAACAAGCTCTAAATCATGTTTGATGCACTCTGGATGTCCAATTTTTGCCTGTTCTGTCTATTTGAGATGAAAAATGAACAGTGTGACAGTTTTCAGCAAGTTGCAACATGAAATACAGAAATAAGCACTTTTCCATGAAACAAGCTCTAAAATCATGTTTGATGCACTCTGTATGTCCAATTTTTACTGTTCTGTCTTATTGAGATGAAAATGAACATTGTGGACAGTTTTCAGCAAGTTGCAACATGGACATACAGAATAAGCATCTTTTTCCCATATACAAGCTCTAAATCATGTTTGATGCACTCTGGATAACATGTTTGCTGTGCTTGTCTATATTGAGATGAAATGAACCATTGTGGACAGTTTTCAGCAAGTTGCAACATGGAAATACAGAAATAAGCACTTTTCCATAAACAAGCTCTAAATCATGTTTGATGCACTCTGGATGTCCAATTTTGCTGTGCTGTCTAGTTGAGATGAAATGAACATTGTGGACAGTTTTCAGCAAGTTGCAACATGGAAATACAGAAATAAGCACTTTTCCATAAACAAGCTCTAAATCAGGTTTGATGCACTCTGGATGTCCAATTTTTGCTGTCTGTGTCTAGGTTGAGATGAAATGAACATTGTGGACAGTATTTCAGCAAGTTGCAACCATTGAAATGCAGAAATAAGCACTTTTCCATAACAAGCTCTAAATCATGTTTGATGCACTCTGGATGTCCAATTTTTGCTGTGCTGTGTCTAGGTTGAAGATGAAATGAAACATTGTGGACAGTTTTCAGCAAGTTGCAACATTGGAATGCAGAAATAAGCACTTTTCCATAAACAAGCTCTAAATCATGTTTTGGATGCACTCTGGATGTCCAATTTTGCTGTCTGTCTATTTGAGATAAATGAACATGTGGACAGTTTTCAGGCAAGTTGCAACATGGAAATACAGAAATAAGCACTTTTCCATAAACAAGCTCTAAATATGTTTGATGCACTCTGATGTCCAATTTTTACTGTTCTGAATCTATTGAGATGAAATGAACATTGTAGGACAGTTTCAGCAAGTTGCAACATGGAATACAGAAATAAGCACTTTTCCATAAACAAGCTCTAAATCATGTTTGATGCACTCTGGATGTCCATTATTTACTGTTCTGTCTATGTTGAGATGAGAATGACATGTGACAGTTTTCAGCAAGTTCAACATGGAAATACAGAAATAAGCACTTTCCATAAACAACTCTAATCATGTTTGATGCACTCTGGATGTCCAATTTTTGCTGTTCTGTTCTATTTGAGATGAAATGAACATGTGGGACAGTTTCAGCAAGTTGCAACATGGAAATACAGAAATAAGCACTTTTCCATAAACAAGCTCTAAATCATGTTTGATGCACTCTGGATGTCCAATTTTTGCTGTTCTGTCTATTTGAGATGAAATGAACATTGTGGACAGTTTTCAGCAAGTTGCAACATGGAAATACAGAAATAAGCACTTTTCCATAACAAGCTCTAAATCATGTTTGATGCACTCTGGATGTCCAATTTTTGCTGTGCTGTCTATTTGAGATGAAATGTGGACAGTTTTCAGCAAGTTGCAACAGGAAATACAGAATAAGCACTTTTCCATAAACAAGCTCTAAATCATGTTTGATGCACTCTGGATAAAAATTTTTTGTTATGTCTATTTGAGATGAATGAACATTGTGGACATTTTCAGCAAGTTGCAACATTGAAATACAGAATAAGCACTTTTCCATAAACAAGCTCTAAATCATGTTTGATGCACTCTGGATGTCCAATTTTTGCTGTGCTGTCTATTTGAGATGAAATGAACACTGTGGACAGTTTTCAGCAAGTTGCAACATTGAAATGCAGAATAAGCACTTTTCCATAAACAAGCTCTAAATCATGTTTGATGCACTCTGGATGCCAATTTGTTTGCTGTGCTTAGGTTGAGATGAATGAACAACACTGTGACAGTTTTCAGCAAGTTTCCAACATGTGAAATGCAGAATAAGCACTTTTCCATAAACAAGATCTAAATCATGTTTGATGCACTCTGGAGGTCACCAATTTTTTGCTGTGCTGTCTTTAGTTGAGATGATATGAACGCCGTGGACAGTTTTCAGCAAGTTGCAACATTGAAATGCAGACAAATAAGCACTTTTCCATAAACAAGCTCTAAATCATGTGTTGATGCACTCTGGATGTCCAATTTTTGCTGTGCTGTGTCTAGTTGAGATGAAATGAAAACACCGTGGACAGTTTTCAGCTAAGTTGCAACATTGAAATGCAGAATAAGCACTTTTCCATAAACAAGCATCTAAATCATGTTTGATGCACTCTGGATGTCCAATTTTTTTGTTTGTCTATTTGAGATGAATGAACATTGTGGACTTTTTCAGCAGTTGCAACATGAAATACAGAAATAAGCACTTTTCCATAACAAGCTCTAAATCATGTTTGATGCACTCTGGATGTCCAATTTTTGCTGTTCTGTCTATTTGAGATGAAATGAATTGTGGACAGTTTTCAGCAAGTTGCAACATTAAATACAGAAAATAAGCACTTTTCCATAAACCAGCTCTAAATCATGTTTGATGCACTCTGGATAAACCATTTTTTTTGTTGCTGTTCTTATTTGAGATGAAATGAACATTGTGGACAGTTTTCAGCAAGTTGCAACATGGAATACAGAAATAAGCACTTTTCCATAAACACGCTCTAAATCATGTTTGATGCACTCTGGATGTCCAATTTTTGCTGTCTGTCTATTTCGATGAAATGACATTGTGGACAGTTTTTCAGCAAGTTGCAACATGAAATACAGAAAATAAGCACTTTGTGAAATGCTGAATACAACAGTTGTAGTAGACCTCACAGTGAAATGCTGAATACAACAGGTGTAGTAGACCTCACAGTCAAATGCTGAATACAACAGGTGTAGTAGACCTCACAGTCAAATGCTGAATACAACAGGTGTAGTAGACCTTACAGTGTAATGCTGAATACAACAGGTGTAGTAGACCTCACAGTGAAATGCTGAATACAACAGGTGTAGGTAGACCTTACAGTGAAATGCTGAATACAACAGTTGTAGTAGACCTTACAGTGAAATGCTGAACACAACAGGTGTAGTAGACCTTACAGTGAAATGATGAATACAACAGGTGTAGTAGACCTTACAGTGTAATGCTGAATACAACAGGTGTAGTAGACCTTACAGTGTAATGCTGAATACAACAGGTGTAGTAGACCTTACAGTGAAATGCTGAAAACAACAGGTGTAGTAGACCTCACAGTCAAATGCTGAATAAACCAGGTGTAGTAGACCTTACAGTGAAATGCTGAATACAACAGTGTAGTAGACCTCACAGTGAAATACTGATACAACAGGTGTAGTAGACCTCACAGTGAAATCTGAATACAACAGGTGTAGTAGACCTTACAGTGAAATGCTGAATACAACAGTGTAGTAGACCTCACAGTGAAATGCTGAATACAACAGGTGTAGTAGACCTCACAGTGAAATGCTGAATCAACAGGTGTAGTAGACCTCACAGTGAAATGCTGAATACAACAGGTGTAGTAGACCTTACAGTGAAATGCTGAATACAACAGGTGTAGTAGACCTTACAGTGAAATGCTGAATACAACAGGTTGTAGTAGCTCACTCACAGTGAAATGCTGAATACAACAGGTGTAGTAGACCTCACAGTCAATGCTGAATACAACAGGTGTAGTAGAACCTTACAGTGTAATGCTGAATACAACAGGTGTAGTAGACCTTACAGTGAAATGCTGAATACAACAGGTGTAGTAGACCTCACAGTCAAATGCTGAATACAACAGTGTAGTAGACCTTACAGTGAAATGCTGAATACAACAGGTGTAGTAGACCTCACAGTGAAATACTGAATACAACAGGTGAGTAGACCTTACAGTGAAATGCTGAATACACAGGTGTAGTAGACCTTACAGTGAAATGCTGAATACAACAGGTGTAGTAGACCTTACAGTGAAATGCTGAATACAACAGGTGTAGTAGACCTCACAGTGAAATGCTGAATACAACAGGTGTAGTAGACCTCACAGTGAAATGCTGAATACAACAGGTGTAGTAGACCTTACAGTGAAATGCTGAATACAACAGGTGTAGTAGACCTTACAGTGAAATGCTGAATACAACAGGTGTAGTAGACCTCACAGTGTAATGCTGAATACAACAGGTGTAGTAGACCTCACAGTGAAATGCTGAATACAACAGGTGTAGTAGACCTCACAGTGAAATGCTGAATACAACAGGTGTAGTAGACCTCACAGTCAAATGCTGAATACAACAGGTGTAGTAGACCTTACAGTGAAATGCTGATACAACAGGTGTAGTAGACCTCACAGTGAAATGCTGAATACAACAGGTATAGTAGACCTCACAGTGAAATGCTGAATACAACAGGTGTAGTAGACCTCACAGTGAAATGCTGAATACAACAGGTGTAGTAGACCTTACAGTGAAATGCTGAATACAACAGGTGTAGTAGACCTTACAGTGAAATGCTGAATACAACAGGTGTAGTAGACCTTACAGTGAAATGCTGAATACAACAGGTGTAGTAGACCTCACAGTGAAATGCTGAATACAACAGGTGTAGTAGACCTCACAGTGAAATGCTGAATACAACAGGTGTAGTAGACCTCACAGTGAAATACTGAATACAACAGGTGTAGTAGACCTTACAGTGAAATGCTGAATACAACAGGTGTAGTAGACCTTACAGTGAAATGCTGAATACAACAGGTGTAGTAGACCTTACAGTGAAATGCTGAATACAACAGTTGTAGTAGACCTCACAGTGAAATGCTGAATACAACAGGTGTAGTAGACCTCACAGTCAAATGCTGAATACAACAGGTGTAGTAGACCTTACAGTGAAATGCTGAATACAACAGGTGTAGTAGACCTTACAGTGAAATGCTGAATACAACAGGTGTAGTAGACCTCACAGTGAAATGCTGAATACAACAGGTGTAGTAGACCTTACAGTGAAATGCTGAATACAACAGGTGTAGTAGACCTTACAGTGAAATGCTGAATACAACAGGTGTAGTAGACCTTACAGTGAAATGATGAATACAACAGGTGTAGTAGACCTTACAGTGAAATGCTGAATACAACAGGTGTAGTAGACCTTACAGTGAAATGCTGAATACAACAGGTGTAGTAGACCTTACAGTGAAATGCTGAAAACAACAGGTGTAGTAGACCTCACAGTCAAATGCTGAATAAACCAGGTGTAGTAGACCTTACAGTGAAATGCTGAATACAACAGGTGTAGTAGACCTCACAGTGAAATGCTGAATACAACAGGTGTAGTAGACCTCACAGTGAAATGCTGAATACAACAGGT
The DNA here is from genome assembly GCF_002021735.2 of Oncorhynchus kisutch. Taxonomy (NCBI): domain Eukaryota; kingdom Metazoa; phylum Chordata; class Actinopteri; order Salmoniformes; family Salmonidae; genus Oncorhynchus; species Oncorhynchus kisutch. The sequence continues at coordinate 3,830,638 of NC_034176.2, read as the reverse complement.
GTAGTAGACCTTACAGTGAAATGCTGAATACAACAGGTGTAGTAGACCTCACAGTGAAATGCTGAATACAACAGGTGTAGTAGACCTTACAGTGTAATGCTGAATACAACAGGTGTAGTAGACCTTACAGTGTAATGCTGAATACAACAGGTGTAGTAGACCTTACAGTGAAATGCTGAATACAACAGGTGTAGTAGACCTCACAGTGAAATGCTGAATACAACAGGTGTAGTAGACCTCACAGTGAAATGCTGAATACAACAGGTGTAGTAGACCTCACAGTGAAATACTGAATACAACAGGTGTAGTAGACCTTACAGTGAAATGCTGAATACAACAGGTGTAGTAGACCTTACAGTGAAATGCTGAATACAACAGGTGTAGTAGACCTTACAGTGAAATGCTGAACAACAACAGTTGTAGTAGACCTCACAGTGAAATGCTGAATACAACAGGTGTAGTAGACCTCACAGTGAAATGCTGAATACAACAGGTGTAGTAGACCTCACAGTCAAATGCTGAATACAACAGGTGTAGTAGACCTTACAGTGTAATGCTGAATACAACAGGTGTAGTAGACCTCACAGTGAAATGCTGAATACAACAGGTGTAGTAGACCTTACAGTGAAATGCTGAATACAACAGTTGTAGTAGACCTTACAGTGAAATGCTGAACACAACAGGTGTAGTAGACCTTACAGTGAAATGATGAATACAACAGGTGTAGTAGACCTTACAGTGTAATGCTGAATACAACAGGTGTAGTAGACCTTACAGTGTAATGCTGAATACAACAGGTGTAGTAGACCTTACAGTGAAATGCTGAAAACAACAGGTGTAGTAGACCTCACAGTCAAATGCTGAATAAACCAGGTGTAGTAGACCTTACAGTGAAATGCTGAATACAACAGGTGTAGTAGACCTCACAGTGAAATACTGAATACAACAGGTGTAGTAGACCTCACAGTGAAATACTGAATACAACAGGTGTAGTAGACCTTACAGTGAAATGCTGAATACAACAGGTGTAGTAGACCTCACAGTGAAATGCTGAATACAACAGGTGTAGTAGACCTCACAGTGAAATGCTGAATACAACAGGTGTAGTAGACCTCACAGTGAAATGCTGAATACAACAGGTGTAGTAGACCTTACAGTGAAATGCTGAATACAACAGGTGTAGTAGACCTTACAGTGAAATGCTGAATACAACAGGTGTAGTAGACCTCACAGTGAAATGCTGAATACAACAGGTGTAGTAGACCTCACAGTGAAATGCTGAATACAACAGGTGTAGTAGACCTTACAGTGTAATGCTGAATACAACAGGTGTAGTAGACCTTACAGTGAAATGCTGAATACAACAGGTGTAGTAGACCTCACAGTGAAATGCTGAATACAACAGGTGTAGTAGACCTTACAGTGAAATGCTGAATACAACAGGTGTAGTAGACCTCACAGTGAAATGCTGAATACAACAGGTGTAGTAGACCTCACAGTGAAATGCTGAATACAACAGGTGTAGTAGACCTTACAGTGAAATGCTGAATACAACAGGTGTAGTAGACCTTACAGTGAAATGCTGAATACAACAGGTGTAGTAGACCTCACAGTGAAATGCTGAATACAACAGGTGTAGTAGACCTCACAGTGAAATGCTGAATACAACAGGTGTAGTAGACCTTACAGTGAAATGCTGAATACAACAGGTGTAGTAGACCTTACAGTGAAATGATGAATACAACAGGTGTAGTAGACCTCACAGTGAAATGCTGAATACAACAGGTGTAGTAGACCTCACAGTGAAATGCTGAATAAAACAGGTGTAGTAGACCTCACAGTGAAATGCTGAATACAACAGGTGTAGTAGACCTCACAGTGAAATGCTGAATACAACAGGTGTAGTAGACCTCACAGTGAAATGCTGAATACAACAGGTGTAGTAGACCTCACAGTGAAATACTGAATACAACAGGTGTAGTAGACCTCACAGTGAAATGCTGAATACAACAGGTGTAGTAGACCTTTACAGTGAAATGCTGAATACAACAGGTGTTTTAGTAGACCTTACAGTGAAATGCTGGAATACAACAGGGTTAGTAGACTCACAGTGAAATGCTGAATAACAACAGGTGTAGGTAGACCTTACAGTGAAATGCTGAATACAACAGTTGTAGTAGACCTTACAGTGAATGATGAATACAACAGGTGTAGTAGACCTTACAGTGAAATGATGAATACAACAGGTTGTAGTAGACCTTACAGTGTAATGCTGAATACAACAGGTGTAGTAGACCTTACAGTGAAATGCTGAATACAACAGGTGTATTAGACCTCACAGTCAAATGCTGAATACAACAGGTGTAGTAGACCTCACAGTGAAATGCTGAATACAACAGGTGTAGTATACCTCACAGTGAAATACTGAATACAAACAGGTGTAATAGACCTTACAGTCAAATGCTGAATGCAACAGGTTTAGTAGACCTTACAGTGAAATGCTGAATACAACAGGTGTAGTAGACCTTACAGTGAAATGCTGAATACAACAGTTGTAGTAGACCTCACAGTGAAATGCTGAATACAACAGGTGTAGTAGACCTGACAGTGAAATGCTGAATACAACAGGTGTAGTAGACCTCACAGTGAAATGCTGAATAAAACAGGTGTAGTAGACCACACAGTCAAATGCTGAATACAACAGGTGTAGTAGACCTGACAGTGTAATGCTGAATACAACAGGTGTAGTAGACCTTACAGTGAAATGCTGAATACAACAGGTGTAGTAGACCTCACAGTGAAAAACTGAATACAACAGGTGTAGTAGACCTTATAGTGAAATGCTGAATACAACAGGTGTAGTAGACCTTACAGTGAAATGCTGAATACAACAGGTGTAGTAGACCTTACAGTGAAATGCTGAATACAACAGGTGTATAGACCTCACAGTGAAATACTGAATACAACAGGTGTAGTAGACCTCACAGTGAAATGCTGAATACAACAGGTGTAGTAGACCTTACAGTGAAATGCTGAATACAACAGGTGTAGTAGACCTTACAGTGAAATGCTGAATACAACAGGTGTAGTAGACCTCACAGTGAAATGCTGAATACAACAGGTGTAGGTAGACCTTACAGTGAAATGCTGAATACAACAGTTGTAGTAGACCTTACAGTGAAATGCTGAATACAACAGGTGTAGTAGACCTTACAGTGAAATGATGAATACAACAGGTGTAGTAGACCTTACAGTGTAATGCTGAATACAACAGGTGTATTAGACCTCACAGTCAAATGCTGAATACAACAGGTGTAGTAGACCTCACAGTGAAATGCTGAATACAAACAGGTGTAGTATACCTCACAGTGAAATACTGAATACAACAGGTGTAATAGACCTTACAGTGAAATGCTGAATACAACAGGTGTAGTAGACCTTACAGTGAAATGCTGAATACAACAGGTGTAGTAGACCTTACAGTGAAATGCTGAATACAACAGTTGTAGTAGACCTCACAGTGAAATGCTGAATACAACAGGTGTAGTAGACCTGACAGTGAAATGCTGAATACAACAGGTGTAGTAGACCTCACAGTCAAATGCTGAATACAACAGGTGTAGTAGACCTCACAGTCAAATGCTGAATACAACAGGTGTAGTAGACCTTACAGTGAAATGCTGAATACAACAGGTGTAGTAGACCTTACAGTGAAATGCTGAATACAACAGTTGTTGTAGACCTCACAGTGAAATGCTGAATACAACAGGTGTAGTAGACCTGACAGTGAAATGCTGAATACAACAGGTGTAGTAGACCTCACAGTGAAATGCTGAATAAAACAGGTGTAGTAGACCTCACAGTAAAATGCTGAATACAAACAGGTGTAGTAGACCTCACAGTCAAATGCTGAATACAACAGGTGTAGTAGACCTTACAGTGTAATGCTGAATACAACAGGTGTAGTAGACCTTACAGTGTAATGCTGAATACAACAGGTGTAGTAGACCTTACAGTGAAATGCTGAATACAACAGGTGTAGTAGACCTCACAGTCAAATGCTGAATACAACAGGTGTAGTAGACCTCACAGTGAAATGCTGAATACAACAGGTGTAGTAGACCTCACAGTGAAATACTGAATACAACAGGTGTAGTAGACCTTACAGTGAAATGCTGAATACAACAGGTGTAGTAGACCTTACAGTGAAATGCTGAATACAACAGGTGTAGTAGATCTTACAGTGAAATGCTGAATACAACAGTTGTAGTAGACCTCACAGTGAAATGCTGAATACAACAGGTGTAGTAGACCTCACAGTGAAATGCTGAATAAAACAGGTGTAGTAGACCTCACAGTCAAATGCTGAATACAACAGGTGTAGTAGACCTCACAGTCAAATGCTGAATACAACAGGTGTAGTAGACCTTACAGTGAAATGCTGAATGCAACAGGTGTAGGTAGACCTCACAGTGAAATGCTGAATACAACAGGTGTAGTAGACCTTACAGTGAAATGCTGAATACAACAGGTGTAGTAGACCTCACAGTGAAATGCTGAATACAACAGGTGTAGTAGACCTCACAGTGAAATGCTGAATTCAACAGGTGTAGGTAGACCTTACAGTGAAATGCTGAATACAACAGGTGTAGTAGACCTTACAGTGAAATGCTGATACAACAGGTGTAGTAGACCTCACAGTGAAATGCTGAATACAACAGGTATAGTAGACCTCACAGTGAAATGCTGAATACAACAGGTGTAGTAGACCTCACAGTCAAATGCTGAATACAACAGGTGTAGTAGACCTTACAGTGTAATGCTGAATACAACAGGTGTAGTAGACCTTACAGTGTAATGCTGAATACAACAGGTGTAGTAGACCTTACAGTGAAATGCTGAATACAACAGGTGTAGTAGACCTCACAGTCAAATGCTGAATACAACAGGTGTAGTAGACCTTACAGTGAAATGCTGATACAACAGGTGTAGTAGACCTCACAGTGAAATGCTGAATACAACAGGTATAGTAGACCTCACAGTGAAATGCTGAATACAACAGGTGTAGTAGACCTCACAGTCAAATGCTGAATACAACAGGTGTAGTAGACCTTACAGTGTAATGCTGAATACAACAGGTGTAGTAGACCTTACAGTGTAATGCTGAATACAACAGGTGTAGTAGACCTTACAGTGAAATGCTGAATACAACAGGTGTAGTAGACCTCACAGTCAAATGCTGAATACAACAGGTGTAGTAGACCTCACAGTGAAATGCTGAATACAACAGGTGTAGTAGACCTCACAGTGAAATACTGAATACAACAGGTGTAGTAGACCTTACAGTGAAATGCTGAATACTACAGGTGTAGTAGACCTTACAGTGAAATGCTGAATACAACAGGTGTAGTAGACCTTACAGTGAAATGCTGAATACAACAGTTGTAGTAGACCTCACAGTGAAATGCTGAATACAACAGGTGTAGTAGACCTGACAGTGAAATGCTGAATACAACAGGTGTAGTAGACCTCACAGTGAATTGCTGAATAAAACAGGTGTAGTAGACCTTACAGTGAAATGCTGAATACAACAGTTGTAGTAGACCTCACAGTGAAATGCTGAATACAACAGGTGTAGTAGACCTCACAGTGAAATGCTGAATACAACAGTTGTAGTAGACCTTACAGTGAAATGCTGAATACAACAGGTGTAGTAGACCTTACAGTGAAATGATGAATACAACAGGTGTAGTAGACCTCACAGTGTAATGCTGAATACAACAGGTGTAGTAGACCTCACAGTGAAATACTGAATACAACAGGTGTAGTAAACCTCACAGTGAAATACTGAATACAACAGGTGTAGTAGACCTCACAGTGAAATGCTGAATACAACAGGTGTAGTAGACCTCACAGTGAAATGCTGAATACAACAGGTGTAGTAGACCTCACAGTGAAATGCTGAATACAACAGGTGTAGTAGACCTCACAGTGAAATACTGAATACAACAGGTGTAGTAGACCTTACAGTGAAATGCTGAATACAACAGGTGTAGTAGACCTTACAGTGAAATGCTGAATAAAACAGGTGTAGTAGACCTCACAGTCAAATGCTGAATACAACAGATGTAGTAGACCTCACAGTGAAATACTGAATACAACAGGTGTAGTAGACCTTACAGTGAAATGCTGAATACAACAGGTGTAGTAGACCTTACAGTGAAATGCTGAATAAAACAGGTGTAGTAGACCTCACAGTCAAATGCTGAATACAACAGGTGTAGTAGACCTCACAGTCAAATGCTGAATACAACAGGTGTAGTAGACCTCACAGTGAAATGCTGAATACAACAGGTGTAGTAGACCTCACAGTGAAATACTGAATACAACAGGTGTAGTAGACCTTACAGTGAAATGCTGAATACTACAGGTGTAGTAGACCTTACAGTGAAATGCTGAATACAACAGGTGTAGTAGACCTTACAGTGAAATGCTGAATACAACAGTTGTAGTAGACCTCACAGTGAAATGCTGAATACAACAGGTGTAGTAGACCTGACAGTGAAATGCTGAATACAACAGGTGTAGTAGACCTCACAGTGAATTGCTGAATAAAACAGGTGTAGTAGACCTTACAGTGAAATGCTGAATACAACAGTTGTAGTAGACCTCACAGTGAAATGCTGAATACAACAGGTGTAGTAGACCTCACAGTGAAATGCTGAATACAACAGTTGTAGTAGACCTTACAGTGAAATGCTGAATACAACAGGTGTAGTAGACCTTACAGTGAAATGATGAATACAACAGGTGTAGTAGACCTCACAGTGTAATGCTGAATACAACAGGTGTAGTAGACCTCACAGTGAAATACTGAATACAACAGGTGTAGTAAACCTCACAGTGAAATACTGAATACAACAGGTGTAGTAGACCTCACAGTGAAATGCTGAATACAACAGGTGTAGTAGACCTCACAGTGAAATGCTGAATACAACAGGTGTAGTAGACCTCACAGTGAAATGCTGAATACAACAGGTGTAGTAGACCTCACAGTGAAATACTGAATACAACAGGTGTAGTAGACCTTACAGTGAAATGCTGAATACAACAGGTGTAGTAGACCTTACAGTGAAATGCTGAATAAAACAGGTGTAGTAGACCTCACAGTCAAATGCTGAATACAACAGGTGTAGTAGACCTCACAGTGAAATACTGAATACAACAGGTGTAGTAGACCTTACAGTGAAATGCTGAATACAACAGGTGTAGTAGACCTTACAGTGAAATGCTGAATAAAACAGGTGTAGTAGACCTCACAGTCAAATGCTGAATACAACAGGTGTAGTAGACCTCACAGTCAAATGCTGAATACAACAGGTGTAGTAGACCTTACAGTGTAATGCTGAATACAACAGGTGTAGTAGACCTTACAGTGAAATGCTGAATACAACAGGTGTAGTAGACCTCACAGTCAAATGCTGAATACAACAGGTGTAGTAGACCTTACAGTGAAATGCTGAATACAACAGGTGTAGTAGACCTCACAGTGAAATACTGAATACAACAGGTGTAGTAGACCTCACAGTGAAATGCTGAATACAACAGGTGTAGTAGACCTTACAATGAAATGCTGAATACAACAGGTGTAGTAGACCTTACAGTGAAATGCTGAATACAACAGGTGTAGTAGACCTCACAGTGAAATACTGAATACAACAGGTGTAGTAGACCTCACAGTGAAATGCTGAATACAACAGTTGTAGTAGACCTTACAGTGAAATGCTGAATACAACAGGTGTAGTAGACCTTACAGTGAAATGATGAATACAACAGGTGTAGTAGACCTCACAGTGTAATGCTGAATACAACAGGTGTAGTAGACCTCACAGTGAAATGCTGAATAAAACAGGTGTAGTAGACCTCACAGTCAAATGCTGAATACAACAGGTGTAGTAGACCTCACAGTCAAATGCTGAATACAACAGGTGTAGTAGACCTCACAGTGAAATGCTGAATACAACAGGTGTAGTAGACCTCACAGTGAAATACTGAATACAACAGGTGTAGTAGACCTCACAGTGAAATGCTGAATACAACAGGTGTAATAGACCTTACAGTCAAATGCTGAATGCAACAGGTTTAGTAGACCTTACAGTGAAATGCTGAATACAACAGGTGTAGTAGACCTTACAGTGAAATGCTGAATACAACAGTTGTAGTAGACCTCACAGTGAAATGCTGAATACAACAGGTGTAGTAGACCTGACAGTGAAATGCTGAATACAACAGGTGTAGTAGACCTCACAGTGAAATGCTGAATAAAACAGGTGTAGTAGACCACACAGTCAAATGCTGAATACAACAGGTGTAGTAGACCTGACAGTGTAATGCTGAATACAACAGGTGTAGTAGACCTTACAGTGAAATGCTGAATACAACAGGTGTAGTAGACCTCACAGTGAAAAACTGAATACAACAGGTGTAGTAGACCTTATAGTGAAATGCTGAATACAACAGGTGTAGTAGACCTTACAGTGAAATGCTGAATACAACAGGTGTAGTAGACCTTACAGTGAAATGCTGAATACAACAGGTGTAGTAGACCTCACAGTGAAATACTGAATACAACAGGTGTAGTAGACCTCACAGTGAAATGCTGAATACAACAGGTGTAGTAGACCTTACAGTGAAATGCTGAATACAACAGGTGTAGTAGACCTTACAGTGAAATGCTGAATACAACAGGTGTAGTAGACCTCACAGTGAAATGCTGAATACAACAGGTGTAGGTAGACCTTACAGTGAAATGCTGAATACAACAGTTGTAGTAGACCTTACAGTGAAATGCTGAATACAACAGGTGTAGTAGACCTTACAGTGAAATGATGAATACAACAGGTGTAGTAGACCTTACAGTGTAATGCTGAATACAACAGGTGTATTAGACCTCACAGTCAAATGCTGAATACAACAGGTGTAGTAGACCTCACAGTGAAATGCTGAATACAACAGGTGTAGTATACCTCACAGTGAAATACTGAATACAACAGGTGTAATAGACCTTACAGTGAAATGCTGAATACAACAGGTGTAGTAGACCTTACAGTGAAATGCTGAATACAACAGGTGTAGTAGACCTTACAGTGAAATGCTGAATACAACAGTTGTAGTAGACCTCACAGTGAAATGCTGAATACAACAGGTGTAGTAGACCTGACAGTGAAATGCTGAATACAACAGGTGTAGTAGACCTCACAGTCAAATGCTGAATACAACAGGTGTAGTAGACCTCACAGTCAAATGCTGAATACAACAGTTGTAGTAGACCTCACAGTGAAATGCTGAATACAACAGGTGTAGTAGACCTGACAGTGAAATGCTGAATACAACAGGTGTAGTAGACCTCACAGTCAAATGCTGAATACAACAGGTGTAGTAGACCTCACAGTCAAATGCTGAATACAACAGGTGTAGTGGACCTCACAGTGAAATGCTGAATACAACAGGTGTAGTAGACCTCACAGTGAAATGCTGAATACAACAGGTGTAGTATACCTCACAGTGAAATACTGAATACAACAGGTGTAATAGACCTTACAGTCAAATGCTGAATGCAACAGGTTTAGTAGACCTTACAGTGAAATGCTGAATACAACAGGTGTAGTAGACCTTACAGTGTAATGCTGAATACAACAGTTGTAGTAGACCTCACAGTGAAATGCTGAATACAACAGGTGTAGTAGACCTGACAGTGAAATGCTGAATACAACAGGTGTAGTAGACCTCACAGTGAAATGCTGAATAAAACAGGTGTAGTAGACCTCACAGTCAAATGCTGAATACAACAGGTGTAGTAGACCTCACAGTCAAATGCTGAATACAACAGGTGTAGTAGACCTGACAGTGTAATGCTGAATACAACAGGTGTAGTAGACCTTACAGTGAAATGCTGAATACAACAGGTGTAGTAGACCTCACAGTGAAAAACTGAATACAACAGGTGTAGTAGACCTTATAGTGAAATGCTGAATACAACAGGTGTAGTAGACCTTACAGTGAAATGCTGAATACAACAGGTGTAGTAGACCTTACAGTGAAATGCTGAATACAACAGGTGTAGTAGACCTCACAGTGAAATACTGAATACAACAGGTGTAGTAGACCTCACAGTGAAATGCTGAATACAACAGGTGTAGTAGACCTTACAGTGAAATGCTGAATACAACAGGTGTAGTAGACCTTACAGTGAAATGCTGAATACAACAGGTGTAGTAGACCTCACAGTGAAATGCTGAATACAACAGGTGTAGGTAGACCTTACAGTGAAATGCTGAATACAACAGTTGTAGTAGACCTTACAGTGAAATGCTGAATACAACAGGTGTAGTAGACCTTACAGTGAAATGATGAATACAACAGGTGTAGTAGACCTTACAGTGAAATGCTGAATACAACAGGTGTAGTAGACCTTACAGTGAAATGCTGAATACAACAGGTGTAGTAGACCTCACAGTGAAATACTGAATACAACAGGTGTAGTAGACCTCACAGTGAAATGCTGAATACAACAGGTGTAGTAGACCTTACAGTGAAATGCTGAATACAACAGGTGTAGTAGACCTTACAGTGAAATGCTGAATACAACAGGTGTAGTAGACCTCACAGTGAAATGCTGAATACAACAGGTGTAGGTAGACCTTACAGTGAAATGCTGAATACAACAGTTGTAGTAGACCTTACAGTGAAATGCTGAATACAACAGGTGTAGTAGACCTTACAGTGAAATGATGAATACAACAGGTGTAGTAGACCTTACAGTGTAATGCTGAATACAACAGGTGTATTAGACCTCACAGTCAAATGCTGAATACAACAGGTGTAGTAGACCTCACAGTGAAATGCTGAATACAACAGGTGTAGTATACCTCACAGTGAAATACTGAATACAACAGGTGTAATAGACCTTACAGTGAAATGCTGAATACAACAGGTGTAGTAGACCTTACAGTGAAATGCTGAATACAACAGGTGTAGTAGACCTGACAGTGAAATGCTGAATACAACAGGTGTAGTAGACCTCACAGTCAAATGCTGAATACAACAGGTGTAGTAGACCTCACAGTCAAATGCTGAATACAACAGTTGTAGTAGACCTCACAGTGAAATGCTGAATACAACAGGTGTAGTAGACCTGACAGTGAAATGCTGAATACAACAGGTGTAGTAGACCTCACAGTCAAATGCTGAATACAACAGGTGTAGTAGACCTCACAGTCAAATGCTGAATACAACAGGTGTAGTGGACCTCACAGTGAAATGCTGAATACAACAGGTGTAGTAGACCTCACAGTGAAATGCTGAATACAACAGGTGTAGTAGACCTTACAGTGAAATGCTGAATACAACAGGTGTAGTAGACCTTACAGTGAAATGCTGAATACAACAGGTGTAGTAGACCTCACAGTGAAATACTGAATACAACAGGTGTAGTAGACCTCACAGTGAAATACTGAATACAACAGGTGTAGTAGACCTTACAGTGAAATGCTGAATACAACAGGTGTAGTAGACGTCACAGTGAAATGCTGAATACAACAGGTGTAGTAGACCTCACAGTGAAATACTGAATACAACAGGTGTAGTAGACCTTACAGTGAAATGCTGAATACAACAGGTGTAGTAGACCTTACAGTGAAATGCTGAATACAACAGATGTAGTAGACCTTACAGTGAAATGCTGAATACAACAGGTGTAGTAGACCTCACAGTGAAATACTGAATACAACAGGTGTAGTAGACCTTACAGTGAAATGCTGAATACAACAGGTGTAGTAGACCTTACAGTGAAATGCTGAATACAACAGGTGTAGTACACCTTACAGTGAAATGCTGAATACAACAGGTGTAGTACACCTTACAGTGAAATGCTGAATACAACAGGTGTAGTAGACCTTACAGTGAAATGCTGAATACAACAGGTGTAGTAGACCTTACAGTGAAATGCTGAATACAACAGGTGTAGTAGACCTTACAGTGAAATGCTGAATACAACAGGTGTAGTAGACCTTACAGTGAAATGCTGAATACAACAGGTGTAGTAGACCTTACAGTGAAATGCTGAATACAACAGGTGTAGTAGACCTTACAGTGAAATGCTGAATACAACAGGTGTAGTAGACCTCACAGTGAAATACTGAATACAACAGGTGTAGTAGACCTTACAGTGAAATGCTGAATACAACAGGTGTAGTAGACCTTACAGTGAAATGCTGAATACAACAGATGTAGTAGACCTTACAGTGAAATGCTGAATACAACAGGTGTAGTAGACCTCACAGTGAAATACTGAATACAACAGGTGTAGTAGACCTTACAGTGAAATGCTGAATACAACAGGTGTAGTAGACCTTACAGTGAAATGCTGAATACAACAGGTGTAGTAGACCTTACAGTGAAATGCTGAATACAACAGGTGTAGTACACCTTACAGTGAAATGCTGAATACAACAGGTGTAGTACACCTTACAGTGAAATGCTGAATACAACAGGTGTAGTAGACCTTACAGTGAAATGCTGAATACAACAGGTGTAGTAGACCTTACAGTGAAATGCTGAATACAACAGGTGTAGTAGACCTTACAGTGAAATGCTGAATACAACAGGTGTAGTAGACCTTACAGTGAAATGCTGAATACAACAGGTGTAGTAGACCTTACAGTGAAATGCTGAATACAACAGGTGTAGTAGACCTTACAGTGAAATGCTGAATACAACAGGTGGAGTAGACCTTACAGTGAAATGCTGAATACAACAGGTGTAGTAGACCTTACAGTGAAATGCTGAATACAACAGGTGTAGTAGACCTTACAGTGAAATGCTGAATACAACAGGTGTAGTAGACCTTACAGTGAAATGCTGAATACAACAGGTGTAGTAGACCTTACAGTGAAATGCTGAATACAACAGGTGTAGTAGACCTTACAGTGAAATGCAGAATACAACAGGTGTAGTAAACCTTACAGTGAAATGCTGAATACAACAGGTGGAGTAGACCTTACAGTGAAATGCTGAATACAACAGGTGTAGTAGACCTTACAGTGAAATGCTGAATACAACAGGTGTAGTAGACCTTACAGTGAAATGCTGAATACAACAGGTGTAGTAGACCTTACAGTGAAATGCTGAATACAACAGGTGTAGTAGACCTTACAGTGAAATGCTGAATACAACAGGTGCAGTAGACCTTACAGTGAAATGCTGAATACAACAGGTGTAGTAGACCTTACAGTGAAATGCTGAATACAACAGGTGTAGTAGACCTTACAGTGAAATGCTGAATACAACAGGTGTAGTAGACCTTACAGTGAAATGGTTACTTACAAGCCCCTAACCAGCAATGCAGTTTTAAAGAAACATAACAGTTTAAAAAAAGTATTTACTAAAATAAACCGAAGTAAACAGTACCATTTCATTTTAAATAAACAACAACAGCTCATCCTGAATGTCATTACGCTGCTCTATCGATCGCCCCTTACACTCAGATTAAAACGGACATCCTAGAAGTTGTTTGTGCTGACGTCAACATGAGGGGCGTTGTACAAAACAAATTGACCACCAAAGAAGAAATGCTCGTGGGCGTGGCTCCTGGCTGGAACGACGTGGATGGGTAGCCAGGCTATCGGGATCCTGAACGGTTGTTCTGTAGTCTCTTAGTGGTCCAAAGTGGAGACACGCAGAACCCTGATCAGTTGTTCTGTGGTCTCTTAGTGGTCCAAAGTGGAGACACGCAGAACCCTGATCAGTAATTCTGTGGTCTTTTAGTGGTCCAAAGTGGAGACACACAGAACCCTGATCAGTTGTTCTGTGGTCTCTTAGTGGTCCAAAGTGGAGACACGCAGAACCCTGATCAGTTGTTCTGTGGTCTTTTAGTGGTCCAAGTGGAGACACACAGAACCCTGATCAGTTGTTCTGTGGTCTCTTAGTGGTCCAAAGTGGAGACACACAGAACCCTGATCAGTTGTTCTGTGGTCTTTTAGTGGTCCAAAGTGGAGACACGCAGAACCCTGATCAGTTATTCTGTGGTCTTTTAGTGGTCCAAAGTGGAGACACACAGAACCCTGATCAGTTGTTCTGTGGTCTCTTAGTGGTCCAAAGTGGAGACACACAGAACCCTGATCAGTTGTTCTGTGGTCTTTTAGTGGTCCAAAGTGGAGACACACAGAACCCTGATCAGTTGTTCTGTGGTCTCTTAGTGGTCCAAAGTGGAGACACACAGAACCCTGATCAGTTGTTCTGTGGTCTTTTAGTGGTCCAAGTGGAGACACACAGAACCCTGATCGGTTGTTCTGTGGTCTCTTAGTGGTCCAAAGTGGAGACACACAGAACCCTGATCGGTTGTTCTGTTGTCTCTTAGTGGTCAAAAGTGGAGACACACAGAACCCTGATCAGTTGTTCTGTGGTCTCTTAGTGGTCCAAAGTGGAGACACACAGAACCCTGATCAGTTGTTCTGTGGTCTCTTAGTGGTCCAAAGTGGAGACACACAGAACCCTGATCAGTTGTTCTGTGGTCTCTTAGTGGTCCAAAGTGGAGACACACAGAACCCTGATCAGTTGGTCTGTGGTCTCTTAGTGGTCCAAAGTGGAGACACACAGAACCCTGATCAGTTGTTCTGTGGTCTCTTAGTGGCCCCAAGAGTAGACAGAAGAGCACTCTTCCTGGTTAGGGTTGCAACATCACCAGGACCACAGTGGAGAAGGTGAAAACGCTTCAAGTTCCTCGGCGTACACATCACTGACAATCTGAAATGGTCCACCCAAATAGACGGTGTGGTGAATAAGACGCAACCTTAAACAATAAGTTATGCACTAGGCACAAGGTTACTTTACGAATACACACTAGAGCCAGTAGCATCCCAGGAAAACAACGCCTCAGATATTCTCATTCTCATTACCTATTGTATCGTATAGTAGCAACAAAATAAATAATAGTCTAGACTTTTTATGATATGCTTGCATACATTAGTAAAGAAGCCAGGAGGGCTGTCGGCATAACAGAGGAGGGTACAATGCCTCGGGCACAAAGAGTCTGATTGTGGCTGGAATGTGGTCTGTTCCCAGGAGGACTAGAGAGCGCCGGCACAAAGGGGAAACCAGCACGGAGAGCACTTTTCTTCTGGCATGTACAGGAAGCAAAATGAGAACTATGAAGTTTGACACCGACTATTCACAGGCCCCTACAATACCTTGCTCTGCAGACAGAGCAGACAAGAGTCCCATGCAGGCTTAAGAGAGGGGCCAAAGAGAAAGGAAGGACTGGCAAAGTCTCCGTCATCTGAAAGCGTGTCCATATTTCTGACACCTAAGAGGTCAATGCTACTTGGAGGATAAAGAGCGATTGGGAGAATGGTGGAGTGGAGAGTGGTGGAGTGGAGAGTGGTGGAGTGGTGAGTGGTGGAGTGGAGAATGGTGGAGTGGAGACTTGTGGAGTGGAGTGTGGAGACTGGTGGAGTGGAGTGTGGTGGAGTGGAGTGTGGAGACTGGTGGAGTGGAGTGTGGTGGTGTAGAGACTGGTGGAGTGGAGTGTGGTTGTGTGGAGACTGGTGGAGTGGACTGTGGAGACTGGTGGAGTGGAGTGTGGTAGAGTGGAGACTGGTGGAGTGTGGTGGAGTGGAGACTGGTGGAGTGGAGTGTGGTGGTGTGGAGAGTGGTGGTGTGGAGACTGGTGGAGTGGAGTGTGGAGACTGGTGGAGTGGAGTGTGGTGGAGTGGAGACTGGGGGAGTGGAGTGTGGAGACTGGTGGAGTGGAGTGTGGTGGTGTAGAGACTGGTGGTGGAGTGTGGTGGTGTGGAGAGTGGTGGTGTGGAGACTGGTGGTGGAGTGTGGAGACTGGTGGAGTGGAGACTGGTGGTGTGGAGACTGGTGGAGACTGATGGAGTGGAGACTGGTGGAGTGGAGTGGAGTGTGGAGACTGGTGGAGTGGAGTGTGGAGACTGGTGAAGTGGAGTGTGGTGGTGTAGGGACTGGTGGAGTGCAGTGTGGTGGTGTGGAGACTGGTGGAGTGGAGACTGGTGTGGAGACTGGTAAAGTGGAGACTGGTGGAGTGAAGTGTGGAGACTGGTGGAGTGGAGTGTGGAGACTGGTGGAGTGGAGACTGGTGGAGTGGAGTGTGGAGACTGGTGGAGTGGAGATTGGTGAAGTGGAGTGTGGAGACTGGTGGAGTGGAGTGTGGAGACTGGTGCAGTGGAGACTGGTGGAGTGGAGTGTGGAGACTGGTGGAGTGTGGAGACTGGTGGAGTGGAGAGTGGTGGAGTGGAGTGTGGAGACTGGTGGAGTGGAGTGTGGTGGTGTAGAGACTGGTGGAGTGGAGTGTGGTGGTGTGGAGAGTGGTGGTGTGGAGACTGGTGGAGTGGAGTGTGGAGACTGGTGGAGTGGAGTGTGGAGACTGGTGGA
Organism: Oncorhynchus kisutch; assembly: GCF_002021735.2. Lineage (NCBI taxonomy): Eukaryota > Metazoa > Chordata > Actinopteri > Salmoniformes > Salmonidae > Oncorhynchus > Oncorhynchus kisutch. The sequence continues at coordinate 3,814,186 of NC_034176.2, read as the reverse complement.
GTGGAGTGTGGTGGAGTGGAGACTGGTGGAGTGGAGTGTGGAGACTGGTGGAGTGGAGACTGGTGGAGTGGAGACTGGTGGAGTGGAGTGTGGAGACTGGTGGAGTGGAGTGTGGAGACTGGTGGAGTGATGACAGAACATACACAGCCTGCATGCCTCTGCTGTTATGACAGAGCATACACAGCCTGCATGCCTCTGGCGTTATGACAGAACATACACAGCCTGCATGCCTCTTCTGGTATAACAGAACATGCACAGCCTGCATGCCTCTGCTGGTATAACAGAACATACACAGCCTGCATGCCTCTGCTGGTATAACAGAACATACACAGCCTGCATGCCTCTGCTGTTATAAAAGAACATACACAGCCTGCATGCCTCTGCTGTTACGACAGAACATACACAGATTGCCTGCCTCTGATGTTATAACAGAACATAGACCGCCTGCCTGACTGCTGTTATGACAGAACATACACAGATTATCTGCCTCTGCTGTTATGACAGAACATACACATCCTGTTTGCTTCTGCTGTTTTGACCGAACATACAAACCCTGTCTGCTTCTATGCTCAGGAACAACCAGACTCCCAAACATTTTTTCACCCCTGGTCTCTGTCTTGTAGCTTTGAGAGGACCAGCTAGTACTCAACATTCAGAAGCGCCGGTCCAGCCCACAGCAGTCAGCCAGCCTCTCGGCGGCCCCACAGCAATCAGCCAGCCTCTCGGGGGCCCCACAACAGCCAACCAGCCAGCCTCTCGGCGGCCCCACAGCAGTCAGCCAGCCTCTCGGGGGCCCCACAGCAGCCAGCCAGCCACTCGACAGCTCCATACCACCAGCTCCACTCCACCATTCTCCACACCAGTCTCAAAATCACCAGCTCCACACCACCAGTCTCCACTCCACCACTCTCCACACCACCACTCTCCACACCACCACTCTCCACACCACCACACTCCACTCCACCAGTCTTCACACTCCACTCCACCAATCTCCACACTCCACTCCACCAGTCTCCATAACAGCAGAGGCACGCAGGCTGTGCATGTTCTGTCATAACAGCAGAGCCAAACATTAGATGCATGCAGGCTGTGTATGTTCTGTTATAACAGCAGAGGCATGCATGCTGTGTATGTTCTGTCATAACAGCAGAGGCAGGCAGGCTGTGTAGGCAGGCAGGCGGTCTGTGTTCTGTCATAACAGCAGAGACATGCAGGCTGTGTATGTTCTGTTATAACAGCAGAGCCAAACATTAGAGGCAGTCAGGTTGTGTATGGGCCTTGCTCCTTGACGAAGTCCTGTTGATGAGCGGAGGTAAAGTGAGAGAGACAGTTTGTGGTTTTACGCTGTTGCTCCTGAATTATTCTGGCAAAACAAACAAGAAACCACCAGGTAGCTAACTCGTCACACCCTTTTTCCTGAGGTGGGCAATGTGGGAAAATACTAACTTAAAACAAATTAGCTGAAATTAACCAGGCCATCCTCCAAAAGTCTTCGCCTCACTGTGCGTGCAGATGCACTCACACCTGCCTGCTGCCATTCCTGAGCAAGCTCTGTACTGGTGGTGCCCCGATCCCGCAGTTGAATCAACTTTAGGAGACGGTCCTGGAGCTTGCTGGACATTCTTGGGCGCCCTGAAGCCTTCTTCACAACAATTGAACCGCTCTCCTTGAAGTTCTTGATGATCCGATAAATGGTTAATTTAAGTGCAATCTTACTGGCAGCAATATCCTTGCATGTGAAGCCCTTTTTGTGCAAAGCAATGATGACGGCATGTGTTTCTTTGCGGGTAACCATAGTTGACAGAGGAAGAAGAATGATTACAAGCATCACCCTCCTTTTGAAGCTTCCAGTCTGTTATTCAAACTCAATCAGCATGACAGAGTGATCTCCAGCCTTGTCCTCGTCAATACTCACACCTGTGTTAACGAGAGAATCACTGACATGATGTCAGCTGGTCCTTTTGTGGCAGGGCTGAAATGCAGTGGATTGTTTTTTTTGGGGACTTCATTTGCATGGCAAAGAGGGACTTTGCAATTAATTAAATTTATATTTGTGTCAATTTCAAAACTTCTGGCCACGACCGTAGGTTAAAACTATTGGTTTGTATAAATACTGGATGACAGACAGGGGGCGCTGTATTTAAACCGCATCCATCTTGGTACACGTTAATTATTAAATATATTGTTTAACTTATAGAAAAGCATTGACTTAATGTCTACAGTGGTTTGTATAAATACTGGATGACAGACAGGGGGCGCTGTATTTAAACCGCATCCATCTTGGTACACGTTAATTATTAAATATATTGTTTAACTTATAGAAAAGCATTGACTAATGTCTACAGTGGTTTGTATAAATACTGGATGACAGACAGGGGGCGCTGTATTTAAACCGCATCCATCTTGGTACACGTTAATTATTAAATATATTGTTTAACTTATAGAAAAGCATTGACTAATGTCTACAGTGGTTTGTATAAATACTAGATGACTGACAGGAGGCAGCCATCTTGGTACCCCTCTTTAATTATTATATATATATATTGTGTAAGTTATAGAAAAGGTTTGACTAATATGTACATTGGTTTTTGCCACTTATATTCTACTACAGACACTGTAAAACATACTTTAAATTATATTATGTGGTTTAAATATTTAAAAAGGATACCATTTTTGTTACTGTCCCCACTACAACAAAACATGTCATTTTGTCCTTGAAACATTTAATTGAAATTCTGCAGAATCCCATTCATTCCTATGGAGGACTGCGCCTAAGGGGAGTACCAATATGGCCGACCGGTGACTTAAAAGCCTCTCTATGGCCAATACATATCAATCAGCAATCCAAGGTTTATATAGGTCATTGGTTAGAATGAGGGGCCAAGGGCATGTGCTTACTGAACTGATGACATCGCCTGTCATTTGTCCACTTCATGGGGTGCGGTTCAAATGCCCCTCCCCCTATTCACAATATAGTGCACTACTTTTGACGAGGGCCCTGTAAGTAGGGCCCTGTATGAGGAACAGGGGGGGGCATTTGGGATACACACCTGGTCCGAGTCCATTAAAGATGGAGATGGAAGATGATTCAAGGAAGACTTGGGTACAAAGCTCCACTTAAACGTAAGATGTACTACCATTCTGAGTGTTCATGCAGTAAACCTAATATTACCTTTCTTCCATCCTCGAGTTCAATCCTCTGTCTTCAAAATATCATCTGTGAAGACAGAGTGTTAGGGAGTACTGTTGGGTAGAGAGGACTCAGAAGGAGTTAGAATAGCAATCCGTACTGGAGGGTAGAGAGGAATCAGAAGGAGTCAGAAGAGGTCTTGAAAAGCAAAAAGTTGAAACTAAGACTTCTCCACTGCATGCAGAATCACTTAGTGAAAGAATGACTGAAAACATCACTGAAAACAGCACTCACAACCACACTGAAAACAACACTGAAAACAGCACTGACAACTACACTGAAAACAGCACTGACAACTACACTGAAAACAGCACTGACAACTACACTGAAAACAGCACTGAAAACAGCACTGACAACTACACTGAAAACAGCACTGAAAACAGCACTGACAACTACACTGAAAACAGTACTGACAACTACACTGAAAACAGCACTGACAACTACACTGACAACTACACTGAAAACAGCACTGACAACTACACCGAAAACAGCACTAAAAACAGCACTGACAACTACACTGAAAACAGCACTGAAATCAACACTGACAACTACACTGAAAACTACACTGAAAACAGCACTAAAAACAGCACTGACAACTACACTGAAAACAGCACTGACAACTACACTGAAAATTGCACCGACAACTACATTGAAAACAGCACTGACAATTAAACTGAAAACAGCACTGACAACTACACTGAGTTCATTATTATCACTTAACAATCCATCTGAACAACTGAGGAAAATCTCCTTGCTCTATGTACCAGTATCATCATCCAATCTAATCAGGAGTTCCAGGAGAGAAACAAAACAAAAGGGAAACTATGATGTTTAACAACATTTTGATGTCTCTGGGTGTCTCCTGCCCGCCTCTACTCTGCTGTTCCTCAGTGAGGGGAAGCCAGCAGCCTACATCGTCTTCACTCTAAAGCCTATAGGGAGCTTCGTTTGACCAGCTATGACACAGAGGTTACAGAGTGGCTACTAGCAGGATGTTATGGTTGGGAGGCTGGTCTGTGAGGTCGGCAGGGCCCTTTGACAGACAGGCTGTTTGAGAATACACTACCCCTTTAGGCTGGGTTTCAGTATAAGCACTTTGTGACAGCTGCTGATGTAAAAAAAGCATTATAAACACATTTGATTTGATTGATTTAGCTCTGTGTGCATATGACCAGATCCCTGATGCCAAACCACCAGTGAGGGGTTAGGAAGGGTTGGGTAGGGTTAGGTAGGGTTAAGTTAGGAAGGGTTGGGTGGGTTAGGAAGGGTTGGGTTAGGAAGGGTTAGGAAGGGTTGGGTTGGGAAAGGTTGGTTTAGCAATGGTAGGGTTTGTATTTGTTGGGTAGGGTTAGGAAGGGTTTGGTTAGGAACAGTTGGGTTAGGAAGGGTTCGGAAGGGTTGGGTTAGGAAGGGTTGGTTTAGGAAGGATTGGGTTGGGTTGGGTTAGGAAAGGATGGGTAGGGTTGGGTTAGGAAGGGTTGGGTATGGTTAGGTAGGGTTAAGTTAGGAAGGGTTGGGTGGGTTAGGAAGGGTTGGGTTAGGAAGGGTTGGTTTAGGAAGGGTTGGGTTGGGAAAGGTTGGGTTAGCAATGGTAGGGTTTGTATTTGTTGGGTAGGGTTAGGAAGGGTTTGGTTAGGAACAGTTGGGTTAGGAAGGGTTCGGAAGGGTTGGGTTAGGAAGGGTTGGTTTAGGAAGGGATGGGTTAGGAAGGGCTGGGTTAGAAAGAGTTGGGTTGGGTTGGGTTAGGAAAGGATGGGTAGGGTTGGGTTAGGAAGGGTTGGGTTAGGAAGGGTTCGGAAGGGTTGGGTTAGGAAGGGTTATGTTAGGAATGGTGAGTTTAGGAATGGTTGGGTTAGGAACGGTTGGGTTAGGAAGTGTTAGGAAAGGTTGCGAAGGGTTGGTTTAGGAAGGGTTGGGTAAGGAATGGTTACGATGGGTTGGGTTCGGAAGAGTTGTGTTCAGAAGGGTTCGGTTGTGTTATGTTAGGAAGGGTTGGTTTAGGAAGGGTTGTGTTCGGTTGTGTTATGTTACGAAGGGTTGGTTTAGGAAGGGTTGGTTTAGGAAGGGTTGGGTAAGGAATGGTTACGATGGGTTGGGTTCGGAAGGGTTGGTTTAGGAAGGGTTGCGTTAGGAAGCGTTGGGTTAGGAAGGGCTGGGTTAGGAACGGTTGGGTTAGAAAGGGTTAGGAAGGGTTTGGTTAGGAAGGGTTGGGAAGGGTTGGGTTAGGAAGGGTTGGTTTAGGAAGGGTTAGAAACGGTTGGGTTAGGAAGGGTTAGGAAGGGTTTGGTTAGGAAGGGTTGGGAAGGGTTGGTTTAGGAAGTGATGGGTAGGGTTTGGTTGGGGGTGAGTGGCAGCTGGTGCTGTGACTGTGTTTGTGGTTGGGCTGGGGGGAGGGGCACTTGGTGTTGTGACTGTGTGTGGTTTGGGGTGGGGTGGGGTGGGGTGGGGGAGGGTAGGGGCAGCTAGTGCAGTGACTGTTTGTGTGTATGTGTGGTTGGGGGCGAGGAGCAGCTGGTGCTAAGAGCTGTCTTAATTTTCGGGTTACCAAGCCGACAGAGAGTGTCAGTTCCACATCCGCTTTGCCATGACATCATAGCAGTGGTTTGTTTATTTGTCACTCAATGACCTTCATTGAAGAATGTGTTGTTGTTTTTGTATATAATTGTATAAAACCTTTTTTTGCATAATTGCTGCTGATCTTGTAATGGAGGGCTCCCTTGAAAAAAGGAACATTGGTATCAATGGATCTCCCAGCTTAAATAAAGGTGAAATAAATCAATGACTACTACTGAGATACCATCTTGACCAAAGGTGGCTCAAAACACCCGTTGGCCATTCAGGGGACAAATAAAAACAACTACTTGTCAGATATTGTATCGGTAGGCCTAGGTTAGCCTATATAAAGTACGTTTACACACGGAAATATCTAGCAAGTCTAATATCCTGGAGGAGTAGTATGTTTTTTTTTAAATAAATAATTTAATTAAGTCATGTGGTACAGTAGGTAGCCCAGTGGTATATAACGTTGGACTAGTAACCTGAAGGTTGCTAGATCTAATCTCCCGAACTGACAAGTTAAAAATCTATTGTTCTGCCCCTGAACAAGACAGTCAACCCACTGTTCCTAGGCCGTCATTGTAAATAATAATTTGTTCTTCAACTGACTTGCCTGGTTAAATAAAGGTAAATATGAAAATGAAAATGTCATGTGGAATTGACTGATTTGGAGTCCATTTTTAATCAATAATAATAAATAATAATAAAATATGATAATAATACAAATGAATTAATTAATACATCACAGAGCCAAAGACAAGAGCTGCAAACAAGAAGACAGACGACAACCAACTGCCTGACAATGTGACTACTACTGATACAGACAATGGGAGACTACTGCTAATACAGACAATGGGAGACTACTACTAATACAGACAATGGGAGACTAGTGCTAATACAGACAATGGGAGACTACTAATAATACAGAAAATGGGAGACTATTGCTAATACAGACAATGGGAGACTACTACTAATACAGACAATGGGAGACCACTACTAATACAGACAATGGGAGACTACTACTAATACAGACAATGGGAGACTACACTAATACAGACAATGGGAGACTAGTGCTAATACAGACAATGGGAGACTAGTGCCAATACAGACAATGGGCGACTAGTGCTAATACAGACAATGGGAGACTACTACTAATACAGACAATGGGAGACTACTGCTAATACAGACAATGAGAGACTATTGCTAATACAAACAATGGGAGACTACTACTAATACAGACAATAGGAGACTACTACTAATACAGACAATGGGAGACAATTGATAATACAGACAATGGGAGAATATGACTAATACAGAGAATGGGGGACTACTACTAATACAGACAATGGGAGACTACTACTAATACAGACAATGGGAGACTAGTGCTAATACAGACAATGGGAGACTACTACTAATACAGACAATGGGAGACTACTACTAATACAGACAGGGGGAGACCACTACTAATACAGACAATGGGAGACTACTACTAATACAGACAATGGAGACTACTACTAATACAGCCAATGGGAGACTAGTGCTAATACAGACAATGGGAGACTAGTGCTAATACAGACAATGGGAGACTACTACTAATACAGACAATTGGTGACTACTACTAATACTAATACAGACAATGAAATCTGTTTTTCCCCTGTTCACAGAGTAATCTCCTCGCTCCGGTGAGCGCCATGTCGTTTCCTTCGGCCCTTCACAGGTCTGACAACACTGAAGAGGCCTGGAGAGGTCTGTCTCTGTAGAAGTGTGTTAACTAAATTAAATCCTTATTTAGTGGAGCACTCATAATAAACTCTCTTGTCTAGGGCCCCATCAAAGAGACCTTTCCTCTTACCCGCTAGGGTACTCTACACTCCAGCCAGACAACCGGGAGATTCCTGCCAAGCACGCCATACATGAGGGGGCGACCAGACAAAACAGACACTTGAGATGTCTGTGCAGAAGGGAGGGAGGGAGGAAAGGACGGATGGGGGAGAGAGAGAGAGAGAGAGAGAGAGAGAGAGACAGAGAGAGAGAGAGAGAGAGAGAGAGAGAGAGAGAGAGAGAGAGAGAGAGAGAGAGAGAGAGAGAGAGAGAGGGGGAGAGAGAGAGAGAGACAGAGAGAGAGAGAGAGAGACAGAGAGACAGAGAGAGAGAGAGACAGAGAGAGAGAGAGAGAGAGAGAGAGAGAGAGAGAGAGAGAGAGAGAGAGAGAGAGAGAGAGAGAGAGACAGAGAGAGAGACAGAGAGAGAGAGAGAGAGAGACAGAGAGAGAGACAGAGAGAGAGAGAGAGACAGAGACAGAGACAGAGACAGAGAGAGAGAGAGAGAGAGAGAGAGAGAGAGAGAGGGGCAGTATGCTCCAGTGCATGTCATTCTACCCCCAAGTGAGGCAGGCTAGACAGACAAGCTTAGAGAATTCAAACCCTGGTACTTTAGACATTAACTACTCACGCTAAAAATACCCTGGACAGGAGGGTGACAGTGTTCCTCTCTGGTAGTCAGCCATGCTTCATTGTCCACATTGGCAGACAGACACACACACACACACAAACAGAGAACAACCTTGTATCAGAGGCTTCAGAGTTCAGACAGACATATTCACTAATATATGGGGCTGACATTTTACTGTAATGAGCTGTTAAAGTAACCATAAAAAATGTTTAATTCAGTGTTTTTCACTAGTGCAAGGCTGTCGGCTAAAACAGACGATTACAGACACATTTTAAGCCGGCTACTTTTCAATTGGCTAGGCAGAAAAAAAGTATTCCAGAGCCCTCCCCCTGCTAGATCGAATAGCATGCATCTCCTTATGATCTATAGATTGGACCGGGCGCCTGTCAATCACAACGTGGAGCGATGACAAGGAACTACTGCTGGTTTGACAGTCTGCGAACTTTCAACCTCTCAGTACCTGGGTGTGTGTGTGTTGTGTGTGTTGTGTGGTGTGTGTTGTGTTGTGTTGTGTTGTGTGTGTGTGGTGTGTGGTGTGTGTTGTGTTGTGTTGTGTTGTGTGTGTGTGGTGTGTGTTGTGTGTGTTGTGTGGTGTGTGTTGTGTGGTGTGTGTTGTGTTGTGTTGTGTTGTGTGTGTGTGGTGTGTGTTGTGAGTGTGTGTGTGTTGTGTGTGTGTGGTGTGTGTATTATGTGTGTGTTGTGTGCGTTGTAGTTGCAGTCAAATTTCTCTACACTGAGTATGGTTACATGCACACAATAATGTGATTATTGTGGACAATTACATGAATAGTTTGATTTACATGCTTTTGCAAGAAGAACGATTTCTCCAATAATCCTGTTGGACACATGTTGGACTGTTGGACATATCTTTAAATCAGGGGACCTGAAAATTGCCAATCAAAATGAACGTTCTACTACAGCAACCATGTTATTTTTGGTAAGCGTTCGGACTTCAGACATAATGTTTTTTTACTGTGAAAACTCCTTCTAAGATGTATACATTCAGTAGTTCTTCCGAACTCACTTTCTAGGGAGTTTTTCTCTAACCTTTCTAGGGAGTTTTTCCTAGCCTTTCTATGGAGTTTTTCCTAGCCTTTCTAGGGAGTTTTTCCTAGCCTTTCTAGGGAGTTTTTCCTTTCTATGGAGTTTTTCCTAGCCTTCGTAGGGAGTTTTTCTCTAGCCTTTCTAGGGAGTTTTCTCTAGCCTTTCTAGGGAGTTTTTCCTAGCCTTTCTAGGGAGTTTTTCCAAGCCTTTCTAGGGTTTTTTTCCTTTCTATGGAGTTTTTCCTAGCCTTTTTAGGGAGTTTTTCTCTAGCCTTTCTAGGGAGTTTTTCTCTAGCCTTTCTATGGAGTTTTTCCTAGCCTTTCTAGGGAGTTTTTCCTAGCCTTTCTAGGGTTTTTTTCCTTTCTATGGAGTTTTTCCTAGCCTTTCTAGGGAGTTTTTCCTAGCCTTTCTATTGAGTTTTTCCTAGCCTTTCTATGGAGTTTTTCCTAGCCTTTCTAGGGAGTTTTTCCTAGCCTTTCTAGGGAGTTTTCCCTAGCCACCGTGCTTCTACACCTGCATTGATTGCTGTTTGGAGTTTTAGGCTGGTTTTCTATACAGCACCTTGTGACATCAGCTGACATAAGAAGGACTTTATAAATACATGTGGTTGAAATTTGATCTGAATTCACTTCACTCTGCTAAAGAGTGAGGTTCTCTCTGCTGCTAGCTCTGATCGAATTCACACCACTGGAACGCTGTTCAAGATGTCATGACGTTGGCCTGAAGGGAAGGTTTATGACCCCCATAAATACCTTTCCCCTTCTTCCTCTCTCTACTCTACTGATGTGACTATTGTAAATCCCTTTGTTAACATTGAGAGACAGTCTGGTGACATCAAAAGATGGGAAACGGAACCATATTTCGGTAATCCAACCAGTTGAAAATATGCGTTGGAACTTAATGAATATGATGTCAGTTCCGTTGGCGTCTGAGACATGATTACTTATGATAGGACGACATAAACTGTATCTTGGAAAGTCTACACATTCTAGTTATCAGATTCACATGGAATTGATGTGCAATTTAAATGTTTAAATATGAAACTATTTGTGAAAAGATGAAATGTAATTTTTAGCTTCTTAATGAGAGAACGGTTTGTCAGAAGACCACCACTCTGCTCACTCAGACACCCCACCCATGTGAACAGACATGGGTTGTAAACTATGAAAAACGCCCTCTCTCCCAATCCTATATAAGCCCCTTGACAAAAATGTAACTTCCTGTTCCAAGGACGTGCGGACTGGCAGTCCCCACGTTGAAAGGACAAAGACCACCTACAGAACCAACATCAGCAAGAACCTGTCAAATTTGGCTTTGAATTTCAATGTGATGTTGACGACCTACACGCCACGCCGGAAGGATGAATTTCGACTATACCAGCCAGAATATAGCATGAGCTTAAAGTATTGCAACCTGGTATGAACTTTGAACTCTTATTCACTAAAGAAGTGCTACCCTCTCCGCCTGCTAAACGTGGGCTAGGAGAGGACGGACAGAGTATCCATTCTACCACACTCCAGTTCCCCACTAAGACAGTCTTCAGAATAGCAGAGATCCATGCTGGACCACCCGGCCTCCCATCTACGAACAATCTACCGAAGATCAGCTCAGAGTAAACATTTATTGCATTCTCCTTTTTCAAATGGGCGGTTATTTCGAATGCATAAAATACTGTATTTACGATAGCTTAGCTGCCTATGGCCCGATAGAGACACACAAAACCTTTTTGTTCCACAGTCTTCCCGCTCTTTCATTCAAACCCTTTCCTTTGTGTAAACAGCCGTCATGTCGGCTCCGTCCACCAGGGACATTTTCTTTATGACATAATTTGTAATCAATGTATGATCCATTCTGTGTAGATGTAATTCTGTGTGATTATTTAGGTATTTTGTAGATAAATAATTCAACCACATTTTGTATTGCTGATTCAACTTGTTAGCCAGGGTTCGTGAACCAAGAATTCTACGATGTTCAGATTAAACTGAAATAAGGTGACGATTAAATGTTGACTGCTATTGAGGTGAAATATTACTAGATCTTTAAGAGTTTATTCAGAAAATAACAGCTCAATAAACATTCTTTCGTGGTGCCCCGATTCTCTAGTTAATTACATTTACATGAATAGCTCAATCAGGTGATATTAATAACGGATAAATTATTTTATAGAATAGCATGTCATGTCACTTAATCCGGCATAGCCAAAGACACGACAAAGGTGTTTACCTATCCTAATAATTCAAAAGATTGCTCAGAAGAACCAAGTGTTTTAAAATCGGCAGTACGATTATTTAGATTTTGACCTCGTGCCGATTTAATGAGTTAAGCAGACGTTTACGTGACTAATGAGAGAGAGCGAGATGCTCCTTCATCGTCTCTGTGAGTGAACATTGACGTTATTAGAGCAGATGGAGACTAAACAACGTAACATTAATCAATAGGTAAAGGCTGTTATGTATCTTTGTATATCATTATTGGGCCACGCAGTGTAATGTGATTAAACAAGTGTGCACAAGAGACTGTAAGATTCCTGTTGTATCTTTCACGCCATTCTATCTACCAATAAGGAAGTTGCTGACAAGATTACAGAGTTGGGGAGCTGTGCTGAGCAGCCAGTATTTGGGGATTTTAATACATTCTCCCTCTCCGCACACCTCCCCACTGCGCTACATGTATGTCTCCTGTTCAACTTGCATCCTTGACCAGTGTTATGGCAACTTGGATGACGCATACAAGGCAGTGTGCAGAACACCCACCGGAAATCAGACCATAACAGTTGTCCATCTCCTACCGAGATACAGGCAGTAGGTGAAACGCCCAAAAAAACAGTAGAGAAATCCATTCAGGTATGGCCAGAGGAGAGCAGGGATGAGCTCAAGGATTGCTTTGATGTCACAGAGTTACTTTTTTATTTCGCTACACTCGCATTAACATCTGCTAACCATGTGTGTATGACCAATAACATTTGATCTGATTTGGGAGGTGTTCTTTGACTCGTGCAGAGATCCCCACGAGACGACAGACAGCATCACATCATACATCCAGTTCTGTGAGGATACTGTATTATCACAAAAACTGGCAGAGTGTTTCCCAACAACACGCCCTGGGTGTCTAAGGGCTTGAAAATGTGCCTAAATGAAAAGAGGTTTGCTTCCTGGAAGGAGTTCCTAATGCTGTAGACGAGATACTGATGCTGTAAAGGAGATAATGATGCTGTAAAGGAGATACTGATGCTGTAAAGGAGATAATGATGCTGTAAAAGGAGATACTGATGCAGTAGAGGAGATAATGATGCTGTAAAGGAGATACTGATGCTGTAAAGGAGATAATGATGCTGTAAAGGAGATACTGATTTTTCTGTAAAGGAGATAATGATGCTGAAAAGGAGATACTGATGCAGTAGAGGAGATAATGATGCTGTAAAGGAGATACTGATGCTGTAAAAGGAGAAAGAAAATGAATTCAGGTCAAAAACGTGGAAAGCTAAAAATGACTTGAAGGATAAAGTAGAGCAGGGGTTCTGTCCAGCCAATCCAAGACAAGCATGGGAGGGGCTAAATGCAATGTTGGGAAGAGAAAGGAAAAGATCATAACATTGCAGACTGTTCATCCTTTGTAAACCACCTTATCTGTTTTTATGGAAGATTTGACACTGCCAATTTTTCAGACGAATGTAAACAAATATGTGGTAGCATTTTCAAATCTTCTCCTGTCCAGATAACAGAGAACCAGGTGGCCTCATGTTCGTCACATATTAAGCCACACATAGACTGACGACGGGGCAAAGTACTGAAGGTCTGCACCGACCAGCTGAAGGGAGTCTTCACACGACTGTTTCAACTCCTGCTGAGCACCTGTAAAACCTCTAGCCAAACGCATGGAAAGGCTTGTCAGTAAGCACCTTACTCTGTCCATAGCAGATCAACTGAAGCCATTACAGTTTTCCTATAAGGCACAGAGGGGGACTGAGGATGCTACTCTGACCTTGGTGAACATGGTGGCTAGTCCCCTTCAACATGTTAAATCAGATCATCACAGAGGGGGACTGAGGATGCTACTCTGACCTTGGTGAACATGGTGGCTAGTCAACTTCAACATGTTAAATCAGATCATCACAGAGGGGGACTGAGGATGCTACTCTGACCTTGGTGAACATGGTGGCTAGTCCCCTTCAACATGTTAAATCAGATCATCACATTTTAGTTTTTGATTTTAGTTCAGCTTTCTCTACAATGGTTGGATAGGGTTAGTAAGAGTTTGGTTAAGAACAATGCAAATACACACACTGCTGAAACGACTACTGGACCTGAACGTCAACAGAGGCCTGACAGGTTGGATCAAGGGTTTTTAACTGACCGCCCACAGAGGGTCCTCATGAATTGGACCCTCTCTGATGAACTGACCCTGAACACAGGGGCGCCCCAGGGGTGTGTCCTTTCTCTGTTGTTGTTCTCGATCTACACTGAGCTGACAAGGTAAAAATCTGTCATTCTGCCCCTGAACAAGGCAGTTAACCCACTGTTCCTAGGCTGTTGTTGAAAATAAGAAATTCTTCAAAACTGACTTGCCCAGTTAAATTAAGGTTAAATATATATATTTTTAAATGACAACAACTTGCCAATGTCACAACCACTGTCTCTGAATGACCAACCAGTGGAGGTGGTTGAGTGTTTCAAAAAACTAGGTACACAAATGATTAACAAGCTGAGTTTTACAGTCTGGTAATCTGAGCTGGTGGAGAGGATCAATATGACAGTCTGGTAATCTGAGCTGGTGGAGAGGATCAATATGACAGTCTGGTAATCTGAGATGGTGGAGAGGATCCTCACGTTCAATATGATAGTCTGGTAATCTGATCTGGTGGAGAGGATCAATATGACAGTCTGGTAATCTGAGCTGGTGGAGAGCGTCCTCATGTTCAATATGACAGTCTGGTAATCTGAGCTGGTGGAGAGGACCCTCATGTTCAATATGACAGTCTGGTAATCTGAGCTGGTGGAGAGGACCCTCGTGTTCAATATGACAGTCTGGTAATCTGAGCTGGTGGAGAGGACCCTCACGTTCAATATGACAGTCTGGTATGGTAATCTGAGTGTAAGGAGCAAAAGCAAACGGTCCAGAATAGTAAACACAGTCAGCAAAGTAATTTGTCGACCACAGGCACATTTGAGCCGTCTGTTCCACCAGGCAACCAAACAGAAGACTTTGTCTGTCGTATAGACTATTGTTTTATTGGTTTTTACTTTCCTAAAACAATATTTGTCCACCTCACGGTTTAGCCGTCAGAGATTTGAGCACTAAAATGTACCAGGCCATTGCATACAAAGGCCTATAGGCTTCCACTGTATGATATTCATATTTTAATACTAAAAAATAAAAAGAGAATCTTAGGCCTAACCCCAGAGAGATAGAGATATGCTGGTGGTATGCTACAACACTGACATGCATTATGACAGATGGATACCGCATCGGATACCGCATCGAACTATAGAAAATACAATAATATAGAATAAAATAGAATGAAATAGTAGAGAATAGAATTCTACGGAATATAATAATGTAGGATAGAATAGAATACTATAGAATAGAATAGAATACTATAGAAGAGAATAGAATACTATAGAAGAGAATAGAATACTATAGAATAGAAAACATCAGAATAGAATAGTATACTATAGAATAGAACAATATAGAATAGAAAACTATAGAATAGAATAGAACTGAAAAGAATAATATAGAATATAACAGAATATAATAGAATTTAATAGAATACTATAGAATAGAAAACAAAAATATAGAATGTAATATAATACAATAGAATACTTTAGAATATAATAGAATAATATAGAATATAATAGAATACTACGGAATATAATAATATATAATATGATTGAATACAATTTTATGGAATAGAAAATTATACAGTAGAATAGAGCAGAAAATAATATAATATAATACTATAGAATAGAATAATATTGAATAGAATAAAAGATAATAGAATAGAACAGAGTAGAATATAATTTAATAGAATAGAATAGAATAGGAAACTATAGAATATAATTGAATAATAAAATAGATTAGAATACTATTTAAAAGAAAGGAATAGAATGGAATAATATAGAATACTATAGAATACTAAAGAATATAGTAGAATACTATAGAATAGAGTAGAATAGAATGGAATACTATAGAATGGAATTAAATATTATAGACTAGAATACTATAGAATAGAACAGAATACTATAGAATAGAATACTATAGAATAGAATATAATATAATAGAATACTATAAAATATAATAGAATACTATAGAAAAGAAGGGAATACTATAGACTACTATAGAATAACATGCTATAGAAGAGAATATAATACTATAGAATGAATTTTAAAATATAGAATAGAATACTATAGCCTACAATACTATAGAAAATAATAGATTTGAAAATTATAGAGTAGAATAGAATAATGTAGATTAGAATCCTGTAGAATAGAATAGAATATTACAGACAATAATAATGTAGAATAGAACAGACTACTACAGAATAGAGTTGAATACGATAGAATAGAATAGAAAAGAATAATATGGAATATAATAGAATAGAACAGAATAGGATATGATTTATTAGAATACCATAGAATAGAAGAGAAAAATATAGAATGTAATATAATACAATTGAATAGAATACTATAGAATATAATTGAATTATATAGAAATGTATAGAATACTATAGAATATAATAATACAGAACAGAATAGATTACTATAGAATAGAATACTATAGAATAGAACACTATAGAATAGAATACTATAGAATAGAATACTATAGAATTGAATACTATAGAATAGAATACTATAGAATAGAATACTATAGAATAGAATACTATAGAATTGAATACTATAGAATTGAATACTATAGAATAGAATACTATAGAATAGAATACTATAGAATAGAATACTATAGAATAGAATACTATAGAATAGAATACTATAGAATTGAATACTATAGAATAGAATACTATAGAATAGAATACTATAGAATAGAATATAATAATATAGAATAGAACACTATAGAATAGAAAATAATATAATGAAATATAGTATAATATAATACTATAGAATAGAAAATAATAGAAAATAATAAAATAATAATAGGAAACTATAGGACAGAATATAATACTATAGAACTATAGAATATAATAGATTACAAAAGAAAATAATTAAATGTATATATATTATTCATTTAACCAGGTTGGCCAGTTGAGAACAAGTTCTCAATCACAACTACGACCTGGCCAAGATAAAGCAAAGCAGTGTGACAAAAACAACAACACAGAGTTACACATAAATAAATGTACAGTCAATAACACAATTGAAAAATCTATGTACAGTGTGTGCAAATGTAGAAGAGAAGGGAGGTAAAGGCAATAAATAGGCCATGGAGGCGAAATAATTACAATTTAGAATTAACACTGTAGTGATAGATGTGCAGATAATGAGATACTGGGGTGCAAAAGAGAAAGAGTATAAATAACAATATGGGGATGAGGTAGTTGGGTGTGCTATTTACAGATTGGCTGTGTACAGGTACAATGATCAGTAAGCTGCTCTGACAGCTGATGGTTAAAGTTAGTGAGGGAGATATAAGACTCCAGCTTCAGTGATTTTTGCAATTTGTTCCAGTCATTGGCAGCAGAGAAGTGAAAGGAAAGGCGGCCAAAGGAAGTGTTGGCTTTGGGGATGACCAGTGCAATATTCCTGCTGGAGCACGTGCTTCGGGTGGGTGTTGCTATGGTGACAAGTGAGCTGAGATAAGGCGAGGCTTTACCTAGCATAGACTTATAGATGACCTGGAGCCAGTGGGTTTGGCAACAAATATTTAGCGAGGACCAGTCAACGAGCGCATACAGGTCGCAGTGGTGGGTGGTATATGGGGCTTTGGTGACAAAACGGATGGCACTGTGATAGACTGCATCCAATAGTGTTGGAGGCTATTTTGTAAATGACATTGCTGAAGTCAAGGATCGGTAGGATGGTCAGTTTTACGATGGTATGTTTGGCAGCATGAGCGAAGGAGGCTTTAATGCGAAATAGGAAGCCGATTCTAGATTAAATTTTGGATTGGAGATGCTTAATGTGAGTCTGGAGGGAGAGTTTACAGTCTAACCAGACACCTAGGTATTTGTCGTTGTCCACATATTATATTTTTCAGAACTGTCCAGAATAGTGATGCTAGTCGGGCGGGAGAGTGCGGGCAGCAATCCGTTGAAGAGCATTTAGTTTTACTAGCATTTAAAAGGAGTTGGAGGCCTCGGGAAGGAGAGTTGTATGGCATTGAAGCTCATCTGGAGGTTAGTTAACACAGTGTCCAAAGAATGGCCAGAAGTATACAGAATGGTGTCGTCTGCGTAGAGGTGGATCAGAGAATCATCAGCAGCAAGAGCGACATCATTGATATATACAGAGAAAAGAGTCTGCCCGTGAATTGAACCCTGTGGCACCCCCATAGAGACTGTCAGAGGTCCAGACAACATGCCCTCCGATTTGACACACTGAACTCTATCTGAGAAGTAGTTGGTGAACCACGCGAGGCAGTCATTTGAGAAGCCAAGGCTATTGAGTCTGCCGATACGAATGCGGTGATTTGACAGAGTCGGAAGCCTTGGCCAGGTCAATGATGACGGCTGCCCGGTACTGTCTTTTATCAATGAAGGTTTTGATATTGTTCAGGACCTTGAGCGTGGCTGAGGTGCATCCGTGACCAGCTCGGAAACCAGATTGTATAGTGCAGAAGGTACGGTGGGATTCTAAATGGTCGGTGATCTGTTTGTTCACTTGGCTTTCGAAGACCTTAGAAATGCAGGGCAGGATGGATATAGGTCTGTAGCAGTTTGCGTCTAGAGTGTCTCCCCCTTTGAGGAGGGGGATGGCCGCGGCAGCTTTCCAATCTTTGTGGATCTCAGACGATACGAAAGAGAGGTTGTATAGGCTAGTAATAGGGGTTGCAACATTTTCGGCTGATAATTTTAGAAAGAGAGGGTCGAGATTGTCTAGTCCAGTAGATTTGTAGGGATACTGATTTTGCAGCTCTTTCAGAACATCAGCTGTCTGGATTTGGGTGAAGGAGAAGAGGGAGGGGCTTGTGCAAATTGCTGCAGGGTGTGCTGAGATGTTGGCCAGGGTAGGGGTAGCCAATACTATAGAATAGAATACTATGGAATATATTGTAATAGAATAGGATACTATAGAATAGAATAATATAGAATAGAATGAATAAGAATAGAATATAATACTATAGAATAGAATAGAATAGAATAATATAGAATAGATTCTATTCTATATTATTCTATTCTATTCTATAGTATTCTATTATATTCTAATTCATTCTATTCAATAGAATTCTATTCTATAGTATTCTATTATATTCTAATTCATTCTATTCAATAGAATGAATTAGAATATAATAGAATACTATAGAATAATAGAATATAATAATATAGAATATAATAGAATACTATAGAATAGAATAGAATACTATAGATAATAATATTTGTATACTATAGAATTGAATACTATAGAATTGTATACTATAGAATAGAATAGAATACTGTAGAATACTATAGAATATAATAATATACAATATAATAGAATACTATAGAATAGAATAGAAGAGAATAAACCTTTATTGTCCATCCAGGATGAACATGTTTCTTCGGCATCACCTTCCATTAAAAAGGATCACATATACAGGTACATACATTGTCACATCATACACATTTAAACCAGTCAGTTCATCATGCTGCAAACACTAACACCATAGAGGACATTAATACATTCACTCACAAGCAACCGCTGTCCCAACTGCATTGGATAGGTAAGTACATACTGTACCAGTCAAAAATTTGGAAAAGCCATCAACATGTTAAATGTGCAACCAGAGGAGAGAAAAAAATCTAGACCACCTTTATTCCACACACAGAGACGTGTACAAAGCTCTCCCTCGCCCTCCACTTGGCAAATCTGACCATAATTCTATCCTCCGGATTCCTACAAGCTAAAATTAAAGCAGGAATCACCCTTTACTAGGTCTATAAGAAAGTGGTCAGACGAAGCAGTTGCTAAACTACAAGACTGCTTTGCTACAGACTGGAATATGTTCCGGGATTCTTCTGATGACCACATAGGTCACTGGCTTTATCGACATCTTCCCCTCAGTGACTGTACGTACATACCCCAACCAGAAGCCATGGATTACAGGCAACATTTGCATTGAGCTAAAGGGTAGAGCTGCCGCTTTCAACCCGGAATCTTATAAGAAATACTGCCATCAAATAGGCAAAGCGTCAATACAGGACTAAGATTGAATCACACCAGCTCTGACGCTCGTAGGATGTGGCAGACTGTTACAAACTATTACAGACTACAAAGGGAAGCACAGCCAAAAGCTGCCCAGTGACACGAGCGTACCAGGTGAGCTAAATAACTTCAATGCTCGCTTCGAGGCAAGTAACACTGAAACATGCATGAGAGCATCAGCTGTTCTGGACGACTGTGTGATCACGCTCTCTGTAGCTGATGTGAGTAAGACCTTTAAACAGGTCAACATTCCCAAGGCCGCAGGGCCAGACGGATTACCAGGACGTGTTCTCCGAACATACGCTGACCAACTGACAAGTGTCTTCACTGTCATTTTCAACCTATCCCTGTCTGAGTCTGTAATGCCAACATGTTTCAAGCACTCCACCATGGTCCCTGTGCACAAGAACACTAAGGTAACCTGCCTAAATGACTACCAACCCATAGCACTCAAGTCTGTAGCCATGAAGTGCTTTGAAAGGCTGGCCATGGCTCACATCACCACATCATCCCAGAAACCCTAGACCCACTCCAATTTGCATACCGCACCAACAGATCCACAGATGATGCAATCTCTATTGCACTCCACACTGCCCTTTCACACCTGGACAAAATGAACACCTGTGAAAATGCTATTCATTGACTACAGCTCAGCGTTCAACACCATAGTGCCCTCAAAGCTCATCACTAAGCTATGGACCCTGGGACTAGACTTCCTAACCGGCCACCCCCAGGTGGTAAGGGTAGGTAACACCACATCCGCCACGTTGATCCTCAACACTGGGGCCCCTCAGGGGTACGTGCTCAGCCTCCTGCACTCCCTGTTCACTCATGACTGCACGGCCAGGCATGGCTCCAACACCATCATTAAGTTTGCTGATGGCACAACACTGATAGGCCGGATCACCGAACAATGGGACAGCCTATAGGGAGGAGGTCAGAGACCTGACCGTGTGGCGCAAGGACAACAACATCTCCCTCAACTTGATCAAGACAAAGGAGATGATTGTGGACTACAGGAAAAAGAGGACCGAGCACGCCCCCATTCTCATTGACGGGGCTGTAGTGGAGCAGGTTGAGAGTTTCATGTTCCTTGGCATCCACATCACCAACAAACTAACATGGTCCAAACACACCAAGACAGTCGTGAAGAGGGCACGACAAAACCTATTCCCCCTCAGGAGACTGAAATGATTTGGCATGTGTCCTCAGATCCTCAAAATGTTTTACAGCTGCACCATCGAGAGCATCCTGACGGGTTGCATCACTGCCTGGTATGGCAACTGCTCGGCCTCCGACCTCAAGGCACTACAGAGGGTAATGCGTACGGCCCTGTACATCACCAGGGCCAAGCTAACTGCCATCCAGGACCTCTATACCAGGCGGTGTCAGAGGAGGGCCCTAAAAATTGCCACCCTGGTATTAGACTTTTCGTTCAGCTACCGCACAGCAAGTGGTACCAAAGCGCCAAATCTAGGTCCAAGAGTCTCCTAAATAGCTTCTACCCCCAAGTCATAAGACTCCTGAACAGCTAATCAAATGGCTACCCAGAGTATTTGCATTGCCCCCCCCCCCCGGAACACTGCTGCTACTCTCTTTATTATCTAAGCCACTTTGACATCACTACATGTACATACTACCTAAATTACTTCAACACAGGTGCCCCATTGACTCTGTACCAATTCCCCCTGTATATAGCCCCCACATTGACTCTGTACCGGTACCCCCTGTATATAGCCTCCACATTGCCTCCACATTGACTCTGTACCAGTTATAGAACCCCGCTATTGGTCATTAATCTTTAATTATTTGTTATTCTTATCTCTTACTTTTATTTGGAGAGGGGGGGGGGGGGTATTTTCTTAAAACTGCTGTTGGTTAAGGGCTTGTAAGAAACCATTTCACTGTAAGGTCTACACCTGTTGTATTCGGTGCATGTGACAAATACAATTTGTTTTGATTTGATTTGAGAGAGCTCACCTGCTCTACTCAGTTTGGACAGACACTTTCAGTTCATCAACATCTGAGATATGGGGAGACATTTTACTCAGTGCTAAGAACAATTGAAATAGAATTAATCAATAATCAATCATTTTAAAACAAATTAAAAGCCATTTACGTAATCATCACCTTCTTGTGGACAATGTTAGAAGGGATCAATTATTTATTTTAACAAAAAAATAAACTAGTCTAGTCTCTCCATAATGATGTGACCAAGCTACACTTCAAAAGATAACGAGACGAAATAACAAGATGAAATGGCACCAAACAGACCAGACAGGACAGGACACTAGTCACAGCTGCCAGTTGATGGCAAACAAGCCAGCTGGCACTGAAGGACCATGCCCTGAATACCTCGTGGTCCTCTCCTCCATCTCATCTCCTCCTCGCTCCTCTCATCTCTCCTCTCCTCTTTCCTATCTCTTGTCCTCTCCCCTCTCTCGTAAAACCATTATTTACATTAGACGACTCTATAACAAAGCTTCACAATCGCTTTACGGGAGAAGGATTGCGATTAGAGTTGCACACAATGTCATGATACTAATAATACAAAATGATGAGTGTAAAAGTCTTGGTCCCTAACCCTAACCCTCCAGAAAAAAACATATTGTGGACGTTATAGAAAAGCAGTTGTGAATGTCTCAAATTCATTTTTTGGCCATTTAGAGATTACATTCACCTTTTACATTCTAGTCATTGAGCAGACACTCTTATCTAGAGCAACTTCCAGTTCATCATCTTAAGATAGTTAGGTGAGACAACCACATAATCTCAGTCATAGTAAATACATTTTTCACCAATAAGTATCAGTTAATACAGGGCTAGTAGAAAATGTTAAGAGTAACATTAGATTAATGTTACTGTACAGACTACAACAACAAAACATAAAACCTATTTAGGATAGGGGGCAGTATTTTCACGTCCGGATGAAAAGCGTGCCCAAAGTAAACTGCCTGCTACTCAGGCCCAGACACTAGGATATGCTTATAATTGGTAGATTTGGATAGGAAACACTCATAAGTTTCTAAAACTGTTAGAATTATCTCTGTGAGTATAACAGAATTTATTTGGCAGGCGAAACCCAGAGAACAAACCATCCAGGAATTCTTTTGTGTGGTCACTGTGTAATCTATTAGGTTTCTAAGGGGGTCTATTGCAGGTACCTGATTGCAGTTTCTATGGCTTCCACTAGATGTCAACAGTCTTTAGAAATTGGTTGATGTTTTTCCTTTGAGAAATGAAGAAGTAGGGCTGTTCAGTCTGAGTGTCAAGCCAAGTTGTCTCTTGAACACAGTATATTCCGTCATAAATTTTAACGATTATTTACGTTTTAGGATACCTAAAGTTGGATAAGGAAAGTTGCTTAAAATGTTCGGACCAAGTTTATAGGTAACTTATTAGATCATTTGTAGTCATGTTAGGCAGGTTGGAAGCGGTGTATTTCTGAATCAAACGCGCCAAATAAATTGACATTTTGGGGATAAAAAGGAATTTATCGAACAAAATGACCAGTTTCTGGGACATATTGGAGTGCCAACAGAAGACGATCTTCAAAGGTAAGGCATGAATTATATCGTTATTTCTTACTTTAGTGTGGCACCTGCTTTGTTGAAATATGATTTTCATGTGTTTGTATGATGGGGCATTGTCCTCAGATAATCACATGGTTTGCTTTCGCCGTAAAGCCTTTTTTGAAATTTGACAAAGTAGCTGGATTAACAAGAAGTTCATCTCTATTTGGTGTATTGCAATTGTGATTTTGCGAAAGTTAAATATTTCGCTAGCGGAACGTCGCAACAGGTTTAAATACATACAATTTTGTATTTTATATATCTGTCAGTTAGGAAAGCAAAGACTTTTTCAAACAGAAATTTGAATCCTGCAGCACAAAAAGTTTTATGGACACTAAAGTCCAAGGAGAGTAAGAGCACCTCCGCCTGGCTACCACCCTTTCCACCTGGCTACCACCCTGGCAACAGCTCCGGACCCCCTGCAACAACAGGCCCAAGCACCCCCCCCCCCCGCTTCTCCTTCACCCAACCCAGACAGCTGATGTCCTGAAAGAGATGTAAAATCTGGATCCCTACAAATCAGCCGGGTTAGACAATCTGGACCCTCTCTTCCTAAAATTATCTGCCGCCATTGTTGCAGCCCCTATTACTAGTCTGTTCAACTTCTCTTTCATGATCGTCTGAGATTCCTACTTTCCTGGAAAGTGGCAACGGTCATCCCCCTCTAGACCCAAACTGTTACAGACCTATATCCATCCTGCCCTGCCTTTCAAAAGTCTTCGAAAGCCAAGTTAACAAACAGATCACCGACCATCTCGAATCCCACCGTACCTTTCTCTGCAAGGCAATCCGGTTTCCGAGCTGGTCACGGGTACACCTCAGCCACGCTCAAGGTCCTAAACGATATCATAACCGCCATCGATAAAAAACAGTACTGTGCAGGCCGTCTTCATCGACCTGGCCAAGGCTTTCGACTCTGTCAATTACTGTCAATTATTCTCTGATCTACCTCTACGCAGACGACACCATTCTGTATACTGTATACTTCTGGCCATTCTTTGGACACTGTGTTAACAAACCTCCAGATGAGCTTCAATGCCATACAATACTCTTTCTGGGGCCTTCAACTGCTCTTAAATGCTAGTAAAACTAAATGCATGCTCTTCAACCGATCCCTGCCTGCACCTGCCCGCCTGTCCAACATCACTACTCTGGACAGTTCTGACTTAGAATATGTGGACAACAATAAATACCTGGGTGTCTGGTAAGAAGGTAAACTCTCCCTCCAGACTCACATTAAGCATCACCAATCCAAAATTAAATCTAGAATCGGCATCCTATTTTGCAAAAAAGGCTCCTTCACTCATGCTGCCAAACATACCCTCGTAAAACTGACTGTCCAACTGATCCTTGACTTCGGGGATGTCATTACAAAATAGCCTCCAACACTCTACTCAACAAATTGGATGCAGTCTATCACCTTGCCTTCCGTTTTGTCACCAAAGCCCCATATACTACCCACCACTGCAACCTGTATGCCTCGTTGGCTGGCCCTCACTACATACTTGTCGCCAAACCCACTGGCTCCAGGTCATCTATAAGTCTTTGCTAGGTAAATTAAAGGTAATTCAAAGGCAGGATTCATAACAGAAGACTAAACTAGATCAACCATCTATTTTTTTTGGTGTGTGTGTGTGTGTGTGTGTGTGTGTGTGTGTGTGTTAACTGAACAGTAAAGAAGGTTTCATACAGATCATTATGCAGTGTACTGTGAGCTCCAAAATAATTTGGTGTGACACATTTGTTGTTATTTTGACTCTGTACTCCAGCACTTCGGGTTTTAAGCGATACAATGACTATAAGGTTAAAGTGCAGACTGTCAGCTTTACATTGAGGGTATTTGTATCTGTATCGGGAGAAGCATTTATAAATTACAGCACTTTTGTTCATTAGGAGAGCAACATTATTGGGGCATATTGTGTAATAAAGTACTCAAAGTTAAGCATGTAGTCCATTATTTCAAAACAATTGTTGGATGTATTTGCTGGTTGTTGTGGTTCATATTATTTTGTAGGAATTAATGGTAAATGAATGTATTGTCATTTTGGAGTCACTTTGTATTATGAATAAGAATATAATTTGCTTCTAAACACGTCTACATTTTTATTTAACTAGGCAGGTCAGTTAAGAACAAATTCTCATTTTCAATGACGGCCTAGGAACAGTGGGTTAACGGCCAGATTTGTACCTTGTCAGCTCGGGGAATTCGATCTTGCAACCTTTCGGTTACAAGTGCACATCTCTAACCAATAAGCTACCTGCCTCCCCCTCTAACCACTAAGCTACCTGCCTCCCCTACACTCTAACCACTAAGCTACCTGCCTCCCCCCTCTAACCACAAAGCTACCTGCCTCACCTACACTCTAACCACTAAGCTACGTGCCTCCCCCTCTAAACACTAAGCCACCTGCCCCCCCCTCTAACCACCAGGCTACCTGCTTCCCCCTCTAACCACTAGGCTACCTGCCTCCCCCTCTAACCACTAGGCTACCTGCCTCCCCTCTAACCACTAGGCTACCTGCCTCCCCCTCTAACCACTAGGCTACCTGCCTCCCCCTCTAACCACTAGGCTACCTGTCTCCCCTACACTCTAACCACTAAGCTACCTGCCTCCCCCTCTAACCACTAAGCTACCTGCCTCCCCTCTAACCACTAAGCTACCTGCCTCCGTCACACTCTAACCACTAAACTACCTGCCACTCTAGAACAGAGGAGGGCAGAGGAGGACAGAAGAGGGCAGAGGAAGGGAAGGGCAGAGCAAGTGGAGGGCAGAGGAGGGCAGAGGAGGGCAGAGCAAGGGGAGGGCAGAGGAGGGCAGAGCAAGGCAGAGGAGGGCAGAGCAAGGGGAGGGCAGAGGAGGGCAGAGGAGGGCAGAGGAGGGCAGAGCAAGGGGAGGGCAGAGCAAGGGGAGGGCAGAGCAAGGGGAGGGCAGAGGAGGACAGAGGAGGGCAGAGCAAGGGGAGGGCAGAGGAGGGCAGAGGAGGGCAGAGCAAGGGGAGGGCAGAGGAGGGCAGAGCAAGGTGAGGGCAGAGGAGGGCAGAGGAGGGCAGAGGAGGGAAGAGCAAGGGGAGGGCAGAGGAGGGCAGAGGAGGGAAGAGCAAGGGGAGGGCAGAGGAGGGCAGAGGAGGGCAGAGCAAGGGGAGGGCAGAGGAGGAAGAGCAAGGGGAGGGCAGAGGAGGGCAGAGGAGGGAAGAGCAAGGGGAGGGCAGAGGAGGGCAGAGGAGGGCAGAGGAGGGAAGAGCAAGGGGAGGGCAGAGGAGGGAAGAGCAAGGGGAGGGCAGAGGAGGGCAGAGGAGGGAAGAGCAAGGGGAGGGCAGAGCAAGGGGAGGGCAGAGGAGGGCAGGGGAGGGCCGAGCAAGGGGAGGGCAGAGGAGGGCAGAGGAGGGAAGAGCAAGGGGAGGGCAGAGGAGGGCAGAGGAGGGCAGAGGAGGGCAGAGCAAGGGGAGGGCAGAGGAGGGCAGAGGAGGGCAGAGGAGGGTAGAGGAGGGCAGGGGAGGGCAGGGGAGGGTAGAGGAGGGCAGGGGAGGGCAGAGGAGGGCAGAGCAAAGGGAGGGCAGAGGAGAGAAGGGTAGGAGGGCAGAGGAGGGCAGAGGAGAGAAGAGTAGGGCAGAGGAGGGCAGAGGAGAGAAGGGTAGGGCAGAGGAGGGCAGATGAGGGCAGGGGAGGGCAGAGGAGAGAAGGGTAGGAGGACAGCGGAGGGGAGAGGGGGGAAGGGGTGGCCAGGAGGGCATAGCATGGGAGAGGAGAGGGCAGATCAGGGGAGAGGAGAGCTCAGATCAGGGGAGAGGAGAGGGCGGAGCAGGGGAGAGCAGATAAGGGCAGAGGAGGGCAGAGGAGGGCAGAGCAAGGGGAGGGCAGAGGAGGGCAGAGCAAGGGGAGGGCAGAGCAAGGGGAGGGCAGAGGAGGGCAGAGGAGGGCAGAGCAAGGGGAGGGCAGAGCAAGGGGAGGGCAGAGGAGGGCAGAGCAAGGGGAGGGCAGAGGAGGGCAGAGCAAGGGGAGGGCAGAGGAGGACAGAGCAAGGGGAGGGCAGAGGAGGGCAGAGCAAGGGGAGGGCAGAGGAGGGAAGAGGAGGGCAGAGCAAGGGGAGGCTCGAGCAAGGGGAGGGCAGAGGAGGACAGAGGAGGGCAGAGCAAGGGGAGGACAGAGGAGGGCAGAGCAAGGGGAGGGCAGAGCAAGGGGAGGGCAGAGGAGGGCAGAGGAGGGCAGAGCAAGGGGAGGCTAGAGCAAGGGGAGGGCAGAGGAGGACAGAGGAGGGCAGAGCAAGGGGAGGGCAGAGGAGGGCAGAGGAGGACAGAGGAGGCCAGAGGAGGACAGAGGAGGGCAGAGCAAGGGGAGGGCAGAGCAAGGGGAGGGCAGAGGAGGGCAGAGGAGGGTAGAGGAGGGCAGGGGAGGGCAGAGGAGGGTAGAGGAGGGCAGGGGAGGGCAGAGGAGGGCAGAGCAAAGGGAGGGCAGAGGAGAGAATGGTAGGAGGGCAGAGGAGGGCAGAGGAGAGAAGAGTAGGGCAGAGGAGGGCAGAGGAGAGAAGGGTAGGGCAGAGGACGGCAGATGAGGGCAGGGGAGGGCAGAGGAGAGAAGGGTAGGAGGACAGCGGAGGGGAGAGGGGGGAAGGGGTGGCCAGGAGGGCATAGCATGGGAGAGGAGAGGGCAGATCAGGGGAGAGGAGAGCTCAGATCAGGGGATAGGAGAGGGCGGAGCAGGGGAGAGCAGAGAAGGGCAGAGGAGGGCAGAGGAGGGCAGAGGAAGGGGAGGGCAGAGGAGGGCAGAGCAAGGGGAGGGCAGAGCAAGGGGAGGGCAGAGGAGGGCAGAGCAAGGGGAGAGGAGAGAGCAGAGCATGGGAGAGTAGAGCAGGGGAGAGGAGAGGGCAGAGCAGGGGAGAGGAGAGGGCAGTTCAGGGGAGAGTAGAGGGCAGATCAGGGGAGAGGAGAGGAGAGAGCGGAGCAATGGGAGAGGAGAGTGCAGAGCAGCCGAGGCATAGTTCTCTGGAATTTGGCATCTTGATTGATAACAATAGTGTGCAATCCAGCCTAACTCTATTTTGTTTCATCCTGGTCTTGTGAACACAAAAGCAATTTCACACCTATTGGTAACGTGTTAGCTATGCAAGTCAATGAACATACCACTGACGAATGATCCAACAAGACTAGTATTGCCACCCCGGCTCCCTCCCTCCCTCCCCAACCCTCTCCCTCCCTCTCTCATCAACTCTATCCCTCCCTCCCTCCCCAACCCTATCCCTCCCTCCCTCCCCAACCCTATCCCTCCCTCTCTCCTCAACCCTATCCCTCCCTCCCCAATCCTTTCCCTCCCTCCCCAATCCTCTTTCTCCATCCCTCCCTCTCTGCTCAGCCCTCTCCCTCCCTCCACAAACCTCTCCCTTCGTCCCTCCTTGCTCAGTTCTCTATCTCCCTCCCTCCCCAAACCTGTCTACTCTCCCCCTTCTTCTCATTTTCCCTCCCTAACCCTCTCCATCCTTCTCATTCTCCTTCCCTAACCCTCTCCCTCCTTCTCATTCTCCCTCCCTAACCCTCTCCCTCATTCTCCCTCCCTAACCCTCTCCCTCCTTCTCATTCTCCCTCCCTAACCCTCTCCTTCCTCTTTCTCCCTGCCCAACCCTCTCCCTCCTTCTCATTCTCCCTCCCTAACCCTCTCCCTCCTTCTCATTCTCCCTCCCTAACCCTATCCCTCCTTCTCATTCTCCCTCCCTAACCCTATCCCTCCTTCTCATTCTCCCTCCCCAACCCTCTCCCTCCTTCTCATTCCCCCTCCCTAACCCTCTCCCTCCTTCTCATTCTCCCTGCCCAACCCTCTCCCTCCTTCTCATTCTCCCTGCCCAACCCTCTCCCTCCTCCTTATTCTCCCTTCCTAACCCTCTCCCTCATTCTCCCTCCCTAACCCTCTCCTTCCTCATTCTCCCTCCCTAACCCTCACCCTCCTTCTCATTCTCCCTTCCTAACCCTCTCCCTCCTTCTCATTCTCCCTCCCTAACCCTCTCCCTCGTTCTCATTCTCCCTGCCCAACCCTCTCCCTCCTTCTCATTCTCCCTCCCTAACCCTCTCCCTCCTCATTCTCCCTCCCTAACCCTCACCCTCCTTCTCATTCTCCCTTCCTAACCCTCTCCCTCCTCCTCATTCCCCCTTCCTAACCCTCTCCCTCCTCCTCATTCCCCCTAACTAACCCTCTACCTCGTTCTCATTCTCCCTGCCCAACCCTCTCCCTCCTTCTCATTCTCCCTCCCTAACCCCCTCCCTCCTCATTCTCCCTCCCTAACCCTCACCCTCCTTCTCATTCTCCCTCCCTAACCCTCACCCTCCTTCTCATTCTCCCTTCCTAACCCTCTCCTCCTCCTCATTCCCCCTTCCTAACCCTCCCCCTCCTCCTCATTCCCCCTTCCTAACCCTCTCCCTCCTCATTCTCCCTACCCAACCCTCTCCCTCCTCCTTATTCTCCCTCCCTAACACTCTACCTCCTCATTCTCCCTCCCTTACCCTCTCCCTCCTCATTCTCCCTCCCTAACCCTCTCCCTCCTTCTCATTCCCCCTAACTAACCCTCTCCCTACACATTCTCCCTCCCTAATCCCCTCCCTCCTTCTCATTCCCCCTAACTAACCCTCTCCCTCCTCATTCTCCCCCCTAACCTTCTCCCTCCTCATTCTCCCTGCCCAACCCTCTCCCTCCTCCTCATTCTCCCTCCCTAACCCTCTCCCTCCTCATTCTCCCTCCATAACCCTCTCCCTCCTTCTCATTCCCCTAACTAACCCTCTCCCTCTTTCTCATTCTCCCTCCCCAACCCTCTCCCTCATTCTCCCTCCCTAACCCTCTCCCTCCTTCTCATTCTCCCTTCCTAACCCTCTCCCTCATTCTCCCTCCCTAACCCTCTCCCTCCTCATTCTCCCTCCCTAACCCTCTCCCTCCTTCTCATTCTCCCTTCCTAACCCTCTCCCTCATTCTCCCTCCCTAACCCTCTCCCTCCTCATTCTCCCTCCCTAACCCTCTCCCTCCTTCTCATTCTCCCTTCCTAACCCTCTCCCTCCTTCTCATTCTCCCTTCCTAACCCTCTCCCTCCTTCTCATTCTCCCTCCCTAACCCTCTCCCTCCTTCTCATTCTCCCTAACTAACCCTCTCCCTGCCCAACCCTCTCCCTCCTTCTCATTCTCCCTTCCTAACCCTCTCCCTCCTCATTCTCCCTCCCTAACCCTCTCCCTCCTTCTCATTCTCCCTAACTAACCCTCTCCCTGCCCAACCCTCTCCCTCCTTCTCATTCTCCCTAACTAACCCTCTCCCTTCCCAACCCTCTCCCTCCTTCTCATTCTCCCTAACTAACCCTCTCCCTGCCCAACCCTCTCCATCCTTCTCATTCTCCATAACTAACCCTCTCCCTCCCTAACCCTCTCCCTCCTTCTCATTCTCCCTCCCTAACCCTCTCCCTCATTCTCCCTATCTAACCCACTCCCTGCCCAACCCTCTCCCTCCTTCTCATTCTCCCTTCCTGACCCTCTCCCTCCTCATTCGCCCTCCCTAACCCTCTCCCTCCTTCTCATTCTCCCTAACTAACCCTCTCCCTGCCCAACCCTCTCCCTCCTTCGCATTCTCCCTAACTAACCCTCTCCCTGCCCAACCCTCTCCCTCTCCCTCATTCTCCCTCCCTAACCCTCTCCCTCCTTCTCATTCTCCCTTCCTAACCCTCTCCCTCATTCTCCCTCCCTAACCCTCTCCCTCCTCATTCTCCCTCCCTAACCTTCTCCCTCCTTCTCATTCTCCCTTCCTAACCCACTCCCTCATTCTCCCTCCCTAACCCTCTCCCTCCTCATTCTCCCTCCCTAACCCTCTCCCTCCTTCTCATTCTCCCTTCCTAACCCTCTCCCTCCTTCTCATTCTCCCTCCCTAACCCTCTCCCTCCTTCTCATTCTCCCTAACTAACCCTCTCCCTGCCCAACTCTCTCCCTCCTTCTCATTCTCCCTTCCTAACCCTCTCCCTCCTCATTCTCCCTCCCTAACCCTCTCCCTCCTTCTCATTCTCCTTCCCTAACCCTAACCCTCTCCCTCCTTCTCATTCCCCCTTCCAAACCCTCTCGTGTGAAAGAAGAGTTCATGAACGTGTGAAGGTACACCGCCGTGGCAACAAGAAAAACAACATCAAGCGTTTCTTTTTTCCGGACTGTGTTGTTCTGCTGACTGAACATGAGCCAGTGTAGGTTAGTGTCCGTGTCTGCTTAACGGGTCTCTGTCCCTCTCTGATCGGGCCATTATGTTTCTCTCCTCCACTACAATATAATGAAACCTCTGTGGCCCATAATGCTGAAGCACTGGCTGCTTGCCAATTTTCTTTCATTGTCCCTTTTATCTGCTCCTAATTCTCCAATTATTTCAACCCTTTTTCTCCTCTGCTTCTCTTCACTGTGGCCCCTGCTGTGAGGACTGATGAGACAGAGACAAACAGAGAGAGAGAGAGAAACCCTGGGCTGGCCAAAGGCTTGTATGTCAGTCAGTCTCTGGGTGGTCAGCTCAGCTGTGGTCTAGGTAGGACATATCTCCTGCCCCACACAGTGCCCACAACAATCTCTCATCACCCTGCAGCATCGCCACCCTCGCTACCTCTACTTCATCTGCCTCGTTTTAGTCATTCTGTCCTATAGGCCGACAACCTTCACCTATCTCCAATTCCTGCTGTCCTATAGGCCAACAACCTTCACCTGTCTCCAACTCCTGCTGTCCTATAGGCCAACAACCTTCACCTGTCTCCAACTCCTGCTGTCCTATAGACCGACAACCTTCAGCTGTCTCCAACTCCTGCTGTCCTATAGACCGACAACCTTCACCTGTCTCCAACTCCTGCTGTCCTATAGGCCGACAACCTTCACCTGTCTCCAACTCCTGCTGTCCTATAGGCCAACAACCTTCACCTGTCTCCAACTCCTGCTGTCCTATAGGCAAACAACCTTCACCTGTCTCCAACTCCTGCTGTCCTATAGGCCAACAACCTTCACCTGTCTCCAACTCCTGCTGTCCTATAGGCCGACAACCTTCACCTGTCTCCAACTCCTGCTGTCCTATAGACCAACAACCTTCACCTGTCTCCAACTCCTGCTGTCCTATAGGACTACATCCTTCACCTGTCTCCAACTCCTGCTGTCCTATAGACCAACAACCTTCACCTGTCTCCAACTCCTGCTGTCCTATAGACCGACAACCTTCACCTGTCTCCAACTCCTGCTGTCCTATAGACCGACAACCTTCACCTATCTCCAACTCCTGCTGTCCTATAGGCCAACAACCTTTACCTGTCTCCAACTCCTGCTGTCTTATAGGCCAACAACCTTCACCTGTCTCCAACTCCTGCTGTCCTATAGACCGACAACCTTCACCTGTCTCCAACTCCTGCTGTCCTATAAGCCGACAACCTTCACCTGTCTCCAACTCCTGCTGTCCTATAGACCGACAACCTCCACCTGTCTCCAACTCCTGCTGTCCTATAGGACTACAACCTTCACCTGTCTCCAACTCCTGCTGTCCTATAAGCCGACAACCTTCACCTGTCTCCAACTCCTGTTGTCCTATAGGCCAACAACCTCCACCTGTCTCCAACTCCTGCTGTCCTATAGGACTACAACCTTCACCTGTCTCCAACTCCTGCTGTCCTATAGGCCAACAACCTTCACCTGTCTCCAACTCCTGCTGTCCTATAGGCCAACAACCTTCACCTGTCTCCAACTCCTGCTGTCCTATAGGCCAACAACCTTCACCTGTCTCCAACTCCTGCTGTCCTATAGACCGACAACCTTCACCTGTCTCCAACTCCTGCTGTCCTATAGGCCAACAACCTTCACCTGTCTCCAACTCCCGCTG
The DNA here is from genome assembly GCF_002021735.2 of Oncorhynchus kisutch. NCBI lineage: Eukaryota > Metazoa > Chordata > Actinopteri > Salmoniformes > Salmonidae > Oncorhynchus > Oncorhynchus kisutch. The sequence continues at coordinate 3,781,181 of NC_034176.2, read as the reverse complement.
TCCTATAGACCGACAACCTTCACCTGTCTCCAACTCCTGCTGTCCTATAGGCCGACAACTTTCACCTATCTCCAACTCCTGCTGTCCTATAGACCAACAACCTTCACCTGTCTCCAACTCCTGCTGTCCTATAGACCAACAACCTTCACCTGTCTCCAACTCCTGCTGTCCTATAGACCGACAACCTTCACCTGTCTCCAACTCCTGCTGTCCTATAGGCCGACAACCTTCACCTGTCTCCAACTCCTGCTGTCCTATAGGCCGACAACCTTCACCTGTCTCCAACTCCTGCTGTCCTATAGGCCGACAACCTTCACCTATCTCCAACTCCTGCTGTCCTATAGGACTACAGCCTTCACCTGTCTCCAACTCCTGCTGTCCTATAGGCCAACAACCTTCACCTGTCTCCAACTCCTGCTGTTCTATAGACCAACAACCTTCACCTGTCTCCAACTCCTGCTGTCCTATAGGCCAACAACCTTCACCTATCTCCAACTCCTGCTGTCCTATAGGACTACAACCTTCACCTGTCTCCAACTCCTGCTGTCCTATAGGCCAACAACCTTCACCTATCTCCAACTCCTGCTGTCCTATAGACCGACAACCTTCACCTGTCTCCAACTCCTGCTGTCCTATAGACAAACAACCTTCACCTGTCTCCAACTCCTGCTGTCCTATAGACCAACAACCTTCACCTGTCTCCAACTCCTGCTGTCCTATAGGCCGACAACCTTCACCTGTCTCCAACTCCTGCTGTCCTATAGACCGACAACCTTCACCTGTCTCCAACTCCTGCTGTCCTATAGGCCGACAACCTTCACCTGTCTCCAACTCCTGCTGTCCTATAGACCGACAACCTTCACCTGTCTCCAACTCCTGCTGTCCTATAGGCCGACAACCTTCACCTGTCTCCAACTCCTGCTGTCCTATAGGCCAACAACCTTCACCTATCTCCAACTCCTGCTGTCCTATAGACCAACAACCTTCACCTGTCTCCAACTCCTGCTGTCCTATAGACCAACAACCTTCACCTGTCTCCAACTCCTGCTGTCCTATAGGCCAACAACCTTCACCTGTCTCCAACTCCTGCTGTCCTATAGACCGACAACCTTCACCTGTCTCCAAGTCCTGCTGTCCTATAGACCAACAACCTTCACCTGTCTCCAACTCCTGCTGTCCTATAGGCCAACAACCTTCACCTATCTCCAACTCCTGCTGTCCTATAGGACTACAACCTTCACCTGTCTCCAACTCCTGCTGTCCTATAGGCCGAAATAAAATAAAATATATTTCTATGTTTTGTAGAAAAGAATATATTAAGATTAATGTTTCCAATGACATCATCAACCAATTATTAGAACATTGATTTACTTAACCTTCATTTAACAAGGCAAGTCAGTTAAAAAACAAATTCTTATTTTCAATGACGTCCTAGGAACAATTGGGTTAACTGCCTGTTCAGGGGAAGAATGACAGATGTTTACCTTGTTGGCTCAGGGATTTGATCTTCCAACCTTTACAGTTACTAGTCCAACACTCTAACCACTAGGCTACCTGCCTCCCCCTCTAACCACTAGGCTACCTGCCTCCTCTACACTCTAACCACTAGGCTACCTGCCTCCTCTACACTCTAACCACTAGGCTACCTGCCTCTCGCTCTAACCACTAGGCTACCTGCCTCCCCCTCTAACCACTAGGCTACCTGCCTCCCCCTCTAACCACTAGGCTACCTGCCTCCCCCTCTAACCACTAAGCTGTCTGCCTCCCCCCTCTAACCACTAGGCTACCTGCCGCCCCTACACTCTAACCACAAAGCTACCTGCCTCCCCCTCTAACCACTACGGTACCTGACTCCACTACACTCTAACCACTAGGCTACCTGCCTCTAACCACTAAGCTACCTGCCTCCCATACACTCTAACCACTAGGCTACCTGCCTCTAACCACTAAGCTACCTGCCTCCCCTACACTCTAACCACTAGGCTACCTGCCTCTAACCACTAAGCTACCTGCCTCCCCTCTAACCACTAAGCTTCCTGCCTCCCCTACACTCTAACCACTAGGCTACCCTGCCACCTCTACACTCTAACCACTAGGCTACCCTGCCACCCCTACACTCTAACCACTAGGCTACCTGCCGCCTCTACACTCTAACCACTAGGCTACCTGCCTCCTCTACACTCTAACCACTAGGCTACCTGCCTCCTCTACACTCTAACCACTAGGCTACACTGCCTCCCCTCCACTCTAACCACTAGGCTACCTGCCGCCTCTACACTCTAACCACTAGGCTACCTGCCTCCCCCTCTAACCACTAGGCTACCTGCCTCCCCCTCTAACCACTAGGCTACCTGCCTCCCCCCTCTAACCACTAGGCTACCTGCCGCCCCACTCTAAACACTAAGCTACCTGCCTCCCCTACACTCTAACCACTAAGTTACCTGCCTCCGCTACACTCTAACCACAAAGCTACCTGCCTCCCCCTCTAACCACTAAGCTACCTGCCTCCCCCTCTAACCACTACGGTACCTGCCTCCCCTACACTCTAACCACTTGGCTACCTGCCTCTAACCACTAAGCTACCTGCCTCCCCTACACTCTAAACACTAGGCTACCTGCCTCTAACCACTAAGCTACCTGCCTCCCCTACACTCTAACCACTAGGCTACCTGCCTCTAACCACTAAGCTACCTGCCTCCCCTCTAAAAACTAAGCTTCCTGCCTCCCCTACACTCTAACCACTAGGCTACCCTGCCACCTCTACACTCTAACCACTAGGCTACCCTGCCACCCCTACACTCTAACCACTAGGCTACCTGCCGCCTCTACACTCTAACCACTAGGCTACCCTGCCACCCCTACACTCTAACCACTAGGCTACCTGCCGCCTCTACACTCTAACCACTAGGCTACCTGCCTCCTCTACACTCTAACCACTAGGCTACCTGCCTCTACACTCTAACCACTAGGCTACCCTGCCTCCCCTCCACTCTAACCACTAGGCTACCTGCCGCCTCTACACTCTAACCACTAGGCTACCTGCCTCCTCTACACTCTAACCACTAGGCTACCCTGCCACCTCTACACTCTAACCACTAGGCTACCCTGCCACCCCTACACTCTAACCACTAGGCTACCTGCCGCCTCTACACTCTAACCACTAGGCTACCCTGCCACCCCTACACTCTAACCACTAGGCTACCTGCCGCCTCTACACTCTAACCACTAGGCTACCTGCCTCCTCTACACTCTAACCACTAGGCTACCTGCCTCTACACTCTAACCACTAGGCTACCCTGCCTCCCCTCCACTCTAACCACTAGGCTACCTGCCGCCTCTACACTCTAACCACTAGGCTACCTGCCTCCTCTACACTCTAACCACTAGGCTACCTGCCTCCTCTACACTCTAACCACTAGGCTACCTGCCTCCTCTACACTCTAACCACTAGGCTACCATGCCTCCTCTACACTCTAACCACTAGGCTACCCTGCCTCCTCTACACTCTAACCACTAGGCTACCTGCCTCCTCTACACTCTAACCACTAGGCTACCCTGCCTCCTCTACACTCTAACCACTAGGCTACCCTGCCTCCTCTACACTCTAACCACTAGGCTACCCTGCCTCCTCTACACTCTAACCACTAGGCTACCCTGCCCCCTCTACACTCTAACCACTAGGCTACCCTGCCTCCTCTACACTCTAACCACTAGGCTACCCTGCCCCCTCTACACTCTAACCACTAGGCTACCCTGCCTCCTCTACACTCTAACCACTAGGCTACCCTGCCCCCTCTACACTCTAACCACTAGGCTACCCTGCCTCCTCTACACTCTAACCACTAGGCTACCCTGCCTCCTCTACACTCTAACCACTAGGCTACCCTGCCTCCTCTACACTCTAACCACTAGGCTACCCTGCCCCCTCTACACTCTAACCACTAGGCTACCCTGCCCCCTCTACACTCTAACCACTAGGCTACCCTGCCTCCTCTACACTCTAACCACTAGGCTACCCTGCCTCCTCTACACTCTAACCACTAGGCTACCCTGCCTCCTCTACACTCTAACCACTAGGCTACCCTGCCTCCTCTACACTCTAACCACTAGGCTACCTGCCTCCTCTACACTCTAACCACTAGGCTACCTGCCTCCTCTACACTCTAACCACTAGGCTACCCTGCCTCCTCTACACTCTAACCACTAGGCTACCCTGCCTCCTCTACACTCTAACCACTAGGCTACCTGCCTCCTCTACACTCTAACCACTAGGGTACCCTGCCTTCACACTCTAACCACTAGGCTACCTACCTCCTCTACACTCTAACCACTAGGCTACCCCCCAAGTGTTCAGTTGGCAACGCAACAATGATGTCATTGGAAACACTTATTTTCCTCTGTCTTTTTTTAGGCAGGGTAGCCTAGTGGTTAGAGTGTAGAGGAGGCAGGGTAGCCTAGTGGTTAGAGTGTAGAGGAGGCAGGTAGCCTAGTGGTTAGAGTGTAGAGGTGGCAGGTAGCCTAGTGGTTAGAGTGTAGGGAGGCAGGGTAGCCTAGTGGTTAGAGTGTAGAGGGGAGGCAGGGTAGCCTAGTGGTTAGAGTGTAGAGGAGGCAGGTAGCCTAGTGGTTAGAGTGTAGAGGAGGCAGGGTAGCCTAGTGGTTAGAGTGTAGAGGCGGCAGGTAGCCTAGTGGTTAGAGTGTAGAGGGGAGGCAGGGTAGCCTAGTGGTTAGAGTGTAGAGGAGGCAGGTAGCCTAGTGGTTAGAGTGTAGAGGGGAGGCAGGGTAGCCTAGTGGTTAGAGTGTAGAGGAGGCAGGGTAGCCTAGTGGTTAGAGTGTAGAGGAGGCAGGGTAGCCTAGTGGTTAGAGTGTAGAGGAGGCAGGGTAGCCTAGTGGTTAGAGTGTAGAGGAGGCAGGTAGCCTAGTGGTTAGAGTGTAGAGGTGGCAGGTAGCCTAGTGGTTAGAGTGTAGGGAGGCAGGGTAGCCTAGTGGTTAGAGTGTAGAGGGGAGGCAGGGTAGCCTAGTGGTTAGAGTGTAGAGGTGGCAGGTAGCCTAGTGGTTAGAGTGTAGAGGAGGCAGGGTAGCCTAGTGGTTAGAGTGTAGAGGAGGCAGGGTAGCCTAGTGGTTAGAGTGTAGAGGAGGAAGGTAGCCTAGTGGTTAGAGTGTAGAGGAGGCAGGTAGCCTAGTGGTTAGAGTGTAGAGGAGGCAGGTAGCCTAGTGGTTAGAGTGTAGAGGAGGCAGGTAGCCTAGTGGTTAGAGTGTAGAGGAGGCAGGGTAGCCTAGTGGTTAGAGTGTAGAGGGGAGGCAGGGTAGACTAGTGGTTAGAGTGTAGAGGTGGCAGGTAGCCTAGTGGTTAGAGTGTAGAGGAGGCAGGGTAGCCTAGTGGTTAGAGTGTAGAGGTGGCAGGTAGCCTAGTGGTTAGAGTGTAGAGGAGGCAGGTAGCCTAGTGGTTAGAGTGTAGAGGAGGCAGGTAGCCTAGTGGTTAGAGTGTAGAGGAGGCAGGGTAGCCTAGTGGTTAGAGTGTAGAGGAGGAAGGTAGCCTAGTGGTTAGAGTGTAGAGGAGGCAGGTAGCCTAGTGGTTAGAGTGTAGAGGAGGCAGGGTAGCCTAGTGGTTAGAGTGTAGAGGGGAGGCAGGGTAGACTAGTGGTTAGAGTGTAGAGGAGGCAGGTAGCCTAGTGGTTAGAGTGTAGAGGGGAGGCAGGGTAGCCTAGTGGTTAGAGTGTAGAGGGGAGGCAGGGTAGACTAGTGGTTAGAGTGAAGAGGTGGCAGAGTAGCCTAGTGGTTAGAGTGTAGAGGTGGCAGGGTAGCCTAGTGGTTAGAGTGTAGAGGTGGCGGGGTAGCCTAGTGGTTAGAGTGTAGAGGTGGCGGGGTAGCCTAGTGGTTAGAGTGTAGAGGAGGTAGGTAGCCTAGTGGTTAGAGTGTAGAGGGGAGGCAGGGTAGCCTAGTGGTTAGAGTGAAGAGGTGGCAGAGTAGCCTAGTGGTTAGAGTGTAGAGGTGGCAGGGTAGCCTAGTGGTTAGAGTGTAGAGGTGGCGGGGTAGCCTAGTGGTTAGAGTGTAGAGGTGGCAGGGTAGCCTAGTGGTTAGAGTGTAGAGGTGGCGGGGTAGCCTAGTGGTTAGAGTGTAGAGGTGGCAGGGTAGCCTAGTGGTTAGAGTGTAGAGGTGGCGGGGTAGCCTAGTGGTTAGAGTGTAGAGGGGAGGCAGGGTAGCCTAGTGGTTAGAGTGAAGAGGTGGCAGAGTAGCCTAGTGGTTAGAGTGTAGAGGTGGCAGGGTAGCCTAGTGGTTAGAGTGTAGAGGGGGCAGGGTAGCCTAGTGGTTAGAGTGTAGAGGCGGCAGGTAGCCTAGTGGTTAGAGTGTAGAGGAGGTAGGTAGCCTAGTGGTTAGAGTGTAGAGGGGAGGCAGGGTAGCCTAGTGGTTAGAGTGTAGAGGAGGCAGGTAGCCTAGTGGTTAGAGTGTAGAGGTGGCAGGTAGCCTAGTGGTTAGAGTGTAGAGGGGAGGCAGGGTAGCCTAGTGGTTAGAGTGTAGAGGAGGCAGGTAGCCTAGTGGTTAGAGTGTAGAGGAGGCAGGGTAGCCTAGTGGTTAGAGTGTAGAGGAGGCAGGGTAGCCTAGTGGTTAGAGTGTAGAGGGGGCAGGGTAGCCTAGTGGTTAGAGTGTAGAGGCAGCAGGGTAGCCTAGTGGTTAGAGTGTAGAGGCGGCAGTTAGCCTAGTGGTTAGAGTGTAGGGGCGGCAGGGTAGCCTAGTGGTTAGTGTAGGGGCGGCAGGGGTAGCCTAGTGGTTAGAGTGTAGAGGAGGCAGGGTAGCCTAGTGGTTAGAGTGTAGAGGAGGCAGGGTAGCCTAGTGGTTAGAGTGTAGGGGCGGCAGGGTAGCCTAGTGGTTAGAGTGTAGAGGAGGCAGGGTAGCCTAGTGGTTAGAGTGTAAGGGCGGCAGGGTAGCCTAGTGGTTAGAGTGTAGAGGAGGCAGGGTAGCCTAGTGGTTAGAGTGTAGGGGCGGCAGGGTAGCCTAGTGGTTAGAGTGTAGAGGAGGCAGGGTAGCCTAGTGGTTAGAGTGTAGAGGAGGCAGGGTAGCCTAGTGGTTAGAGTGTAGGGGCGGCAGGGTAGCCTAGTGGTTAGAGTGTAGAGGAGGCAGGTAGCCTAGTGGTTAGAGTGTAGAGGCGGCAGGTAGCCTAGTGGTTAGAGTGTAGAGGAGGCAGGTAGCCTAGTGGTTAGAGTGTAGAGGAGGCAGGTAGCCTAGTGGTTAGAGTGTAGAGGCGGCAGGTAGCCTAGTGGTTTGTGACGTAGAAGTCCGTCACTGGCCGCGGGCAGCATTTGGTTCTTGAACGCACACACATATTCATCACTCCTCCCTGCGCCATTATACCATAAGTTAACAATGTGGGTCGACACACAATTTAACTTCTGTCTTGGTGCATGCATTATTATACTTATCAATGTTGTGGATGAGCGCATTGTTTGTTTGTTCTGTTCCTCTCTCTCCATCTCTGTAGCTTCTGGGTATGCTGGAAAAGGACCCGAGCTAAGGGAATTGGGTTGGCTTTATAGTGCCTGTCCCAAATGGCTCATTAATGCATATGGGCATATTGAAAGATATTGTCAGTAGTGATGTAATGTTGTAAATGTTATGTTGTGATATTGTTTAAAACCGTGTTGCAATGTATATCCTTTAGTATGTTTAGTTCATGGAAAATGTAGGTTTGTATTGTTAATTGATTAATTAATTAGGGTTAATTGTTCTGAGGGGAGGGGCTAGCCCTACAAAAGGAGCCTCTCTCCAGTCTCTAAGGTTTTTTGGGGGGATTGAGCTGTGGATGGGGCAGCATTGTTGTTAAGCTGTCCCATAAGGTAGACGTTGATGGCAGTACTGTTGTTTTCTGTTCCGGAATCACTTGTAAATAAACACCTTTGCACAGAAGAACTTTTGCGGTTCCGCCATCTTTTTATTTTTATAGAGGTTAGGTTATCCAGTTTAGCCATCTGGCCTACTCTACGTGACATGGTTAGAGTGTAGAGGAGGCAGGGTAGCCTAGTGGTTAGAGTGTAGAGGAGGCAGGGTAGCCTAGTGGTTAGAGTGTAGAGGCGGCAGGGTAGCCTAGTGGTTCGAGTGTAGAGGAGGCAGGGTAGCCTAGTGGTTAGAGTGTAGAGGTGGCAGGGTAGCCTAGTGGTTAGAGTGTAGAGGCAGCAGGGTAGCCTAGTGGTTAGAGTGTAGGGTGGCAGGGTAGCCTAGTGGTTAGAGTGTAGAGGCAGCAGGGTAGCCTAGTGGTTAGAGTGTAGAGGAGGCAGGGTAGCCTAGTGGTTAGAGTGTAGAGGAGGCAGGGTAGCCTAGTGGTTAGAGTGTAGGGGCGGCAGGGTAGCCTAGTGGTTAGAGTGTAGAGGCGGCAGGGTACCCTAGTGGTTAGAGTGTAGAGGGGGCAGGGTAGCCTAGTGGTTAGAGTGTAGAGGCGGCAGGGTAGCCTAGTGGTTAGAGTGTAGAGGAGGCAGGGTAGCCTAGTGGTTAGAGTGTAGAGGTGGCATGGTAGCCTAGTGGTTAGAGTGTAGAGGGGGCAGGGTAGCCTAGTGGTTAGAGTGTAGAGGCGGCAGGGTAGCCTAGTGGTTAGAGTGTAGAGGCAGCATGGTAGCCTAGTGGTTAGAGTGTAGAGGCGGCAGGGTAGCCTAGTGGTTAGAGTGTAGAGGCGGCAGGGTAGCCTAGTGGTTAGAGGGTAGAGGCGGCAGGGTAGCCTAGTGGTTAGAGTGTAGAGGAGGCAGGGTAGCCTAGTGGTTAGAGCGTAGAGGCGGCAGGGTAGCCTAGTGGTTAGAGTGTAGAGGCAGCAGGGTAGCCTAGTGGTTAGAGTGTAGAGGCAGCAGGGTAGCCTAGTGGTTAGAGCATTGGACTAGTAATCAGTAGGTTGCAAGTTCAATTCCCCGAGCTGACAATGTACAAATCTGTCGTTCTGCCCCTGAACAGGCAGTTAACCCTCTGTTCCTGGGCCATCATTGAAAATAATCATTTGTTCTTAACTGACTTGCCTAGTTAAATAAAGGTAAAATAATAAATAAATACAATTTCAAATCTGTTTGATGACATGCAGTTTGTTGTTCTTCTACTGTCATCTTTAATTAGCTATATCTAGACTAGGAAATCTCCATGTACATGCGCCATATACACCTTTACCTTAAAGTATACTATTATACAATATGAGTTTATGAGTTTATTTTTTATTTTTACAGGGACAGTGCACATTAATCAACGTTTCAGTAAAAGTGCCGGTTTTAGCCAGCCGGCTAATTTTCAACCGCAGTCCCTGGGCAGGTTATTAAAAACAATTACAATATAGACAATAGCAACATAGAACAAGCAAGACATAGCAACATAGGACAAGCAAGACATAGCATACAGACAGAGCAACATAGGACAAGCAAGACGTAGCATACAGACAGAGCAGCATAGAACAAAAAGCAGCAAGTCAAAATTCATAAAAGCAACAAAGTGTTTCCACACCTCACAAGCTACAGACAACAGACAACATGGAGAGCGGCAACACACAGCTAGGGACCATGTTCACAAATCTGATTGACCTTTAGCCATGTCTTCAAGCATTTTGTGAAAGTGTGATATGTGGTGCGGTTATGTGTGTCTGATGGCAGTGTATTCCAGACATGGGAAGCTCTCACAGAGAATGCAGATTTACTAAAGGTGCTTTTCCTTAGGGGAACTATACAGTCACCTCTCATGGCAGACCTTGTGGATCTGCTGCCATATGTCTGGGTTTTCTGTTTAACAAAAATATTGAGTGGAGGGGGAGCCAGGCCATTAAGGATCTTGAATACAAGACATGCGTCGGTGTATTGCACAAGATTTTCCCAACTCAAGAGCTCATGCTTTTGATGTAGATGTGACAATGATGATGGCTATTGGGCTTCCTATCAAGCACTTTGAGAGCCTGTTTGTAGACAGACTGAATAGGTTTTAATGTTGTACAGCAAGCTTGGGCCCAACTAGTCAAGCAGTATATAACAACCCAATTCATCTCCATCGTTCATGGAAGTCGATGGGTTATTTATAGATTATTATTATTCATCGATAACATTTCAACGACTGTTTCAATAGTAGAAAGGGAAGAAAAAAAACTCAGAAGGGAAAATGGCAACATTGAACAGTGAACCGTTATATTTTTGTATAAAATATCAACATGTTTTTTCTTTAATTTAGTGTGGGAGAGGTCAAGAAAGTGTGGAAGAGGTGGAAAAACTATTGTTATCCATTACTAATGATAAGCCACGAGGTATAGACAACCTTGAAACTATTGAGAATATTAGCCACCCTTATTTAAAGCCTAAAGGAGTGTGTGATTAAAAATAGTAGGCCTTCGCTTGCTCTAAAAACCGCCCAACCAGTTTGCTAAATGTTATCAGTAAACTGATGGAGAGGATTGTGTTTGACCAAATACAGTGCTATTTTTCAGCGAACAAGTGAATTACTGACTTTCAGCATGCATATACAGAAAAGGGCACTCAACTGTACCGACTCAGATGACAAATGATAGTTTAAAATAAATTGTGAATAAGATCACAGTTGGAGCTGTATTTTTTGATTTCAGTGCAGCCTTTGATGTTATTTATCATAAATTGTTATTGAAGAAACTCACTTGATATGTCTTTACATCAACTGTCATCACATGGTTGGAGAGTTATTTATCCAACAGAACTCAGAGTGTTCTTCAATGGAAACTTTTCTAACATCAGATATGTACCGTGGGGTGTCCCTCAGGGCAGTTGCCTTGGGCCATTGCTATTCTCTATCATTAATGTATGATTTGCCACTGTTCTTATACACAAATGACTATGCATGTGATGATTCCACACTCAACATGTCAAATAAAAATCAAATCAAACTGTGTTGGTCACATGTCCCGAATACAGACGACGCATCAAACAGGCAAAGCGTCAATACAGGACTAAGATTGAATCCTACTACACCGGCTCTGACGCTCGTTGGATGTGGCAGGGCTAAAAAACTATTACGGACAACAAAGGTAAACCCAGTTGTGAGCTGCCCAGTGACTTGAGAAAACCAGACAAGCTTTGAGGCAAGCAACACTCAAGCATGCATGAGAGCACCAGTTGTTCCGTACAACTGTGAATTCACGCTCTCCGTAGCTGATTTGAGCAAGACCTTTAAACAGGTCAACATTCACAAAGCCACGGGGCCAGACGGATTACCAGGACGTGTACTCAAAGCATGCGCTGACCAACTGGCAAGTGTCGTCAATTACATTTTCAACCTCTCCCTGACCGAGTCCGTAATACCTACACATTTCAAACAGGCCACTACAGTCCCTGTGCCCAAGAAAGCGAAGGTGGATCCTCAGATCCTCACAAGATTCTACAGCTGCACCATTGAGAGCATCCTGACAGGTTGCATCACTGCCTGGGGCGGCAGGTAGCCTAGTGGTTAGCGCATGGAGCTTTGTGGGTTCTATGGTGCTGAACGTTAAGCTGTTGTCAATGAAAGGTTGTTAGATCAAATGCCTGAGCTGACAAGGTAAAACTCTGTCATTCTGCCCCTGAACAAGGCAGTTAACCCACTGTTCCTAGGGCATCATTGTAAATAAGATTTTTTTCTTAACCAACTTGCCTTAGTTAAATAAAAAAAAATTAAAAAGCAATTCTCAAGACATAAGACTGTTGAACAATTCATCAAATGGCCACCAGATTGTTTACATTGACCACCACACCTTGTTTTTACAGAGCTGCCCAGTCAGCTGCGCCGCCCAGTCAGACTAGAATAGAGTCCCAGAGTAGAGGCCCAGTCAGACTAGAATAGAGTCCCAGAGTAGAGGCCCTCTCAGACTAAAATAGAGTCCCAGAGTAGAGGCCCTGTCAGACTAGAATAGAGTCCCAGAGTAGAGGCCCTGTCAGACTAGAATAGAGTCCCAGACTAGAGGCCCTGTCAAACTAGAATAGAGTCCCAGAGTAGAGGCCCTGTCAGACTAGAATAGAGTCCCAGAGTAGAGGCCCAGTCAGACTAGAATAGGGAGGGAGGGAGGGAGGGAGGGAGGGAGGGAGGGAGGGAGGGAGGGAGGGAGGGAGGGAGGGAGGGAGGGAGGGAGGGAAAGGAGAGAGGGACAGACAGACAGGCTGTGATGATGTTCTTTCCCTGTAAGAGCCATGATGCATGCATAAAGTTGGAGTAGAAGAAGGTTAGGAGGGAGGGAGGGAGGGAGGGAGGGAGGGAGGGAGGGAGGGAGGGAGGGAGGGAGGGAGGGAGGGAGGGAGGGAGGGAGGGAGGGAGGGAGGGAGGGAGGGAGGGAGGGAGGGAGGGGAAAGTGAAAGACAGACAGACAGACGGAGGGAGGGGAAAGTGAAAGACAGACAGACAGACGGATTCTATTCCTTCCCCATCAGTTCTGTCTGGTGAGTTTCAGGCTCCTGCTTGTTGTTAACCCGACATGCAAGGGTGCAAACAGTATTTTCAAACATTGGGGCGCCAGGCAGCCTAGTGGTCAGCGCATAGCGCATTTGGCCAGTAACCGAAAGGTTGTTGATTCAAATACCGAGCCGACAAGGTGAAAACTCTTCGGTGTGCTCTTGAGCAAGGCACTTAACCCGTATTTTCTCCAGGGGCGCTGTACTACTACGGCTGGGCCTGTAAAACAACACATTGCCCCAATCCAGTGGATGTGACAACAAAATAAATCCATATCATTTACATCTTTCAAATACTTTAAGCGTTTGCATCCCAGCCTACCTGCAGCCTACCAGGAGCCTACCTGGAGCCTACCTGCAGCCTACCTGCAGTCTACCTGGAGCCTACCTGGAGCCTACCTGCAGCCTACCTGCAGCCTACCTGGAGCCTACCTGCAGCCTACCTGGAGCCTACCTGCAGCCTACCTGGAGCCTACCTGCAGCCTACCTGGAACATACCTGCAGCCTACCTGCAGCCTACCTGGAGCATACCTGGAGCCTACCTGCAGCCTACCTGGAGCATACCTGGAGCCTACCTGCAGCCTACCTGCAGCCTACCTGGAGCCTACCTGGAGCCTACCTGTAGCCTACATGTGAATGACAACGTAGGCTACTGGCTGATAGCTTGTCACGAAGCATTAAGGTGCACACCTCCCAGTGAGGGAAACTGGCTTTCCCAGTCCATGGAGGGGCAGCCGGGGCACAAAAAACCCAGTTAAATCCCACTGCACACTCAGATGAAAAAGGACAGTGTCCTGGTGAACCAGGCTGTCAGCAGGCTAATGACTACAACCAAGGCCCGGGCAGTGAACGTGCTGGATTGTCACGAAACAGCAACTTTCCCAGCCTGGCCAGAGAGCAAGTTAGGGAGACAAACCGGACGGTCAGTCGAGGACAGGCAGACCCACTGAACTCACCACCATTGTTTCTCTTCAGTCAGGCACAGTTCAGTCAGATTACACCAGGGTCATATTCATTAGTACAAACGGTAGCAAATCATTTTGCAATGGAAAAAGGAAAACAAGTGCTTCTTTTATGGTTCCAAATTCAGCTAGGTCCCTCCTTGTTAAGTCCCGTTTACTTCCTAGTGAATAGACCGAGCTGAGGTAGCAGGGTCCAGGGTCAACATGGGATAGAAATGAACAGCCATGGATGCTCACGCTATGGGTTCTTCTTCATGGGAGTCTTGGACTATCTAATATTAAAAAGGGGGAACACCTGGAACGTATCCCAAAGGTGGAAGCTACGTGAAATGCATCATCACTAGGCTACATTCAAAACAAATCTCCATCCCCCACATCCTATTTCCCAGTAGCATGGAGGAGACTCGCACTTGAGTCTTTTAGGGTGAAAGGGGAACACCTAGTTCTGACAAGGTAAAAATATGTTGTTCTGCTCTAGAACAAGGCAGTTAACCCACTGTTCCTGGACTGTCATTGTAAATACGAATTGGTTCTTAACTGACATACCTGGTTAATTCAAATGTCAAAAATAAATCCCACCTTTTTTTTACTAGACATGTCAGTTAAGAACACATTCTTGTTGATATCCCTAATATTCGATGAACATCGCTTTTTTGAACAGTTAAAGTTGATTAAAATACAAAAAAAATACAATTGGTGGTGGTGGCTTTATCAGTGTGGTGTTATGGTTGTTGTTGCATGGCTTCTATGAACATTTAGGAACATTTACAAACCTTTGTCTCCAAGACAGGTAGTTCCTGAGTGGCGGCAGGCACTCTAAGGCACTGCATATCAGTGCTAGAGGCATCAACACAGACCCTGGTTCGATCCCGTTCTGTATCACAACCGGCTGTTATCAGGAGTCCCACAGAGAGGTGTACAATTGGCCCAGCATCGACCGGGTTAGGAGAGGATTTAGCTGTTGTAGGCCGTCATTGTAAATAAGAATTTGTTCTTAACTGAGTTGCCTTGTTAGATAAAATGCAGAGAGAGAAAAAGGCAATCAGGGTTGAAGATAACAGGTACAGAAGACCTGTAAGTGTTAGATAGCAAATGAGGGACAAGAAGATGATTATTGGGCAACTGCTCATGCACATTTGGGTGCAGGTGTTGCCCTTCATTCATCCAGATGATTGTGATTTTGGGTCCACCACCTGCACCTTGTTAATACAGTAGAGATTTTGTAACAGTCTCCAGACAGGCTTTAGGAAGACACGTTGAACAAATTAACAACAATAGCAGTTACAGGAAATGTGAATCAGCTTTCAGATAATGTATTAAAAGTTGTGTGGTGTTCTGGTCATTGTTGCATGGCTTCTTATCCACAGAGGACCAGTGTGGTGTTATGGTCTGGTCATTGTTGCATGGCTTCTTATCCACAGAGGACCAGTGTGGTGTTATGGTCATTGTTGCATGGCTTCTTATCCACAGAGGACCAGTGTGGTGTTATGGTCTGGTCATTGTAGCATGGCTTCTTATCCACAGAGGACCAGTGTGGTGTTATGGTCATTGTTGCATGGCTTCTTATCCACAGAGGACCAGTGTGGTGTTATGGTCTGGTCATTGTTGCATGGCTTCTTATCCACAGAGGACCAGTGTGGTGTTATGGTCATTGTTGCATGGCTTCTTATCCACAGAGGACCAGTGTGGTGTTATGGTCTGGTCATTGTTGCATGGCT
Source organism: Oncorhynchus kisutch (assembly GCF_002021735.2). NCBI lineage: Eukaryota > Metazoa > Chordata > Actinopteri > Salmoniformes > Salmonidae > Oncorhynchus > Oncorhynchus kisutch. The sequence goes on along the minus strand of NC_034176.2, from coordinate 3,766,112 downwards.
TCTTATCCACAGAGGACCAGTGTGGTGTTATGGTCATTGTTGCATGGCTTCTTATCCACAGAGGACCAGTGTGGTGTTATGGTCTGGTCATTGTTGCATGGCTTCTTATCCACAGAGGACCAGTGTGGTGTTATGGTCATTGTTGCATGGCTTCTTATCCACAGAGGACCAGTGTGGTGTTATGGTCTGGTCATTGTTGCATGGCTTCTTATCCACAGAGGACCAGTGTGGTGTTATGGTCATTGTTGCATGGCTTCTTATCCACAGAGGACCAGTGTGGTGTTATGGTCTGGTCATTGTTGCATGGCTTCTTATCCACAGAGGACCAGTGTGGTGTTATGGTCATTGTTGCATGGCTTCTTATCCACAGAGGACCAGTGTGGTGTTATGGTCGTTGTTGCATGGCTTCTTATCCAGAGGACCAGTGTGGTGTTATGGTCTGGTCATTGTTGCGTGGCTTCTTATCCGGAGGACCAGTGTGGTGTTATGGTCATTGTTGCATGGCTTCTTATCCAGAGGACCAGTGTGGTGTTATGGTTGTTGTTGCATGGCTTCTTATCCACAGAGGACCAGTGTGGTGTTATGGTTGTTGTTGCATGGCTTCTTATCCACAGAGGACCAGTGTGGTGTTATGGTTGTTGTTGCATGGCTTCTTATCCACAGAGGACCAGTGTGGTGTTATGGTCTGGTCATTGTTGCATGGCTTCTTATCCACAGAGGACCAGTGTGGTGTTATGGTCATTGTTGCATGGCTTCTTATCCACAGAGGACCAGTGTGGTGTTATGGTCTGGTCATTGTTGCATGGCTTCTTATCCACAGAGGACCAGTGTGGTGTTATGGTCATTGTTGCATGGCTTCTTATCCACAGAGGACCAGTGTGGTGTTATGGTCATTGTTGCATGGCTTCTTATCCACAGAGGACCAGTGTGGTGTTATGGTCTGGTCATTGTTGCATGGCTTCTTATCCACAGAGGACCAGTGTGGTGTTATGGTCATTGTTGCATGGCTTCTTATCCACAGAGGACCAGTGTGGTGTTATGGTCTGGTCATTGTTGCATGGCTTCTTATCCACAGAGGACCAGTGTGGTGTTATGGTCATTGTTGCATGGCTTCTTATCCACAGAGGACCAGTGTGGTGTTATGGTCTGGTCATTGTTGCATGGCTTCTTATCCACAGAGGACCAGTGTGGTGTTATGGTCATTGTTGCATGGCTTCTTATCCACAGAGGACCAGTGTGGTGTTATGGTCTGGTCATTGTTGCATGGCTTCTTATCCACAGAGGACCAGTGTGGTGTTATGGTCATTGTTGCATGGCTTCTTATCCACAGAGGACCAGTGTGGTGTTATGGTCGTTGTTGCATGGCTTCTTATCCAGAGGACCAGTGTGGTGTTATGGTCTGGTCATTGTTGCGTGGCTTCTTATCCGGAGGACCAGTGTGGTGTTATGGTCATTGTTGCATGGCTTCTTATCCAGAGGACCAGTGTGGTGTTATGGTTGTTGTTGCATGGCTTCTTATCCACAGAGGACCAGTGTGGTGTTATGGTTGTTGTTGCATGGCTTCTTATCCACAGAGGACCAGTGTGGTGTTATGGTTGTTGTTGCATGGCTTCTTATCCACAGAGGACCAGTGTGGTGTTATGGTCTGGTCATTGTTGCATGGCTTCTTATCCACAGAGGACCAGTGTGGTGTTATGGTCATTGTTGCATGGCTTCTTATCCACAGAGGACCAGTGTGGTGTTATGGTCATTGTTGCATGGCTTCTTATCCACAGAGGACCAGTTTGGTGTTATGGTCATTGTTGCATGGCTTCTTATCCACAGAGGACCAGTGTGGTGTTATGGTCATTGTTGCATGGCTTCTTATCCAGAGGACCAGTGTGGTGTTCTGGTCATTGTTGCATGGCTTCTTATCCACAGAGGACCAGTGTGGTGTTATGGTCTGGTCATTGTAGCATGGCTTCTTATCCACAGAGGACCAGTGTGGTGTTCTGGTCATTGTTGCATGGCTTCTTATCCACAGAGGACCAGTTTGGTGTTATGGTCATTGTTGCATGGCTTCTTATCCACAGAGGACCAGTGTGGTGTTATGGTCATTGTTGCATGGCTTCTTATCCACAGAGGACCAGTGTGGTGTTACGGTCTGGTCATTGTAGCATGGCTTCTTATCCACAGAGGACCAGTGTGGTGTTCTGGTCATTGTTGCATGGCTTCTTATCCACAGAGGACCAGTGTGGTGTTATGGTCTGGTCATTGTTGCATGGCTTCTTATCCACAGAGGACCACTGTGGTGTTATGGTCATTGTTGCATGGCTTCTTATCCACAGAGGACCAGTGTGGTGTTATGGTCTGGTCATTGTTGCATGGCTTCTTATCCACAGAGGACCAGTGTGGTGTTATGGTCATTGTTGCATGGCTTCTTATCCACAGAGGACCAGTGTGGTGTTATGGTCTGGTCATTGTTGCATGGCTTCTTATCCAGAGGACCAGTGTGGTGTTATGGTCTGGTCATTGTTGCATGGCTTCTTATCCACAGAGGACCAGTGTGGTGTTATGGTCATTGTTGCATGGCTTCTTATCCACAGAGGACAAGTGTGGTGTTATGGTCATTGTTGCATGGCTTCTTATCCACAGAGGACCAGTGTGGTGTTATGGTCTGGTCATTGTTGCATGGCTTCTTATCCACAGAGGACCAATGTGGTGTTATGGTCATTGTTGCATGGCTTCTTATCCACAGAGGACCAGTGTGGTGTTATGGTCATTGTTGCATGGCTTCTTATCCACAGAGGACCAGTGTGGTGTTATGGTCATTGTTGCATGGCTTCTTACCCACAGAGGACCAGTGTGGTGTTATTGTCTGGTCATTGTAGCATGGCTTCTTATCCACAGAGGACCAGTGTGGTGTTATGGTCATTGTTGCATGGCTTCTTATCCACAGAGGACCAGTGTGGTGTTATGGTCTGGTCATTGTAGCATGGCTTCTTATCCACAGAGGACCAGTGTGGTGTTATGGTTGTTGTTGCATGGCTTCTTATCCACAGAGGACCAGTGTGGTGTTATGGTCATTGTTGCATGGCTTCTTATCCACAGAGGACCAGTGTGGTGTTATGGTCTGGTCATTGTTGCATGGCTTCTTATCCACAGAGGACCAGTGTGGTGTTATGGTCATTGTTGCATGGCTTCTTATCCACAGAGGACCAGTGTGGTGTTATGGTCATTGTTGCATGGCTTCTTATCCACAGAGGACCAGTGTGGTGTTATGGTCTGGTCATTGTTGCATGGCTTCTTATCCACAGAGGACCAGTGTGGTGTTATGGTCATTGTTGCATGGCTTCTTATCCACAGAGGACCAGTGTGGTGTTATGGTCTGGTCATTGTTGCATGGCTTCTTATCCACAGAGGACCAGTGTGGTGTTATGGTCATTGTTGCATGGCTTCTTATCCACAGAGGACCAGTGTGGTGTTATGGTCTGGTCATTGTTGCATGGCTTCTTATCCACAGAGGACCAGTGTGGTGTTATGGTCATTGTTGCATGGCTTCTTATCCACAGAGGACCAGTGTGGTGTTATGGTCATTGTTGCATGGCTTCTTATCCACAGAGGACCAGTGTGGTGTTATGGTCATTGTTGCATGGCTTCTTATCCACAGAGGACCAGTGTGGTGTTATGGTCATTGTTGCATGGCTTCTTATCCACAGAGGACCAGTGTGGTGTTATGGTCATTGTTGCATGGCTTCTTATCCACAGAGGACCAGTGTGGTGTTATGGTTGTTGTTGCATGGCTTCTTATCCAGAGTACCAGTGTGGTGTTATGGTCTGGTCATTGTTGCGTGGCTTCTTATCCGGAGGACCAGTGTGGTGTTATGGTCATTGTTGCATGGCTTCTTATCCAGAGGACCAGTGTGGTGTTATGGTTGTTGTTGCATGGCTTCTTATCCACAGAGGACCAGTGTGGTGTTATGGTTGTTGTTGCATGGCTTCTTATCCACAGAGGACCAGTGTGGTGTTATGGTTGTTGTTGCATGGCTTCTTATCCACAGAGGACCAGTGAGGTGTTATGGTCATTGTAGCATGGCTTCTTATCCAGAGGACCAGTGTGGTGTTATGGTTGTTGTTGCATGGCTTCTTATCCACAGAGGACCAGTGTGGTGTTATGGTTGTTGTTGCATGGCTTCTTATCCAGAGGACCAGTGTGGTGTTATGGTCATTGTTGCATGGCTTCTTATCCACAGAGGACCAGTGTGGTGTTATGGTCATTGTTGCATGGCTTCTTATCCACAGAGGACCAGTGTGGTGTTATGGTCATTGTTGCATGGCTTCTTATCCACAGAGGACCAGTTTGGTGTTATGGTCATTGTTGCATGGCTTCTTATCCACAGAGGACCAGTGTGGTGTTATGGTCATTGTTGCATGGCTTCTTATCCACAGAGGACCAGTGTGGTGTTATGGTCTGGTCATTGTTGCATGGCTTCTTATCCACAGAGGACCAGTGTGGTGTTATGGTCATTGTTGCATGGCTTCTTATCCACAGAGGACCAGTGTGGTGTTATGGTCTGGTCATTGTAGCATGGCTTCTTATCCACAGAGGACCATTGTGGTGTTATGGTCTGGTCATTGTTGCATGGCTTCTTATCCACAGAGGACCAGTGTGGTGTTATGGTCATTGTTGCATGGCTTCTTATCCACAGAGGACCAGTGTGGTGTTATGGTCTGGTCATTGTTGCATGGCTTCTTATCCACAGAGGACCAGTGTGGTGTTATGGTCATTGTTGCATGGCTTCTTATCCACAGAGGACCAGTGTGGTGTTATGGTCATTGTTGCATGGCTTCTTATCCACAGAGGACCAGTGTGGTGTTATGGTCTGGTCATTGTTGCATGGCTTCTTATCCACAGAGGACCAGTGTGGTGTTATGGTCATTGTTGCATGGCTTCTTATCCACAGAGGACCAGTGTGGTGTTATGGTCTGGTCATTGTTGCATGGCTTCTTATCCACAGAGGACCAGTGTGGTGTTATGGTCATTGTTGCATGGCTTCTTATCCACAGAGGACCAGTGTGGTGTTATGGTCTGGTCATTGTTGCATGGCTTCTTATCCACAGAGGACCAGTGTGGTGTTATGGTCATTGTTGCATGGCTTCTTATCCACAGAGGACCAGTGTGGTGTTATGGTCTGGTCACTGTTGCATGGCTTCTTATCCACAGAGGACCAGTGTGGTGTTATGGTCATTGTTGCATGGCTTCTTATCCACAGAGGACCAGTGTGGTGTTATGGTCGTTGTTGCATGGCTTCTTATCCAGAGGACCAGTGTGGTGTTATGGTCTGGTCATTGTTGCGTGGCTTCTTATCCGGAGGACCAGTGTGGTGTTATGGTCATTGTTGCATGGCTTCTTATCCAGAGGACCAGTGTGGTGTTATGGTTGTTGTTGCATGGCTTCTTATCCACAGAGGACCAGTGTGGTGTTATGGTTGTTGTTGCATGGCTTCTTATCCACAGAGGACCAGTGTGGTGTTATGGTTGTTGTTGCATGGCTTCTTATCCACAGAGGACCAGTGTGGTGTTATGGTTGTTGTTGCATGGCTTCTTATCCACAGAGGACCAGTGAGGTGTTATGGTCATTGTAGCATGGCTTCTTATCCAGAGGACCAGTGTGGTGTTATGGTTGTTGTTGCATGGCTTCTTATCCACAGAGGACCAGTGTGGTGTTATGGTTGTTGTTGCATGGCTTCTTATCCAGAGGACCAGTGTGGTGTTATGGTCATTGTTGCATGGCTTCTTATCCACAGAGGACCAGTGTGGTGTTATGGTCATTGTTGCATGGCTTCTTATCCACAGAGGACCAGTGTGGTGTTATGGTCATTGTTGCATGGCTTCTTATCCACAGAGGACCAGTTTGGTGTTATGGTCATTGTTGCATGGCTTCTTATCCACAGAGGACCAGTGTGGTGTTATGGTCTGGTCATTGTAGCATGGCTTCTTATCCACAGAGGACCAGTGTGGTGTTATGGTCTGGTCATTGTTGCATGGCTTCTTATCCACAGAGGACCAGTGTGGTGTTATGGTCATTGTTGCATGGCTTCTTATCCACAGAGGACCAGTGTGGTGTTATGGTCTGGTCATTGTTGCATGGCTTCTTATCCACAGAGGACCAGTGTGGTGTTATGGTCATTGTTGCATGGCTTCTTATCCACAGAGGACCAGTGTGGTGTTATGGTCATTGTTGCATGGCTTCTTATCCACAGAGGACCAGTGTGGTGTTATGGTCTGGTCATTGTTGCATGGCTTCTTATCCACAGAGGACCAGTGTGGTGTTATGGTCATTGTTGCATGGCTTCTTATCCACAGAGGACCAGTGTGGTGTTATGGTCTGGTCATTGTTGCATGGCTTCTTATCCACAGAGGACCAGTGTGGTGTTATGGTCATTGTTGCATGGCTTCTTATCCACAGAGGACCAGTGTGGTGTTATGGTCTGGTCATTGTTGCATGGCTTCTTATCCACAGAGGACTAGTGTGGTGTTATGGTCATTGTTGCATGGCTTCTTATCCACAGAGGACCAGTGTGGTGTTATGGTCTGGTCATTGTTGCATGGCTTCTTATCCACAGAGGACCAGTGTGGTGTTATGGTCATTGTTGCATGGCTTCTTATCCACAGAGGACCAGTGTGGTGTTATGGTCATTGTTGCATGGCTTCTTATCCACAGAGGACCAGTGTGGTGTTATGGTCATTGTTGCATGGCTTCTTATCCACAGAGGACCAGTGTGGTGTTATGGTCATTGTTGCATGGCTTCTTATCCACAGAGGACCAGTGTGGTGTTATGGTCATTGTTGCATGGCTTCTTATCCACAGAGGACCAGTGTGGTGTTATGGTCATTGTTGCATGGCTTCTTATCCACAGAGGACCAGTGTGGTGTTATGGTTGTTGTTGCATGGTTTCTTATCCAGAGTACCAGTGTGGTGTTATGGTCTGGTCATTGTTGCATGGCTTCTTATCCACAGAGGACCAGTGTGGTGTTATGGTCATTGTTGCATGGCTTCTTATCCACAGAGGACCAGTGTGGTGTTATGGTCGTTGTTGCATGGCTTCTTATCCAGAGGACCAGTGTGGTGTTATGGTCTGGTCATTGTTGCGTGGCTTCTTATCCGGAGGACCAGTGTGGTGTTATGGTCATTGTTGCATGGCTTCTTATCCAGAGGACCAGTGTGGTGTTATGGTTGTTGTTGCATGGCTTCTTATCCACAGAGGACCAGTGTGGTGTTATGGTTGTTGTTGCATGGCTTCTTATCCACAGAGGACCAGTGTGGTGTTATGGTTGTTGTTGCATGGCTTCTTATCCACAGAGGACCAGTGAGGTGTTATGGTCATTGTAGCATGGCTTCTTATCCAGAGGACCAGTGTGGTGTTATGGTTGTTGTTGCATGGCTTCTTATCCACAGAGGACCAGTGTGGTGTTATGGTTGTTGTTGCATGGCTTCTTATCCAGAGGACCAGTGTGGTGTTATGGTCATTGTTGCATGGCTTCTTATCCACAGAGGACCAGTGTGGTGTTATGGTCATTGTTGCATGGCTTCTTATCCACAGAGGACCAGTGTGGTGTTATGGTCATTGTTGCATGGCTTCTTATCCACAGAGGACCAGTTTGGTGTTATGGTCATTGTTGCATGGCTTCTTATCCACAGAGGACCAGTGTGGTGTTATGGTCATTGTTGCATGGCTTCTTATCCACAGAGGACCAGTGTGGTGTTATGGTCTGGTCATTGTTGCATGGCTTCTTATCCACAGAGGACCAGTGTGGTGTTATGGTCATTGTTGCATGGCTTCTTATCCACAGAGGACCAGTGTGGTGTTATGGTCTGGTCATTGTTGCATGGCTTCTTATCCACAGAGGACCAGTGTGGTGTTATGGTCATTGTTGCATGGCTTCTTATCCACAGAGGACCAGTGTGGTGTTATGGTCTGGTCATTGTTGCATGGCTTCTTATCCACAGAGGACCAGTGTGGTGTTATGGTCATTGTTGCATGGCTTCTTATCCACAGAGGACCAGTGTGGTGTTATGGTCTGGTCATTGTTGCATGGCTTCTTATCCACAGAGGACCAGTGTGGTGTTATGGTCATTGTTGCATGGCTTCTTATCCACAGAGGACCAGTGTGGTGTTATGGTCATTGTTGCATGGCTTCTTATCCACAGAGGACCAGTGTGGTGTTATGGTCATTGTTGCATGGCTTCTTATCCACAGAGGACCAGTGTGGTGTTATGGTCATTGTTGCATGGCTTCTTATCCACAGAGGACCAGTGTGGTGTTATGGTCATTGTTGCATGGCTTCTTATCCAGAGGACCAGTGTGGTGTTATGGTTGTTGTTGCATGGCTTCTTATCCACAGAGGACCAGTGTGGTGTTATGGTTGTTGTTGCATGGCTTCTTATCCACAGAGGACCAGTGTGGTGTTATGGTTGTTGTTGCATGGCTTCTTATCCACAGAGGACCAGTGAGGTGTTATGGTCATTGTAGCATGGCTTCTTATCCAGAGGACCAGTGTGGTGTTATGGTTGTTGTTGCATGGCTTCTTATCCACAGAGGACCAGTGTGGTGTTATGGTTGTTGTTGCATGGCTTCTTATCCAGAGGACCAGTGTGGTGTTATGGTCATTGTTGCATGGCTTCTTATCCACAGAGGACCAGTGTGGTGTTATGGTCATTGTTGCATGGCTTCTTATCCACAGAGGACCAGTGTGGTGTTATGGTCATTGTTGCATGGCTTCTTATCCACAGAGGACCAGTTTGGTGTTATGGTCATTGTTGCATGGCTTCTTATCCACAGAGGACCAGTGTGGTGTTATGGTCATTGTTGCATGGCTTCTTATCCACAGAGGACCAGTGTGGTGTTATGGTCTGGTCATTGTTGCATGGCTTCTTATCCACAGAGGACCAGTGTGGTGTTATGGTCATTGTTGCATGGCTTCTTATCCACAGAGGACCAGTGTGGGTGCTTTTTTTGTTTTTATAACAAAGCAGTAACACACCTGATTCATGCCTTTCTTGAAGTCTATGATTAGCTGATTAGTTGAATCAGGTGTGTGTGTACTGGTTGGCAAGAACAAAACTCTTAAGTCCACATTGATCTCTTTAGATACTATTGGACTTGTGGATACCCTGTTATAAGTGCTATTTTCACGATGAATAGTAATGATCAGTTGTTTTTAATAACTGTTGGGGATTTAGGGGAGATTACATGTAATCATGTAATCTTACATTCCGACGAAGATCAGCAAAGGTAAGTGAAGATTTATAATGCTATTTATGACTTTTGTTGACTCCACAATTTGGCGGGTGACTGAGGTAGTGAGGTCTGCACAACGCATCACCGGGGGCAAACTACCTGCCCTCCAGGACACCTACACCACCCAATGTCAGAGGAAGGTCATAAAGATCATCAAAGACAACAACCGCCCGAGCCACTGCCTGTTCACCCCGCTATCATCCAGAAGGCGAGGTCAGTACAGGTGCATCAAAGCTGGGACCAGAGAGAGGCTGAAAAACAGCTTCTATCTCAAGGCCATCAGACTGTTGAACAGCCATCACTAACATTGAGTGGCTGCTGCCAACATACTGACACAACTCCAGCCACTTTAATAAATGGAAAAATTGATGTAATAAATGTATCACTATCCACTTTAAACAATGGTACTTCATATAATGTTTACATACACTACATTACTCATCTCATATGTATATACTGTACTCTGTACCATCTACTGCATCTTGCCATCTTGATGTAATGTATCACTATCCACTTTAAACAATGCCACTTTATATAATGTTTACATACCCTACATTACTCATCTCATATGTATATACTGTACTCTATACCATCTACTGCATCTTGCCTATGCCGTTCTGTACCATCACTCATTCATATATCTTTATGTACATATTCTTTATCCCTTTACACTTGTGTGTATAAGGTAGTAGTTTTGGAATTGTTAGGTTAGATTACTCGTTGGATATTACTGCATTGTCGGAACTAGAAGCACAAGCATTTCGCTACACTCACATTAACATCTGCTAATCATGTGTATGTGACCATTAACATCTGCTAACCATGTGTACGTGACCATTAACATCTGCTAACCATGTGTATGTGACCAGTAACATCTGCTAACCATGTGACCATTAACATCTGCTAACCATGTGTATGTGACCAGTAACATCTGCTAACCATGTGACCAGTAACATCTGCTAACCATGTGACCATTAACATCTGCTAACCATGTGTATGTGACCAGTAACATCTGCTAACCATGTGACCATTAACATCTGCTAACCATGTGTACGTGACCATTAACATCTGCTAACCATGTGACCATTAACATCTGCTAACCATGTGACCATTAACATCTGCTAACCATGTGTATGTGACCAGTAACATCTGCTAACCATGTGACCATTAACATCTGCTAACCATGTGTATGTGACCAGTAACATCTGCTAACCATGTGACCATTAACATCTGCTAACCATGTGTATGTGACCAGTAACATCTGCTAACCATGTGACCATTAACATCTGCTAACCATGTGACCATTAACATCTGCTAACCATGTGTATGTCGCAAAAACCATCAAGTGCTATGATGAAACTGGTTCTCATGAGGACCGCCACAGGAAAGGAAGACCCAGAGTTACCTCTGCTGCAGAGGATGAGTTCATTAGAGTTACCATCCTCAGAAATTGTAGCCGAAATAAATGCTTCACAAAGTTCATGTAACAGACACATCTCAACATCAACTGTTCAGAGGAGACTGCGTGAAACAGGCCTTCATGGTCAAATTACTGCAAAGAAACCACTACTAATGGACTAAATCTGCGATTTTTGGTTCCAATCGCTGAGTCTTTGTGAGACACGTTGTGGGTGATTGGATGATCTCAGCATGTGTATTTCCCACCGTGAGCCATGGAGGAGGAGGTGTAATGGTGTGGGGGTGCTTTGCTGGTGACACTGTCTGTGATTTATTTAGAAATCAAGGCACAGGATTCTGCAGCGATAGGCCATCAAAACTGGTTTGGGCTTATTGGGACTATCATTTGTTTTTCAACAGGACCATGACCCAACACACCTCCAGGCTGTCTAAGGGTTATTTTACCTAGATGGAGAGTGATGGAGTGCTGCATCAGATGACCTGGCCTCCACAACCCCCCGACCTCAACCCAATTGAGATGTTTTGGGATGAGTCGGACCGCAGAGTGAAGGAAAAGCAGCCAACAAGTGCTCAGCATATGTGGGAGATCTTTCAAGACTGTTTGAAAAGCATTCCAGGTGAAGCTGGTTGAGAATATGCCAAGAGTGTGCAAAGCTGTCATCAAGGCAAAGGGTGGCTGTTTGAATAATGTCAAATAGAAAATATTTTTGATTTGTTTAACATTTTCTTTGGTTATTACACGATTCCATATTGTGATATTTCATAGTTTTGATGTCTTCACGATTATTCTACAATGTAGAAAATAGTACTTTTGACATCAAGTCCTCTACACTTTATACCTCCTTAACGAAGAGGAACATGTCGTCCATGTCGTCATATTCATTATAGATTATTATGATATTCATTATGATTTAAAAAGCAATACAGAACCTATATCAAGATCAGCACTCCAACTCTGAGATGCTTAAATGAATATAGGCCCCCGATCATGGGATATTAGACAAAGAAGAAGAAGTAGAAGAAGAAGGAGAAGACTGGAAACTTCATTAAATAGGACCCACAAAACATCTCAACGTCAACAGTGAAGAGGCGACTCCGGGATGCTGGCCTTCTAGGCAGAGTTGCACAGAAAAAAACATATATCAGACTGGCCAAAGAAAAGAAAAGATTACGATGGGCAAAAGAACACAGACACTGGACAGAGGAACTCTGCCTAGAAGGCCAGCATCCCGGAGTCGCCTCTTCACTGTTGATGTTGAGACTGGTGCTTAGCATGTACTATTTAATGGAGCTGCCAGTTGAGGACTTGTGAGGCGTCTGTTTCTCAAACTAGACACTCTAATGTACTTGTCCTCTTGCTCAGTTGTGCACCGGGGCCTCCCACTCCTCTTTCTATTCTGGTTAGAGGCAATTTGCGCTGTTCTGTGAAGGGAGTAGTACACAGTGTTGTACGAGATCTTCAGTTACTTGTCAATTTCTCACATGGAATAGCCGTCATTTCACAGAACAAGAATAGACTGATGAGTTTCAGAAGAAATGTCTTTTGTTTCTGGCCATTTTGAGCCTGTAATCAACCGTTCAACCGAATGCTGATGCTCCAGATACTCAACTAGTCTAAAGAAGGATAGTTTTATTAATTCTTTAATCAGAACAACAGTTTTCAGCTGTGCTAACATAATTTCAAAAGGGTTTTCTAATGATCATTTAGCCTTTTTAAATGCTAAACCTGCATTAGCTAACACAACGTGCCATTGGAACACAGGAGTGATGGTTGCTGATAATGGGCCTCTGTACACCTATGTTGATACTCCATAAAAAATCTGCTGTTTCCAGCTACAATAGTCATTTACAACATTAACAATGTCTACACTGTATTTCTGAGCAATTATTTTATTTTAATGGACAATTTTTTCCAACTTTTCTTTCAAAAACAAGGACATTTCGTAGTGACCCTACACTTTTGAACGGTTGTGTAAATATCTAATATGAGGAACGATTTGGAAAAAGACATAGTTGTTTTGGTATCATTGGTTGTAAAATATCTAATGATTGTCATCACAAAACCCCTTGATATAGACTCCAGTAATCAGTAAATACAAACATATGGGAACGTTATATTTTATTGTTTCACTCTTTCATATCTGTACAAATACCATCACCCTTTGTATGTACATATGACATTTACATTAAAAAAAAATACAAAACTATATACGTCTAATTGTATTTCTCTTGTGATGTTTGAACATAAAAAATGCATTCTGAAAACAACAACAACAGCATTGACAGTGGAAAAAGAAAGCAAAGTGATATGTTTGATATGCTACATAAGTCTCTGTAGCATCCTAGTCAGGTGATCTCTGCAAGAGCAATATGGAACAAAACATTGGCAGCACACAACATTTGTTCACGGCACATTTTCGGACAAAATCAAGTGTTGTCCCAAAAAAAAAACATATATTTTCTAACATGTAAAATATATAAAATACTACTAGTGAGTGACGTCTGGGTAAAACACTCCATTGGGAAAGAATTTGTAGAGGAGTAGCCTCACTAATATCACCATATCCTGATTGCCAGGTGGTTTCTGCTCTTTTGCCAACTCATGTACTTGTCATGCCAAACAATAGCTTGACAATAATGGAGTAAGGCGAAAGATCTGGGACCAGGGGCTTACCAGCTATAACCACGTTGCACCATACAAAAGCACCGTTCCACTGCAGAACAGACAAGAATTCCCTTTGGCCAGTTACAACGAGGTGTAAACAAGAAAGCAGAAACATTTCTGGATATAAACGATTGACAGATAAGATAGATAAATAAACACATAGGAAGATTAAACATGGAGTTAATGTGTGAATGATAAAACATCTGTGATAATAAACGTTCACGTGAAAGTGAGAACATAAAGCTCAGGGAAAAACGATGCCATTTACAGAAAGAAGATGGATACTTAATAAATAACACTCTGCTTCTCTTTGGACAAATATATTTCTTCATAATATAAAAACATAATGAAAACTAAAAAGAACCATGATAAAAAAAAAAAATTAAAAAAAAATGGTGTGTAGAAATAGTAGATAGTAAGTACAGTGTTTAACTGTATAAATTATAAAAACACAAACCAAATGTATAAATAAAACATCTAGAACTGAACTAAATGTTTTTCTAACTTTTGTCTCTTTAAAAAATATATAAGCACAAACATGTGGACTGTACAGTATGAACATGGTTCCAGGCCCTTGGACTGTCCTTCTAGTGCAGACCAGGCAGGCAGATAGATAGACAGTCTATCCAACCAATAAGGAGGGGAGGAAGATAGACTATCCACCAATGAGGAGGACAGGTGGATATGATAGACAGCCTATCCATCCAATAAGGAGGACAGGTGGATATGATAGACAGCCTATCTATCCAATAAGGAGGACAGGTGGATATGATAGACAGCCTATCTATCCAATAAGGAGGACAGGTGGATATGATAGACAGCCTATCCATCCAATAAGGAGGACAGGTGGATATGATAGACAGCCTATCCATCCAATAAGGAGGACAGGTGGATATGATAGACAGCCTATCCATCCAATAAGGAGGACAGGGGGATATGATAGACAGCCTATCCATCCAATAAGGAAGACAGGTGGATATGATAGACAGCCTATCCATCCAATAAGGAGGACAGGTGGATATAAATCGTGTAGTCCTGATCTTCCTGCTCCTCCTCCTCCTCCTCCTCCTCCTCTTCCTCCGGGGCTTCTGTAATGGCTAGATGGGAGAATATATGGTAGCTGTTGTATAAATAAGGACCACAACAGCAATGTAGCAGAAGAGTATTTATCTGAATGTTCTCAAAAGCCCCATATCCCTCCACGAAGCCCCAGTATAGCCTCGTGGTGCTGTTATGTTTCAGGGCAGAGAGGGGACATGGCACTGAGTCATCCCATCCCATAATGATTAAACACTGTTTACATAATCTAGGACGCCAGGGCTATGACAGCAGAGCAGCGGGTGACGCAGGGTGGGAATGGGGGGGGGGGGGGGTTGGGGGCAGGGCAGGGCGATCTGAGGGGTTGAATGGATCAGGTCTTTTTTTTGGCAGCAGAATCCTGAAAGCAGACAGTCAGACACACAGAAGTGTTTTTTGTTTATGTTGTAGGGTTTTTGCTGGTTTTCGTTCTCATTTTCCTTTATGTTTCTCCGTTTGTCTCAGACACAGTACAGTTGCTGCCATTGGGCGGAGAGTCTCTATGTGTCGCAGCAGTTTGACCTACGACCTCTACCAAGCAGGGGGGGGGGGGAATAAAAAAGCAACACAAGCGACAGACAGTCCCTCATCATCCAATCCAAATGGATGTTCGTGTTTGATAGGCAACAACACATTCACTACAATTAGCACACAGAGAAGTCAATGCATATAGATGGTATACATGTTAATTGACTACTGGCAGACAGAGAGAGACTGAGGCGAAGTATGAGTCGTGATTATTCATTCTCATTTCCATTCCTTTCAATTCAGGAAGCACACTGACATTCCAATTCCAATTCACTTCAAGGCTTTTCAATAAAACAACATTTGGAATTTTAATTTAGTTAATTTTCTTTAATTGACTGGAATTTTAATGGATTTGACCGCAAACCTGGCATCCTCTGTTTATTATCTGCAAATTGTAAAGTGCCACTTTCCTCTGCCCCATGAGGTGATCATGACATTGGTCCTTTTTTGGGAGTTGTACTCCACACATACTTTCAGTTCCTTTTACATTTAGCAGGCCAGTCAGACCATATCATAGTGTAGTGGAGGATATCCAGACTTATTCATCATGATGAAAATTCAATTCAATCATCTTTGACATATAGTGACTTGGCATGTAACTCATATCCTTTTAGTCATATCGACTATGTAACTGTTGTCATTCTGACTCTATATTACATGTTATAGCAGAGTGGTGTGTGTTTTCATTCTGACTCTATATTACATGTTATAGCCGAGTGGTGTGTGTTGTCATTCTGACTCTATATTACATGTTATAGCAGATCTATGTGTGTTGTCATTCTGACTCTATATTACATGTTATAGCAGATCTATGTGTGTTGTCATTCTGACTCTATATTACATGTTATAGCCGAGTGGTGTGTTTTCATTCTGACTCTATATTACATGTTATAGCCGAGTGGTGTATGTTGTCATTCTGACTCTATATTACATGTTATAGCCGAGTGGTGTGTGTTGTCATTCTGACTCTATATTACATGTTATAGCAGATCTATGTGTGTTGTCATTCTGACTCTATATTACATGTTATAGCAGATCTATGTGTGTTGTCATTCTGACTCTATATTACATGTTATAGCCGAGTGGTGTGTTTTCATTCTGACTCTATATTACATGTTATAGCCGAGTGGTGTATGTTGTCATTCTGACTCTATATTACATGTTATAGCCGAGTGGTGTATGTTGTCATTCTGACTCTATATTACATGTTATAGCCGAGTGGTGTGTGTTTTCATTCTGACTCTATATTACATGTTATAGCCGAGTGGTGTATGTTGTCATTCTGACTCTATATTACATGTTATAGCCGAGTGGTGTGTTTTCATTCTGACTCTATATTACATGTTATAGCAGATCTATGTGTGTTGTCATTCTGACTCTATATTACATGTTATAGCCGAGTGGTGTGTTTTCATTCTGACTCTATATTACATGTTATAGCCGAGTGGTGTATGTTGTCATTCTGACTCTATATTACATGTTATAGCCGAGTGGTGTGTGTTGTCATTCTGACTCTATATTACATGTTATAGCCGAGTGGTGTATGTTGTCATTCTGACTCTATATTACATGTTATAGCTGAGTGGTGTGTTTTCATTCTGACTCTATATTACATGTTATAGCCGAGTGGTGTATGTTGTCATTCTGACTCTATATTACATGTTATAGCCGAGTGGTGTATGTTGTCATTCTGACTCTATATTACATGTTATAGCCGAGTGGTGTGTGTTGTCATTCTGACTCTATATTACATGTTATAGCCGAGTGGTGTATGTTGTCATTCTGACTCTATATTACATGTTATAGCCGAGTGGTGTGTGTTGTCATTCTGACTCTATATTACATGTTATAGCCGAGTGGTGTGTGTTGTCATTCTGACTCTATATTACATGTTATAGCCGAGTGGTGTGTGTTGTCATTCTGACTCTATATTACATGTTATAGCCGAGTGGTGTGTGTTGTCATTCTGACTCTATATTACATGTTATAGCCGAGTGGTGTGTGCCAATACAGTGCATTTTTAATTACTGATTGATTACAGCCAAATAGCCAAAAGAAAAATGTAAATGCATGATTAATATATAATTAGCAAAGTGACCATGGGATTTACAAGATGTAAAGATGTGACCTCTATTTGGCTGTCTAGAATTTTTTTGTTTTAAATAAAAACTATAATATTGAGAGAAAAAAACTGCATCAAAATTAAAAAGTAACTGTCCAGTGTTTAAAGATTTCATTCAGTCATTTTACTTCCCCCCAAAAAGTAGCTTGTTCTGTGTAGGAATGTTGCGGGACGTACCCCAACAACAGAATGTTACGGGACGTACCCCAACAACAGAATGTTACGGGACGTACCCCAACAACAGAATGTTGCGGGACGTACCCCAACAACAGAATGTTACGGGACGTACCCCAACAATAGAATGTTACGGGACGTACCCCAGCAACAGAATGTTACGGGACGTACCCCAGCAACAGAATGTTACGGGACGTACCCCAACAACAGAATGTTGCGGGACGTACCCCAACAACAGAATGTTACGGGACGTACCCCAACAACAGAATGTTACGGGACGTACCCCAACAACAGAATGTTACGGGACGTACCCCAACAACAGAATGTTACGGGACGTACCCCAACAACAGAATGTTACGGGACGTACCCCAGCAACAGAATGTTACGGGACGTACCCCAACAACAGAATGTTGCGGGACGTACCCCAACAACAGAATGTTGCGGGACGTACCCCAACAACAGAATGTTACGGGACGTACCCCAACAACAGAATGTTACGGGACGTACCCCAACAACAGAATGTTACGGGACGTACCCCAACAACAGAATGTTACGGGACGTACCCCAACAACAGAATGTTACGGGACGTACCCCAACAACAGAATGTTACGGGACGTACCCCAACAACAGAATGTTACGGGACGTACCCCAACAACAGAATGTTACGGGACGTACCCCAACAACAGAATGTTGTGGGCGTATACTGGTCATACATTTTTTTTTATGCGAGTAGACAGCTGATTGGCCAGCTCATCTTCCTCAGTAGTATGACATCACACTCTGTGAGGAAATGGAGAGCCATTTTAAAACGGTCAGTTTGAGACAAGTTTTAGGTGGCATTTAAAAAAAAAGTGTTTCATCTCAAATGTATGCTTTGGGAAAATAAGCGTGTAGGATGAGTTAACAACATTATTTTGGTATGAGTTAACAGAATTTTAACTTTTAAAAGTGAGATTTTCACTGGACAGTTACTCTAAGGTAACCTGCTTGAGTATAGCAGATCACTATGGGATGTCTATGACCACTAACTCATCTAGACTTCAAATACAATGATTGTTTTAATTGCAAATGTTAGTCTCCATCAATGCTTGTTAGTGTAATGACGTTAGCATATAATCTCAACAATTTGCAAGAAATAGTTTTCTTTTGAACTATCTTTACCTATTGATATATTTTGTTTATTCACTTTTTTGTTTATTATTACTTTTTTGGGCTGAAAAAAATGCTGAAAGTTAAAGAAGCCAGCAACACAGACAAAATCATGCAGGTTCTCTCATCTCAAGTCCTTTCAGATGTGTAAGGTGAGCTGTGCCGGGTGGGTGGGCAGGGAGGTGGGGGGTTAGAGGGGAGGGGGCTCAAGAAGTGTCAGGAGTCAGGGGTGACTTGGTGTCAGAGGGATTGGTGTCAGCAAGGATTGGTGTCAGAAAAGACTTCATGTCAGCGAGGATTGGTGTCATGGGGGGGATTGGTGTCAGGGTGGGATTGATGTCAGGGTGGGATTGATGTCAGAGAGGGATTGGTGTCATGGGGGGGAAGGATTGGTGTCAGGGAGAGATTGGTGTCAGGGGGGGATTGGTGTCAGGGAGGGATTGGTGTCAGAGATGGGGGGAGGGATTGGTGTCAGGGCGGGATTGGTGTCAGGGAGGGATTGGTGTCAGATATGGGGGGAGGGATTGGTGTCAGGGCGGGATTGGTGTCAGGGCGGGATTGGTGTCAGCTAGGATTGATGTCAGGAGGGGATTGGTGCCACAGAGGGATTGGTGTCAGAGATGGGGGGAGGGATTGGTGTCAGGAAGGGATTGGTGTCAGGGGGATTGGTGTCAGATAGGGGGGAGGGATTGGTGTCAGGGCGGGATTGGGGTCAGAGTGGGGGTAGGGATTGGTGTCAGCTAGGAATGATGTCAGGAGGGGATTGGTGTCAGGGGGGGATTGGTGCCATGGAGGGATTGGTGTCAGAGGTAGGGGGAGGGTTTGGTGTGAGGGAGGGATTGGTGTCAGGGTGAGATTGTTGTTGGGAAAGAACATGGAATTGTCTCGCTCGGTGGTGATTACTTACAGTTGCAAGATCCTGAATGCTTAACCTCCAGGAGTGTTCCCAGAGAGCAGGCAGTCTGCTTCATAACACACTCTGAGGGGTAGGTGGTGTTGTCGCTGGCGCACACCGCCTCGTCCATCCGGCTCTCTGGACACGCCTCCTCACAGAGGGAGCAGCGGCCTCGGCTCATCCTGGCATCCCACAGACACTTCTTCCCCACACTGCATTGGATGTCCTCGCACGACTTGGCCTCTGGAGCCAGAGAGAGGAGAGGAGAAGAAAGACAGAACTTATCAGACTGACGCCTCGTTGGTGCTGCTTGGCATATCACCATGAAACTGTAGTGGTTAATGAGTCATGTCCTATGTTTCAAGTATCCATGTAGTAGGGAGTGAAACGCATCCCAGGAAAACACCCCGGCTGTGGTGTGGGTGATGTTGCCAACTTCTAAACAGCAGCAACTACAAAGTAGTACCAGCCTTGTATACTGAAATGAACCTCCAAAGCAAATGGAGAATCTCTGCTCTGAGAACCTCAATTTATGTGGAATATTGGCCGAGTAGACAGAAAAAGTAATGGAATGTTGGCAGAGTGGACACGTGAAATAATGGAATGTTGGCAGAGTGGACAGAAAAAGTAGTGGAATGTTGGCATAGTGGACACAAAAAGTAGTGGAATGTTGACAGAGTGGACACAAGAAGTAGTGGAATGTTGGCAGAGTGGACACAAAAAGTAGTGGAATGTTGGCAGAGTGGAAACAAAAAGTAGTGGAATGTTGGCAGAGTGGACACAAAAAGTAGTGGAATGTTGGCAGAGTGGACACATGAAGTAATGGAATGTTGGCAGAGTGGACACAAAAAGTAGTGGAATGTTGGCAGAGTGGACACGAAAAGTAGTGGAATGTTGGCAGAGTGGACACAAAAAGTAGTGGAATGTTGGCAGAGTGGAAACAAAAAGTAGTGGAATGTTGGCAGAGTGGACACAAAAAGTAGTGGAATGTTGGCAGAGTGGACACATGAAGTAATGGAATGTTGGCAGAGTGGACACAAAAAGTAGTGGAATGTTGGCAGAGTGGACACAAAAAGTAGTGGAATGTTGGCAGAGTGGACACAAAAAGTCGTGGAATGTTGGCAGAGTGGACACAAAAAGTAGTGGAATGTTGGCAGAGTGGACACAAAAAGTAGTGGAATGTTGGCAGAGTGGACACATGAAGTAGTGGAATGTTGACAAAGTGGACAGAAAAAGTAGTGGAATGTTGGCAGAGTGGACACAAAAAGTAGTGGAATGTTGGCAGAGTGGACAGAAAAAGTACTGGAATGTTGGCATAGTGGAACAAAAAAGACTGGAATGTTGGCAGAGTGGACACAAAAAGTACTGGAATGTTGGCAGAGTGGACAGAAAAAGTAGTGGAATGTTGGCAGAGTGGACACATGAAGTAGTGGAATGTTGACAGAGTGGACAGAAAAAGTAGTGGAATGTTGGCAGAGTGGACACAAAAAGTTGTGGAATGTTGGCAGAGTGGACAGAAAAAGTAGTGGAATGTTGGCAGAGTGGACAGAAAAAGTAGTGGAATGTTGGCAGAGTGGACAGAAAAAGTAGTGGAATGTTGGCAGAGTGGACAGAAAAAGTAGTGGAATGTTGGCAGAGTGGACACAAAAAGTAGTGGAATGTTGGCAGAGTGGAAACAAAAAGTAGTGGAATGTTGGCAGAGTGGACACATGAACTAGTGGAATGTTGACAAAGTGGACAGAAAAAGTAGTGGAATGTTGGCAGAGTGGACAGAAAAAGTAGTGGAATGTTGGCAGAGTGGACACAAAAAGTACTGGAATGTTGGCAGAGTGGACAGAAAAAGTACTGGAATGTTGGCAGAGTGGACAGAAAAAGTAGTGGAATGTTGGCAGAGTGGACAGAAAAAGTAGTGGAATGTTGGCAGAGTGGACACAAAAAGTAGTGGAATGTTGGCAGAGTGGACACAAAAAGTAGTGGAATGTTGGCAGAGTGGACACAAAAAGTAGTGGAATGTTGGCAGAGTGGACACAAAAAGTAGTGGAATGTTGGCAGAGTGGACACAAAAAGTAGTGGAATGTTGGCAGAGTGGACACAAAAAGTAGTGGAATGTTGGCAGAGTGGACACGAAAAGTAGTGGAATGTTGGTAGAGTGGACACGAAAAGTAGTGGAATGTTGGCAGAGTGGACACAAAAAGTAGTGGAATGTTGGCAGAGTGGACACAAAAAGTAGTGGAATGTTGGCAGAGTGGACACATGAAGTAGTGGAATGTTGACAAAGTGGACAGAAAAAGTAGTGGAATGTTTGCAGAGTGGAAAGAAAAAGTAGTGGAATGTTGACAGAGTGGACAGAAAAAGTAGTGGAATGTTGGCAGAGTGGACACAAAAAGTAGTGGAATGTTGGCAGAGTGGACACAAAAAGTACTGGAATGTTGGCAGAGTGGACAGAAAAAGTAGTGGAATGTTGGCAGAGTGGACAGAAAAGTAGTGGAATGTTGGCAGAGTGGACACAAAAAGTAGTGGAATGTTGGCAGAGTGGACACAAAAAGTAGTGGAATGTTGGCAGAGTGGACACGAAAAGTAGTGGAATGTTGGCAGAGTGGACACGAAAAGTAGTGGAATGTTGGCAGAGTGAACACAAAAAGTAGTGAAATGTTGGCAGAGTGGACACAAAAAGTAGTGGAATGTTGGCAGAGTGGACACAAAAAGTAGTGGAATGTTGGCAGAGTGGACACATGAAGTAGTGGAATGTTGGCAGAGTGGACACATGAAGTAGTGGAATGTTGACAAAGTGGACAGAAAAAGTAGTGGAATGTTTGCAGAGTGGAAAGAAAAAGTAGTGGAATGTTGACAGAGTGGACAGAAAAAGTAGTGGAATGTTGGCAGAGTGGACACATGAAGTAATGGAATGTTGGCAGAGTGGACACAAAAAGTAGTGGAATGTTGGCAGAGTGGACACAAAAAGTAGTGGAATGTTGGCAGAGTGGACACAAAAAGTCGTGGAATGTTGGCAGAGTGGACACAAAAAGTAGTGGAATGTTGGCAGAGTGGACACAAAAAGTAGTGGAATGTTGGCAGAGTGGACACATGAAGTAGTGGAATGTTGACAAAGTGGACAGAAAAAGTAGTGGAATGTTGGCAGAGTGGACACAAAAAGTAGTGGAATGTTGGCAGAGTGGACAGAAAAAGTACTGGAATGTTGGCATAGTGGAACAAAAAAGACTGGAATGTTGGCAGAGTGGACACAAAAAGTACTGGAATGTTGGCAGAGTGGACAGAAAAAGTAGTGGAATGTTGGCAGAGTGGACACATGAAGTAGTGGAATGTTGACAGAGTGGACAGAAAAAGTAGTGGAATGTTGGCAGAGTGGACACAAAAAGTTGTGGAATGTTGGCAGAGTGGACAGAAAAAGTAGTGGAATGTTGGCAGAGTGGACAGAAAAAGTAGTGGAATGTTGGCAGAGTGGACAGAAAAAGTAGTGGAATGTTGGCAGAGTGGACAGAAAAAGTAGTGGAATGTTGGCAGAGTGGACACAAAAAGTAGTGGAATGTTGGCAGAGTGGAAACAAAAAGTAGTGGAATGTTGGCAGAGTGGACACATGAACTAGTGGAATGTTGACAAAGTGGACAGAAAAAGTAGTGGAATGTTGGCAGAGTGGACAGAAAAAGTAGTGGAATGTTGGCAGAGTGGACACAAAAAGTACTGGAATGTTGGCAGAGTGGACAGAAAAAGTACTGGAATGTTGGCAGAGTGGACAGAAAAAGTAGTGGAATGTTGGCAGAGTGGACAGAAAAAGTAGTGGAATGTTGGCAGAGTGGACACAAAAAGTAGTGGAATGTTGGCAGAGTGGACACAAAAAGTAGTGGAATGTTGGCAGAGTGGACACAAAAAGTAGTGGAATGTTGGCAGAGTGGACACAAAAAGTAGTGGAATGTTGGCAGAGTGGACACAAAAAGTAGTGGAATGTTGGCAGAGTGGACACAAAAAGTAGTGGAATGTTGGCAGAGTGGACACGAAAAGTAGTGGAATGTTGGTAGAGTGGACACGAAAAGTAGTGGAATGTTGGCAGAGTGGACACAAAAAGTAGTGGAATGTTGGCAGAGTGGACACAAAAAGTAGTGGAATGTTGGCAGAGTGGACACATGAAGTAGTGGAATGTTGGCAGAGTGGACACATGAAGTAGTGGAATGTTGACAAAGTGGACAGAAAAAGTAGTGGAATGTTTGCAGAGTGGAAAGAAAAAGTAGTGGAATGTTGACAGAGTGGACAGAAAAAGTAGTGGAATGTTGGCAGAGTGGACACAAAAAGTAGTGGAATGTTGGCAGAGTGGACACAAAAAGTACTGGAATGTTGGCAGAGTGGACAGAAAAAGTAGTGGAATGTTGGCAGAGTGGACAGAAAAAGTAGTGGAATGTTGGCAGAGTGGACACAAAAAGTAGTGGAATGTTGGCAGAGTGGACACAAAAAGTAGTGGAATGTTGGCAGAGTGGACACGAAAAGTAGTGGAATGTTGGCAGAGTGGACACGAAAAGTAGTGGAATGTTGGCAGAGTGAACACAAAAAGTAGTGAAATGTTGGCAGAGTGGACACAAAAAGTAGTGGAATGTTGGCAGAGTGGACACAAAAAGTAGTGGAATGTTGGCAGAGTGGACACATGAAGTAGTGGAATGTTGGCAGAGTGGACACATGAAGTAGTGGAATGTTGACAAAGTGGACAGAAAAAGTAGTGGAATGTTTGCAGAGTGGAAAGAAAAAGTAGTGGAATGTTGACAGAGTGGACAGAAAAAGTAGTGGAATGTTGGCAGAGTGGACACATGAAGTAGTGGAATGTTGGCAGAGTGGACACAAAAAGTAATGGAATGTTGGCAGAGTGGACACATGAACTAGTGGAATGTTGACAAAGTGGACAGAAAAAGTAGTGGAATGTTGGCAGAGTGGACACAAAAAGTACTGGAATGTTGACAGAGTTTACAGAAAAAGTAGTGGAATGTTGGCAGAGTGGACAGAAAAAGTTGTGGAATGTTGGCAGAGTGGACACATGAAGTAGTGGAATGTTGGCAGAGTGGAAACAAAAAGTAATGGAATGTTGGCAGAGTGGACACATGAACTAGTGGAATGTTGACAAAGTGGACAGAAAAAGTAGTGGAATGTTGGCAGAGTGGACACAAAAAGTAGTGGAATGTTGGCAGAGTGGACACAAAAAGTAGTGGAATGTTGGTAGAGTGGACACAAAAAGTAGTGGAATGTTGGCAGAGTGGACACAAAAAGTAGTGGAATGTTGGCAGAGTGGACACATGAAGTAGTGGAATGTTTGCAGAGTGGACAGAAAAAGTAGTGGCATGTTGACAGAGTGGACAGAAAAAGTAGTGGAATGTTGGCAGAGTGGACACAAAAAGTAGTGGAATGTTGGCAGAGTGGACAGAAAAAGTACTGGAATGTTGGCAGAGTGGACACAAAAAGTAATGGAATGTTGGCAGAGTGGACACAAAAAGTAGTGGAATGTTGGCAGAGTGGACACAAAAAGTAGTGGAATGTTGGCAGAGTGGACACAAAAAATAGTGGAATGTTGGCATAGTGGACACGAAAAGTAGTGGAATGTTGGCAGAGTGGACACAAAAAGTAGTGGAATGTTGGCAGAGTGGACACAATAAGTAGTGGAATGTTGGCAGAGTGGACACAAAAAGTAGTGGAATGTTGGCAGAGTGGACAAATGAAGTAGTGGAATGTTGGCAGAGTGGACACATGAAGTAGTGGAATGTTGGCAGAGTGGACACATGAAGTAGTGGAATGTTGACAAAGTGGACAGAAAAAGTAGTGGAATGTTGGCAGAGTGGACACATGAAGTAGTGGAATGTTTGCAGAGTGGAAAGAAAAAGTAGTGGAATGTTGACAGAGTGGACAGAA
Organism: Oncorhynchus kisutch; assembly: GCF_002021735.2. Taxonomy (NCBI): domain Eukaryota; kingdom Metazoa; phylum Chordata; class Actinopteri; order Salmoniformes; family Salmonidae; genus Oncorhynchus; species Oncorhynchus kisutch. The sequence continues at coordinate 3,740,901 of NC_034176.2, read as the reverse complement.
AAAGTAGTGGAATGTTGGCAGACTGGACACAAAAAGTAGTGGAATGTTGGCAGAGTGGACACGAAAAGTAGTGGAATGTTGGCAGAGTGGACACGAAAAGTAGTGGAATGTTGGCAGAGTGGACACAAAAAGTAGTGGAATGTTGGCAGAGTGGACACAAAAAGTAGTGGAATGTTGGAAGAGTGGACACAAAAAGTAGTGGAATGTTGGCAGAGTGGACACATGAAGTAGTGGAATGTTGGCAGAGTGGACACATGAAGTAGTGGAATGTTGACAAAGTGGACAGAAAAAGTAGTGGAATGTTTGAAGAGTGGAAAGAAAAAGTAGTGGAATGTTGACAGAGTGGACAGAAAAAGTAGTGGAATGTTGGCAGAGTGGACAGAAAAAGTACTGGAATGTTGACAGAGTTTACAGAAAAAGTAGTGGAATGTTGGCAGAGTGGACAGAAAAAGTAGTGGAATGTTGGCAGAGTGGACACATGAAGTAGTGGAATGTTTGCAGAGTGGACACAAAAAGTAATGGAATGTTGGCAGAGTGGACACATGAACTAGTGGAATGTTGACAAAGTGGACAGAAAAAGTAGTGGAATGTTGGCAGAGTGGACACAGAAAGTAGTGGAATGTTGGCAGAGTGGACACAAAAAGTAGTGGAATGTTGGTAGAGTGGACACAAAAAGTAGTGGAATGTTGGCAGAGTGGACACAAAAAGTAGTGGAATGTTGGCAGAGTGGACACATGAAGCAGTGGAATGTTTGCAGAGTGGACAGAAAAAGTAGTGGAATGTTGACAGAGTGGACAGAAAAAGTAGTGGAATGTTGGCAGAGTGGACAGAAAAAGTAGTGGAATGTTGGCAGAGTGGACAGAAAAAGTACTGGAATGTTGGCAGAGTGGACACAAAAAGTAATGGAATGTTGGCAGAGTGGACACAAAAAGTAGTGGAATGTTGGCAGAGTGGACACAATAAGTAGTGGAATGTTGGCAGAGTGGACACATGAAGTAGTGGAATGTTTGCAGAGTGGACAGAAAAAGTAGTGGCATGTTGACAGAGTGGACAGAAAAAGTAGTGGAATGTTGGCAGAGTGGACACAAAAAGTAGTGGAATGTTGGCAGAGTGGACAGAAAAAGTACTGGAATGTTAGCAGAGTGGACACAAAAAGTAATGGAATGTTGGCAGAGTGGACACAAAAAGTAGTGGAATGTTGGCAGAGTGGACACAAAAAGTAGTGGAATGTTGGCAGAGTGGACACAAAAAATAGTGGAATGTTGGCATAGTGGACACGAAAAGTAGTGGAATGTTGGCAGAGTGGACACAAAAAGTAGTGGAATGTTGGCAGAGTGGACACAATAAGTAGTGGAATGTTGGCAGAGTGGACACAAAAAGTAGTGGAATGTTGGCAGAGTGGACAAATGAAGTAGTGGAATGTTGGCAGAGTGGACACATGAAGTAGTGGAATGTTGACAAAGTGGACAGAAAAAGTAGTGGAATGTTGGCAGAGTGGACACATGAAGTAGTGGAATGTTTGCAGAGTGGAAAGAAAAAGTAGTGGAATGTTGACAGAGTGGACAGAAAAAGTAGTGGAATGTTGGCAGACTGGACACAAAAAGTAGTGGAATGTTGGCAGAGTGGACACGAAAAGTAGTGGAATGTTGGCAGAGTGGACACGAAAAGTAGTGGAATGTTGGCAGAGTGGACACAAAAAGTAGTGGAATGTTGGCAGAGTGGACACAAAAAGTAGTGGAATGTTGGCAGAGTGGACACAAAAAGTAGTGGAATGTTGGCAGAGTGGACACATGAAGTAGTGGAATGTTGGCAGAGTGGACACATGAAGTAGTGGAATGTTGACAAAGTGGACAGAAAAAGTAGTGGAATGTTTGAAGAGTGGAAAGAAAAAGTAGTGGAATGTTGACAGAGTGGACAGAAAAAGTAGTGGAATGTTGGCAGAGTGGACAGAAAAAGTACTGGAATGTTGACAGAGTTTACAGAAAAAGTAGTGGAATGTTGGCAGAGTGGACAGAAAAAGTAGTGGAATGTTGGCAGAGTGGACACATGAAGTAGTGGAATGTTGGCAGAGTGGACACAAAAAGTAATGGAATGTTGGCAGAGTGGACACATGAACTAGTGGAATGTTGACAAAGTGGACAGAAAAAGTAGTGGAATGTTGGCAGAGTGGACACAGAAAGTAGTGGAATGTTGGCAGAGTGGACACAAAAAGTAGTGGAATGTTGGTAGAGTGGACACAAAAAGTAGTGGAATGTTGGCAGAGTGGGCAGAAAAAGTAGTGGAATGTTGGCAGAGTGGACACATGAAGCAGTGGAATGTTTGCAGAGTGGACAGAAAAAGTAGTGGAATGTTGACAGAGTGGACAGAAAAAGTAGTGGAATGTTGGCAGAGTGGACAGAAAAAGTAGTGGAATGTTGGCAGAGTGGACAGAAAAAGTACTGGAATGTTGGCAGAGTGGACACAAAAAGTAATGGAATGTTGGCAGAGTGGACACAAAAAGTAGTGGAATGTTGGCAGAGTGGACACAAAAAGTAGTGGAATGTTGGCAGAGTGGACACAATAAGTAGTGGAATGTTGGCAGAGTGGACACAAAAAGTAGTGGAATGTTGGCAGAGTGGACACATGAAGTAGTGGAATGTTGGCAGAGTGGACACATGAAGTAGTGGAATGTTGACAAAGTGGACAGAAAAAGTAGTGGAATGTTGGCAGAGTGGACACATGAAGTAGTGGAATGTTTGCAGAGTGGAAAGAAAAAGTAGTGGAATGTTGACAGAGTGGACAGAAAAAGTAGTGGAATGTTGGCAGAGTGGACACAAAAAGTAGTGGAATGTTGGCAGAGTGGACACAAAAAGTAGTGGAATGTTGGCAGAGTGGACACATGAAGTAGTGGAATGTTGGCAGAGTGGACACAAAAAGTAGTGGAATGTTGGCAGAGTGGACACAAAAAGTAGTGGAATGTTGGCAGAGTGGACACAAAAAGTAGTGGAATGTTGGCAGAGTGGACACATGAAGTAGTGGAATGTTGGCAGAGTGGACACATGAAGTAGTGGAATGTTGGCAGAGTGGACACATGAAGTAGTGGAACGTTGGCAGAGTGGACACAAAAAGTAGTGGAATGTTGGCAGAGTGGACACAAAAAGTACTGGAATGTTGGCAGAGTGGACACAAAAAGTAGTGGAATGTTGGCAGAGTGGACAGAAAAAGTACTGGAATGTTGGCAGAGTGGACACAAAAAGTAATGGAATGTTGGCAGAGTGGACACAAAAAGTAGTGGAATGTTGGCAGAGTGGACACAAAAAGTAGTGGAATGTTGGCAGAGTGGACACAAAAAATAGTGGAATGTTGGCATAGTGGACACGAAAAGTAGTGGAATGTTGGCAGAGTGGACACAAAAAGTAGTGGAATGTTGGCAGAGTGGACACAATAAGTAGTGGAATGTTGGCAGAGTGGACACAAAAAGTAGTGGAATGTTGGCAGAGTGGACAAATGAAGTAGTGGAATGTTGGCAGAGTGGACACATGAAGTAGTGGAATGTTGGCAGAGTGGACACATGAAGTAGTGGAATGTTGACAAAGTGGACAGAAAAAGTAGTGGAATGTTGGCAGAGTGGACACATGAAGTAGTGGAATGTTTGCAGAGTGGAAAGAAAAAGTAGTGGAATGTTGACAGAGTGGACAGAAAAAGTAGTGGAATGTTGGCAGACTGGACACAAAAAGTAGTGGAATGTTGGCAGAGTGGACACGAAAAGTAGTGGAATGTTGGCAGAGTGGACACGAAAAGTAGTGGAATGTTGGCAGAGTGGACACAAAAAGTAGTGGAATGTTGGCAGAGTGGACACAAAAAGTAGTGGAATGTTGGAAGAGTGGACACAAAAAGTAGTGGAATGTTGGCAGAGTGGACACATGAAGTAGTGGAATGTTGGCAGAGTGGACACATGAAGTAGTGGAATGTTGACAAAGTGGACAGAAAAAGTAGTGGAATGTTTGAAGAGTGGAAAGAAAAAGTAGTGGAATGTTGACAGAGTGGACAGAAAAAGTAGTGGAATGTTGGCAGAGTGGACAGAAAAAGTACTGGAATGTTGACAGAGTTTACAGAAAAAGTAGTGGAATGTTGGCAGAGTGGACAGAAAAAGTAGTGGAATGTTGGCAGAGTGGACACATGAAGTAGTGGAATGTTTGCAGAGTGGACACAAAAAGTAATGGAATGTTGGCAGAGTGGACACATGAACTAGTGGAATGTTGACAAAGTGGACAGAAAAAGTAGTGGAATGTTGGCAGAGTGGACACAGAAAGTAGTGGAATGTTGGCAGAGTGGACACAAAAAGTAGTGGAATGTTGGTAGAGTGGACACAAAAAGTAGTGGAATGTTGGCAGAGTGGACACAAAAAGTAGTGGAATGTTGGCAGAGTGGACACATGAAGCAGTGGAATGTTTGCAGAGTGGACAGAAAAAGTAGTGGAATGTTGACAGAGTGGACAGAAAAAGTAGTGGAATGTTGGCAGAGTGGACAGAAAAAGTAGTGGAATGTTGGCAGAGTGGACAGAAAAAGTACTGGAATGTTGGCAGAGTGGACACAAAAAGTAATGGAATGTTGGCAGAGTGGACACAAAAAGTAGTGGAATGTTGGCAGAGTGGACACAAAAAGTAGTGGAATGTTGGCAGAGTGGACACAATAAGTAGTGGAATGTTGGCAGAGTGGACACATGAAGTAGTGGAATGTTTGCAGAGTGGACAGAAAAAGTAGTGGCATGTTGACAGAGTGGACAGAAAAAGTAGTGGAATGTTGGCAGAGTGGACACAAAAAGTAGTGGAATGTTGGCAGAGTGGACAGAAAAAGTACTGGAATGTTAGCAGAGTGGACACAAAAAGTAATGGAATGTTGGCAGAGTGGACACAAAAAGTAGTGGAATGTTGGCAGAGTGGACACAAAAAGTAGTGGAATGTTGGCAGAGTGGACACAAAAAATAGTGGAATGTTGGCATAGTGGACACGAAAAGTAGTGGAATGTTGGCAGAGTGGACACAAAAAGTAGTGGAATGTTGGCAGAGTGGACACAATAAGTAGTGGAATGTTGGCAGAGTGGACACAAAAAGTAGTGGAATGTTGGCAGAGTGGACAAATGAAGTAGTGGAATGTTGGCAGAGTGGACACATGAAGTAGTGGAATGTTGACAAAGTGGACAGAAAAAGTAGTGGAATGTTGGCAGAGTGGACACATGAAGTAGTGGAATGTTTGCAGAGTGGAAAGAAAAAGTAGTGGAATGTTGACAGAGTGGACAGAAAAAGTAGTGGAATGTTGGCAGACTGGACACAAAAAGTAGTGGAATGTTGGCAGAGTGGACACGAAAAGTAGTGGAATGTTGGCAGAGTGGACACGAAAAGTAGTGGAATGTTGGCAGAGTGGACACAAAAAGTAGTGGAATGTTGGCAGAGTGGACACAAAAAGTAGTGGAATGTTGGCAGAGTGGACACAAAAAGTAGTGGAATGTTGGCAGAGTGGACACATGAAGTAGTGGAATGTTGGCAGAGTGGACACATGAAGTAGTGGAATGTTGACAAAGTGGACAGAAAAAGTAGTGGAATGTTTGAAGAGTGGAAAGAAAAAGTAGTGGAATGTTGACAGAGTGGACAGAAAAAGTAGTGGAATGTTGGCAGAGTGGACAGAAAAAGTACTGGAATGTTGACAGAGTTTACAGAAAAAGTAGTGGAATGTTGGCAGAGTGGACAGAAAAAGTAGTGGAATGTTGGCAGAGTGGACACATGAAGTAGTGGAATGTTGGCAGAGTGGACACAAAAAGTAATGGAATGTTGGCAGAGTGGACACATGAACTAGTGGAATGTTGACAAAGTGGACAGAAAAAGTAGTGGAATGTTGGCAGAGTGGACACAGAAAGTAGTGGAATGTTGGCAGAGTGGACACAAAAAGTAGTGGAATGTTGGTAGAGTGGACACAAAAAGTAGTGGAATGTTGGCAGAGTGGGCAGAAAAAGTAGTGGAATGTTGGCAGAGTGGACACATGAAGCAGTGGAATGTTTGCAGAGTGGACAGAAAAAGTAGTGGAATGTTGACAGAGTGGACAGAAAAAGTAGTGGAATGTTGGCAGAGTGGACAGAAAAAGTAGTGGAATGTTGGCAGAGTGGACAGAAAAAGTACTGGAATGTTGGCAGAGTGGACACAAAAAGTAATGGAATGTTGGCAGAGTGGACACAAAAAGTAGTGGAATGTTGGCAGAGTGGACACAAAAAGTAGTGGAATGTTGGCAGAGTGGACACAATAAGTAGTGGAATGTTGGCAGAGTGGACACAAAAAGTAGTGGAATGTTGGCAGAGTGGACACATGAAGTAGTGGAATGTTGGCAGAGTGGACACATGAAGTAGTGGAATGTTGACAAAGTGGACAGAAAAAGTAGTGGAATGTTGGCAGAGTGGACACATGAAGTAGTGGAATGTTTGCAGAGTGGAAAGAAAAAGTAGTGGAATGTTGACAGAGTGGACAGAAAAAGTAGTGGAATGTTGGCAGAGTGGACACAAAAAGTAGTGGAATGTTGGCAGAGTGGACACAAAAAGTAGTGGAATGTTGGCAGAGTGGACACATGAAGTAGTGGAATGTTGGCAGAGTGGACACAAAAAGTAGTGGAATGTTGGCAGAGTGGACACAAAAAGTAGTGGAATGTTGGCAGAGTGGACACAAAAAGTAGTGGAATGTTGGCAGAGTGGACACATGAAGTAGTGGAATGTTGGCAGAGTGGACACATGAAGTAGTGGAATGTTGGCAGAGTGGACACATGAAGTAGTGGAACGTTGGCAGAGTGGACACAAAAAGTAGTGGAATGTTGGCAGAGTGGACACATGAAGTAGTGGAATGTTGGCAGAGTGGACACATGAAGTAGTGGAATGATGACAAAGTGGACAGAAAAAGTAGTGGAATGTTGGCAGAGTGGACACAAAAAGTAGTGGAATGTTGGCAGAGTGGACACATGAAGTAGTGGAATGTTTGCAGAGTGGAAAGAAAAAGTAGTGGAATGTTGACAGAGTGGACAGAAAAAGTAGTGGAATGTTGGCAGAGTGGACACAAAAAGTAGTGGAATGTTGGCAGAGTAGACACAAAAAGTACTGGAAGTTGGCAGAGTGGACACATGAAGTAGTGGAATGTTGGCAGAGTGGACACAAAAAGTAGTGCAACGTTGGCAGAATGGACACAAAAAGTAGTGGAATGTTGACAGAGTGGACAGAAAAAGTAGTGGAATGTTGGCAGAGTGGACACAAAAAGTAGTGGAATGTTGGCAGAGTGGACAGAAAAAGTACTGGAATGTTGGCAGAGTGGACAGAAAAAGTAGTGGAATGTTGGCAGAGTGGACAGAAAAAGTAGTGGAATGTTGGCAGAGTGGACACATGAAGTAGTGGAATGTTGGCAGAGTGGACACAAAAAGTAGTGGAATTTTGGCAGAGGGGACACAAAAAGTAGTGGAATTTTGGCAGAGTGGACACAAAAAGTAGTGGAATGTTGGCAGAGTGGACACAAAAAGTAGTGGAATGTTGACAGAGTGGACACAAAAAGTAGTGGAATGTTGACAGAGTGGACACAAAAAGTAGTGGAATGTTGGCAGAGTGGACACAAAAAGTAGTGGAAGGTTGACAGAGTGGACACAAAAAGTAGTGGAATGTTGACAGAGTGGACACAAAAAGTAGTGGAATGTTGGCAGAGTGGACACAAAAAGTACTGGAATGTTGGCAGAGTGGACACAAAAAGTACTGGAATGTTGGCAGAGTGGACACCTGAAGTAGTGGAATGTTGGCAGAGTGGACACCTGAAGTAGTGGAATGTTGGCAGAGTGGACACAAAAAGTACTGGAATGTTGGCAGAGTGGACACCTGAAGTAGTGGAATGTTGGCAGAGTGGACACCTGAAGTAGTGGAATGTTGGCAGAGTGGACACAAAAAGTAGTGGAATGTCGGCAGAGTGGACAGAAAAAGTAGTGGAATGTTGGCAGAGTGGACACATGTAGTAGTGGAATGTTGGCAGAGTGGACACAAAAAGTACTGGAATGTTGGCAGAGTGTACACAAAAAGTACTGGAATGTTGGCAGAGTGGACACCTGAAGTAGTGGAATGTTGGCAGAGTGGACACCTGAAGTAGTGGAATGTTGGCAGAGTGGACACAAAAAGTACTGGAATGTTGGCAGAGTGGACACCTGAAGTAGTGGAATGTTGGCAGAGTGGACACCTGAAGTAGTGGAATGTTGGCAGAGTGGACACATAAATTAATGGAATGATGGCAGAGTGGACACAAAAAGTAATGGAATGTTGGCAGAGTGGACACGAAAAGTACTGGAATGTTGGCAGAGTGGACACAAAAAGTAGTGGAACGTTGGCAGAGTGGACACAAAAAGTAGTGGAATGTTGGCAGAGTGGACACAAAAGGCAGAGTGGACACAAAAAGTAGTGGAATGTTGACAGAGTGGACACATGAAGTAGTGGAATGTTGTCAGAGTGGACACAAAAAGTAGTGGAATGTTGGCAGAGTGGACACAAAAAGTAGTGGAATGTTGGCAGAGTGGACACAAAAAGTAGTGGAATGTTGGCAGAGTGGACACAAAAAGTAGTGGAATGTTGGCAGAGTGGACACAAAAAGTTGTGGAATGTTGGCAGAGTGGACACAAAAAGAACTGGAATGTTGTCAGAGTGGACACAAAAAGTAGTGGAATGTTGTCAGAGTGGACACAAAAAGTACTGGAATGTTGGCAGAGTGGACACAAAAGGCAGAGTGGACACAAAAAGTAGTGGAATGTTGACAGAGTGGACAAATGAAGTAGTGGAATGTTGTCAGAGTGGATACAAAAAGTAGTGGAATGTTGGCAGAGTGGACACAAAAAGTAGTGGAATGTTGGCAGAGTGGACACAAAAAGTAGTGGAATGTTGGCAGAGTGGACACAAAAAGTTGTGGAATGTTGGCAGAGTGGACAGAAAAAGTAGTGGAATGTTGTCAGAGTGGACACAAAAAGTAGTGGAATGTTGTCAGAGTGGACACAAAAAGTACTGGAATGTTGGCAGAGAGAAGCAGCCTATGAGGTACAGCCTACATTCAGACAATATTGTTTAAGATCACTGTATTTGTCCAATTATACACATGGTATAAAGTACATTTGACAGAAAGACCCCTAACCCCCTAACTCTAGATCTCTGTGGGAAACACTTCAAACACAGGATTGGGCAGCCTCTGTAAAGTTAGTGTTTAGAGGTTTGGACAGGTTTAAGCCATATGGTTAAGTGTCTAGGGGGTAGAATCTAGGGTACAGAGTCTAGGGGATTGTGTCTGAAGGGAATTGTCTATAAGGTAGTGTCTAGGTGGTAGTGTCTAGGGGGTAGTGTCCAGGGGGTAGTGTCCAGGGGGTAGTGTCCAGGGGGTAGTGTCCAGGGGGTAGTGTCTATAGGGTAGTGTCCAGGGGTTAGTGTCTAGGGGTTAGTGTCTAGGGCAGGGGTGGGAAACTCCTTAGCAAACACACCTGATTAATCAAATTGCATTCTAAACTGAAAATCATGATTAGGTGATTGGAGTCAGATGTGTTAGCTGGGGCAAAAGTGTGACACCAATCAGACCCTCGAGGACTGGAATTGCCCACCCCTTGTCACTGTAAGGTCTACACCTGTTGTATTCGGCGCACACTACAAATACACTTTGATTTGATGTTTAGGCCTACTGACCGATGGTCCCAGGAGACAATACTGACCGATGTTCCCAGGAGACAATACTGACTGATGTTCCCAGGAGACAATACTGACTGATGTTCCCAGGAGACAATACTGACTGATGTTCTCAGAAGACAATACTGACCGATGTTCCCAGGAGACAATACTGACCGATGTTCCCAGGAGACAATACTGACTGATGTTCCCAGGAGACAATACTGACTGATGTTCCCAGGAGACAATACTGACTGATGTTCCCAGGAGACAATACTGACCGATGTTCCCAGGAGACAATACTGACCGATGTTCCCAGGAGACAATACTGAACGATGTTCCCAGGAGACAATACTGACTGATGTTCCAAGGAGACAATACTGACTGATGTTCCCAGGAGACAATACTGACTGATGTTCCCAGGAGACAATACTGACCGATGTTCCCAGGAGACAATACTGACTGATGTTCCCAGGAGACAATACTGACCGATGTTCCCAGGAGACAATACTGACTGATGTTCCCAGGAGACAATACTGACTGATGTTCCCAGGAGACAATACTGACCGATGTTCCCAGGAGACAATACTGACTGATGTTTCCAGGAGACAATACTGACTGATGTTCCCAGGAGACAATACTTACTGATGCATTTCCCCTGATATGCTACTCCTATGGATCTGCCCAGGAGACATGTCGCCCTCCTCAGATGGCATGCACTGGCATAGATGATCCCGTCGTTGCCACACAGGAACTGATCCGGTGACCTCTGTTCAGGGCAGATCCGATTACACATCACACAATATGCGTTATTTGTCTGGTCCACGACGCACGTGGAGCTTCCTGGGCATAAAACGTCACGGCAGGTCTCTGTCAGAACAAGAAGTTGTAAAATGAATGCAATGCTTAATATCTGCAGAGTTAGAAACTAACCATATCTATACTTAGATGTCTAGTAGACAACTGCTTTGAATCAACTAGGGTAGCATAGTGGTTAGAGCGTTGGACTAGCAAATAGTAAAGGTTGCAAGTTCGAATCCCCGAGCTGACAAGGTGTAAATCTGTTGTTCTGGGCCATCATTGAAAATAAAAATGTGTTCTTAACTGACCTGCCTAGTAAAATAAAGGTAAAACACAATTCATACACAGCAATGGAGCGTGTTTTACGTACTTATGTGCAGATCCAATTTTGGAATGCGCCGTGTTTGCTTGCCCTTTATCCAACACCAGAATTAATCCAATTGATTGTTCTATATGAATAATACGGCTGTGTTCTGTTTTACGCATCGGACTGCTGGTTTACTTACTCTTGCATTTGCCCTGGTACTGCACTTCCAGGTCCAGATGGACTTTACATTTGAACTTGAGCAACGCGCACTCGTCTTTGTATGTCTTTCCATCCGATCCGCACACAGGGCCTTTCCAAGTGACATTGGAGCAGTCTGGCGCGCAGACGCAGCGCGGCTTGCTTCTCCTGTTAATCTTGCATCTCTTTCCGGGTCCACAGTCCACGTTGTCGCACGTTTCTGGAGTGGAATAAATGTCGATGTTCTTCAATTATATTAAATAAATGGAGAACAGCCATTGCTAAGATGCAATTAGGTTTATTAACGAGAAAATGTGTCTAATTTAGTTTCACTTACATTTAAACGAAGTTAAACATTATTTCATCGGACATGCTTTCACTCTAAAACGACGATGTGAAATATAATTATTAGCCATATTATGTGAGCCATATCATATAAACATCCCTGTACCTTTGCAGGGTATGCAGTTGGGGGCTCCGCCGTTAAAGATCATCCACCGGAACAAGGTGCTGTTGGGTACATCCTCCTCGGTCCATGACGTTCCCAGCCTCCCGCTTCTACAGCATTCCTCTCGGCTCATCCCCGGTACGTAGAGCACCTGACACCTCCCGTTCTTCCCCTGCTGTAACCAGCAGTTACCAGCTGGAAACAAACACAAATTAGCCCAGTCTTTTTAAAGTCTGAAGCCATGCCGCTTACTGACTAACCTGATCCAGACGCAACACGTCAGTCACACTCTCGCTCTCTCAGTTTTTTTCCCTCCAATATCATGCAACAGTTTTAACACTTTCTTATTCAGTCACCAATACATGTTCAACACTGACAGCTGGCCAGTAGGATACAGCATTGAAGAAAATACTGACCTTTAACTGAGATGTTTTATTGATTTGTATAGATAGTGTTGAGTTCTCCATGTTCACAGAGCAAACAGTTGAACAATCTTGTTCTATCGCCTATCACATAATGTCACAAGTTATAACAGTCATCGACTTTCTTCCTCTTGGCCTCGTCCAGAACATAACTGTATTCTTGAGATGCTTGATTTATCAACGCTCGAACAGTAAAAAAAACCATGATCTTTACGAATACAGTAGCTGTATACACTTTTGTTCCGAATATCTACGAGCATCCCTGGTCTCACAGCACCCGTGAGACACGTCGATCATAGCATTATTTATAATGAATAGCTACCATAACAAGACTTGGCCAAAATACACATAAAGACACTAATAGGTGACAAGTGATTTAGAACTTCTTTTTTTAAGGATGCACTTAACTCGCAGGCTACGTTGTTGATATTTATGTCGATGGCAGAAAAGGGACCGTTTCTGTTGTATGAGGTCAACTATATGTATCGTTATCAGCACCAACTGTATTTGATTCTTATCAATGTAACAAATGCAAAAAAATATATAAAAGAATCTCCATATGGCAAACATATCATAAATCCTGTCCTTGCAGATATACAAGTAAACGTTTAGCAAAATGTTTAGATACATTACATTCTTATACGTCACAATAATATGCGGTCACAAATTTCAAACCACTAAATCTCTGACTTGCACTCCAACTCGATCTCAGTTTGAGGTAAATGTTATTATACAAGGCGCATTGCTATGACACTCAGTTATACTGTTACATTTTCAAAGTCTTTTTATAAATGACTACAATGTTCGTTTCCCGGAATGTTATATTGAGACCTTCCACACCAACACATTTTTGTCATGAAATTAATCAACAAACAAACAACAACAACACAAATAATTCCATGTGGCTCGATTGTATGGGTTACAAAACTATTACAATCATTTCACTTTTAAACATTCTGGCACCTGTTTGGTTGGCAGTCGTTTTCTACACGCTCTGTCTAATAGTAGCCAACTTCAAACCAAATGGAAAGAATGTTGAAATGTCCCTTTGAAAATTCTTGAACTCTGCCAACGTTTCAATTTACACCAGGACGCAGACAGCTACACTGGTAAAAACACGTTAAAAAATAAAAATAAAATAAAAACTATTTTATCGAAAGATTTGGAAAATAAATAACATACCTTGTACTTTTTGATCTTCCATGAAATGACAGAGCCATATCAATAATAGACTCATCCCTGGCTGGAGACGGAGTTTCTGTAGCATCCTGAGCATGGTGCTGGAGACGAAGTGAAGTGAACAAGGTATCGGGAATTGACACTAGCAGCTAAGCGAACAGAGTAAATCTGTTTAAAAGGTGTCAGTGAGTGCTGAATGAATGTCAGTCTGAGAATGCAGCGTCTCTTTTTAAATCTATAAGGGGTCTCGGGTCGTCTATCTGTGGTAGGCGGTCTTCTGGTCCGTAGAGGAGGGGGTGAGGGGAAAGGGAGAGGGGGGGGGGGATTTTTACATTACACGTAAACTTCTTTCAATGCTAAATCAGGTGATTAGTCTCAACTTTCTCTGTCTGATCACAGCAGTTCGGTAAAAGTACACTTTATAGCAGATTAATAGTACACTTGCTTAATTGCTGTGGTGCAAATTTAAAAATGAATAGCAGAGGATCAATTGGACGAGGATACACTGAGGTGGCAAATAAATTCATTAAAAAAAGAACAACGAAATATCAAAATCTTAAAATAATCTATCATGTTTATTAATGTACATTAACTGTTTATTTCAATGTGACCTCTTAATCATTCATTGATATTTTTTAAAATTTGATTTCATTTATTGATAGGTGTGACATAGCGATTATAATGATATTGCTCCTTTATATGAGCGGTTATGGCTATAGACTAAATACAACTATCGGCCCATTAGGCAGCCATACATTATTTATAACAGCCTACCAAAACTCTCTCTATGTTTGGGGACCGCCAATTCCCCAAACATCAAATGACTTGGTGATAACTGATATTTTTTCCATCAACTGCGGATGGGAGGTGTTAATCTTTTAATAAGAGTCCTCTATTGGAATGAATGACCTCTCTCCGTGCCGCATGACAATAATAGATTGCAGTGTACAGGGAGGGACGCTAATATTAGAGGAGACAGTTGTTTGGGTTTCTCTGTCAGGTCAAGCTGATAAATATAACCAACCCTGTTTCCGAAGAGGCTTCAGAGTGAAGGAGAGTATTACATTTCATTGAATGAAATAGTCTCTAGGCTAGACTAGACCGTCAACTCTCCCCCACAATGGAACACAGAACGGTCTTTACAGAGGTCCACGGGCGACCTCTTCTGCAGACCGTCGGCGATACAACTGTCTTGGCAAGACACGTGCAATGAGGGAAGATTGTGGTTTGGCATTTGTCCTCTCATTTACAAGATACTAGAATATTAATTGTGTAATTACTCGATGTTCTAGCGCTAAGTATTTTTTTTCCCGAAAAACACCGACACACATTTAATTATTGGAATACTTGACACTGATGTTAACCCATCGAAATTAACATTCATGCGGAGGATTTGGATTGAGGGTAATTTGAGGTATCCAATTAAATATATATTAAAACTATTTTTAAAAAGCAGCAATCATTTTCTAACTAACCTGCCTAACCATATACCATAACATATTATATTAAGGTTCAGCTGATAATTGACTTCCCCGGATATCCTAGAAGGCTACTGAACACACAATTAAGTTGTGCCTACTTGATTGGCGAGCGAAACATAACGATGTTATAATCATGGACATCGGGTTAAAGTGTGATGTTGACAACATAACTCCTACAACTTCTAACCATTTATTTCGGTTCACTGAGCTTTTTTTTCACACGCACACCTTTCCCAATGCGTCCATCCATCGCTACATAGGTAGCCATCTAAGAGCGCAAACGCTTTTGCTATATTGTACCTAATATGATGTTGAAACCTGTCAAAAACGACCACATCTCGGCCAACTATGTCCTTATTTAGTCTCCGCCTAGTTATCAGTAATTCCAGAAAGGTCAGTACAGGTGCATCAAAGCAGGGACCGAGAGAGACTGAAAAACAGCTTCTATCTTATGGCCATCAGACTGTTAAACAGCCACCACTAACACAGAAAGGCCAATGAAATCATAACTAGTCACGAGTCACTTTAATAATGTTTACATATCTTGCATTTCTTATCTCATATCTATATACTGTATTCTATACTTTCTACTGTATCTTAGTCTATACCGCTCTGACATTGATCTTCCATATATTTATATATTCCCTTCCTGTACTTACATTTGTGTGAAATTATGTTGTGAAATTGTTCGATATTACTTGTTAGATATTGCTGCACTGTCGGAACTAGAAGCGCAAGCATTTCGCTACATCCACAATAGCATCTGTTAACCACGTGTATGTGACCAATAACATTTGCTAAACAGTGTATGTGACCAATAACATTTGATTTTGATTTGAACTTTATGTAAATTGTTAGGTAATTAAATCACAGACTCTTTAAAATACTGATTGTGGCAGAACACAGTAATCAATATCTTCAGTCCTAAGATATCCTCTTTTGATCAATATCTCTATTACATCCTATGAAAAAGACATCATATACACACATCACCTATACTATACATAATTACCAGAGTAGACCAGCTTATCTAGGATCAGGTCCTCCCTGTCCATATAGTCATATTCATTATGATCTAGGATCAGGTCAGCTCTGTCCATATCATCATATTCATTATGATCTAGGATCAGGTCCTCCCTGTCCATATAGTCATATTCATTATGATCTAGGATCAGGTCCTCTCTGTCCATATCATCTTATTCATTATGATCTAGGATCAGGTCCTCTCTGTCCATATAGTCATATTCATTATGATCTAGGATCAGGTCCTCTCTGTCCATATCATGTTATTCAGTATGATCTTAGGATCAGGTCCTCCCTGTCCATATCATCTTATTCATTATGATCTAGGATCAGGTCCTCCCCGTCCATATGGTCATATTCATTATGATCTAGGATCAGGTCCTCCCTGTCCATATAGTCATATTCATTATGATCTAGGATCAGGTCCTCCCCCTGTCCATATCATCATATTCATTATGATCTAGGATCAGGTCCTCCCCCTGTCCATATCATCTTATTCATTATGATCTAGGATCAGGTCCTCCCTGTCCATATAGTCATATTCATTATGATCTAGGATCAGGTCCTCCCTGTCCATATAGTCATATTCATTATGATCTAGGATCAGGTCCTCCCTGTCCATATAGTCATATTCATTATGATCTAGGATCAGGTCCTCCCTGTCCATATCATCTTATTCATTATGATCTAGGATCAGGTCCTCTCTGTCCATATAGTCATATTCATTATGATCTAGGATCAGGTCCTCTCTGTCCATATCATGTTATTCAGTATGATCTTAGGATCAGGTCCTCCCTGTCCATATCATCTTATTCATTATGATCTAGGATCAGGTCCTCCCCGTCCATATGGTCATATTCATTATGATCTAGGATCAGGTCCTCCCAGTCCATATAGTCATATTCATTATGATCTAGGATCAGGTCAGCTCTGTCCATATAGTCATAGTCATTATGATCTAGGATCAGGTCAGCTCTGTCCATATCATCTTATTCATTATGATCTAGGATCAGGTCCTCCCTGTCCATATAGTCATATTCATTATGATCTAGGATCAGGTCCTCCCTGTCCATATAGTCATATTCATTATGATCTAGGATCAGGTCCTCCCCCTGTCCATATCATCATATTCATTATGATCTAGGATCAGGTCCTCCCCCTGTCCATATCATCTTATTCATTATGATCTAGGATCAGGTCCTCCCTGTCCATATAGTCATATTCATTATGATCTAGGATCAGGTCCTCCCTGTCCATATAGTCATATTCATTATGATCTAGGATCAGGTCCTCTCTGTCCATATAGTCATATTCATTATGATCTAGGATCAGGTCCTCTCTGTCCATATCATGTTATTCAGTATGATCTTAGGATCAGGTCCTCCCTGTCCATATCATCTTATTCATTATGATCTAGGATCAGGTCCTCCCCGTCCATATGGTCATATTCATTATGATCTAGGATCAGGTCCTCCCAGTCCATATAGTCATATTCATTATGATCTAAAATGCCAAACTGATCCTAGATCACTCCTACTCCAAGACTGTGATACGGGCCCTGATCCTCACCTTCCACAGCAGCCCCACCAACAGAGACAGTAAGAGCAGGCCTCCGATCACACTGCCCACAATCACCTGACGTACTGACATTACCCCCACCTGGATGGGAGAGGGAAGAACATCACCTGACGTACTGACATTACCCCCACCTGGATGGGAGAGGTTAGAGGGAAGGACATCACCTGACTTACTGACATTACCCCCACCTGGATGGGAGAGGTTAGAGGGAAGGACATCACCTGACTTACTGACATTACCCCCACCTGGATGGGAGAGGTTAGAGGGAAGGACATCACCTGACTTACTGACATTACCCCCACCTGGATGGGAGAGGGAAGAACATCACCTGACTTACTGACATTACCCCCACCTGGATGGGAGAGGTTAGAGGGAAGGACATCACCTGACTTACTGACATTACCCCGACCTGGAAGGGAGAGGTTAGAGGGAAGGACATCACCTGACTTACTGACATTACCCCCACCTGGATGGGAGAGGTTAGAGGGAAGGACATCACCTGACTTACTGACATTACCCCCACCTGGGTGGGAGAGGGAAGGACATCACCTGACTTACTGACATTACCCCCACCTGGGTGGGAGAGGGAAGAACATCACCTGACTTACTGACATTACCCCCACCTGGATGGGAGAGGTTAGAGGGAAGGACATCACCTGACTTACTGACATTACCCCCACCTGGATGGGAGAGGTTAGAGGGAAGGACATCACCTGACTTACTGACATTACCCCCACCTGGAAGGGAGAGGTTAGAGGGAAGGACATCACCTGACTTACTGACATTACCCCCACCTGGATGGGAGAGGTTAGAGGGAAGGACATCACCTGACTTACTGACATTACCCCCACCTGGATGGGAGAGGGAAGAACATCACCTGACTTACTGACATTACCCCCACCTGGATGGGAGAGGTTAGAGGGAAGGACATCACCTGACTTACTGACATTACCCCGACCTGGAAGGGAGAGGTTAGAGGGAAGGACATCACCTGACTTACTGACATTACCCCCACCTGGATGGGAGAGGTTAGAGGGAAGGACATCACCTGACTTACTGACATTACCCCCACCTGGGTGGGAGAGGGAAGGACATCACCTGACTTACTGACATTACCCCCACCTGGGTGGGAGAGGGAAGAACATCACCTGACTTACTGACATTACCCCCACCTGGATGGGAGAGGTTAGAGGGAAGGACATCACCTGACTTACTGACATTACCCCCACCTGGATGGGAGAGGTTAGAGGGAAGGACATCACCTGACTTACTGACATTACCCCCACCTGGAAGGGAGAGGTTAGAGGGAAGGACATCACCTGACTTACTGACATTACCCCCACCTGGATGGGAGAGGTTAGAGGGAAGGACATCACCTGACTTACTGACATTACCCCCACCTGGGTGGGAGAGGGAAGAACATCACCTGACTTACTGACATTACCCCCACCTGGATGGGAGTGGTTAGAGGGAAGGACATCACCTGACTTACTGACATTACCCCCACCTGGATGGGAGAGGTTAGAGGGAAGGACATCACTTGACTTACTGACATTACCCCCACCTGGATGGGAGAGGTTAGAGGGAAGGACATCACCTGGTTAACTGACTGTTAACCACACCTGGATGGGAGAGGTTAGAGGGAAGGACATCACCTGGTTAACTGACTGTTAACCACACCTGGATGGGAGAGGTTAGAGGGAAGGAGAGCCAAATAGTCCATCTAAACGTGACCCGATTCTCCATTGCACGTACAGTTCTAGAAACATAAAACCCTCAACTTCCATATCACACCAAAATTATTTCACGGTAGCAAAATATACACTTACTGCACGGTTTTAACAGGTTTAAACACAGTTGTACCCGGCAGTATGTTTCCACTGACAACACGTCTGTGACATCCGTCTTGTGTTTACACACAGGTGATGCAGAGCGCTAATTAGGACAGGACCGCTTCTCTCCTCATCTGTCCTTCTTCTGTCTTACGTAAACACGCGCTGTAAAATGGAAATATGACCGTGTGGGAATCCTAACTCTTTATAGGTGTGTAGTAATTTAACTTTTTTTTTTTTTTCGTAAATAATTTCATGCTCACATTAAATATACATTCCGTATGTTTCCAAAACCAAACCGCAAATCTTTTAACGTTCAGAACATGGGTCGGGGCTCTTAAAACAAGACTTAACACATTCTTAAACCCTTACCATGCAGTGTTTGTCTTTCTCTAGCTGCGTGCCTTTCTTTGTTTGCTGAAATCCATACTTTTTAATAAAACGTTAATAAAACGGTCAACTCTTTCCTCGTTGAGTTTCAATTGGCGCATTAACGTTAATATGGCAGCGAAAAAAAGAGTCGGTGGTTGTATTTGATCAAAAGTCAAAATGAAAATGACAAAAATATTACTATTACTGCATTTAAAAAACTATTTCCATAAATAATTTTATGAAATTGTACATAGCATGATTAGCCTAGGCCGGATACGGAGTGACTGGCAAGTTACTATATAAAGTTAATGTTCTAGAACCAACCATTCCAACTGTCAAATTCTCATAAGATATTCAGACACTTCTGTTGATATCTTTTGAGTTTATCAAGATGTTGGGTACAGATTGGTACACAGAGTTTAGGGGAGTAGAGGCCTGTCCCAAGTCCCCCCCCCCCAAAAAGCATATCCTTAGCTCAAGTGTTAAAAAAATATATATATAATAAATCATGTTTTTTTTACATAAGATTTGCTTTAGCTACTATAGAAGCTATGATACTATTTATAAGAAGATGTCTCTTGTATTATTATCAAGGTCCATGATCAGTATGTTTTGTGTTGCTTGTCAGATGAAAGATATTTACTGTTATCAAATATTTTCCTGTCATTTACAAAGAATAAAATTAGGCCTACTCTAATATTCACTGTCCATGTGAAGTACATAGAGTTGCCAGATGATGGCAGTATTGGTCTAGGTTTGCTTCGACCTTGACTAGATCAGGGTCTTTATTTTTTTACCTTTATTTAACTAGTCAAGTCAGTTAAGAACACATTCTTATTTTCAATGACATCCTGGGAACAGTGGGGTTAACTGCCTGTTCAGGGGCAGAATGACAGATTTGTACCTTGTCAGCTCAGGGGTTTGAACTCTCAGCCTTCCGGTTACTAGTCCAACGCTCTAACCACTAGGCTACGCTGCCGCCCCATGGGTCTCAGGAGACATTAGATGCACAAGCACTTTTTCCTGCGTGTGTGTGTGTGTGTGTGTATGTGTGTGTGTGTGTGTGTGTGTGTGTTTGGACACTCCAAGTACAGAGTGTTATCTGGATTCTCTTGGACTTTACAGGCACCCGCAACATTGATCAGAGAACTGAGGGCCTGTCCCCATGGTGTGTGTTTGCGTGCGTGAGTGAGGCCCATTCCCGTGGTGGTCTGCGTTGAATATCCAGTTTCAGAAAAAAAAACTTAAACTAGCTAAAAATCAATCTGGGTCATCTGTCAGTTCTGCCCGGCTGTAGCAACAGGTCAATAGTGAAGGAATAGCCACGGTCGGAGAAGCCATGAAAGCCAATAACACAAGTCAAATTGTAATGGCTGCAATCCATGTTATGGGCTGTATGCTATACATGAGAAGGACTGGCCATGGTCGGAGAAGCCAAGCCAAATTACAACAGTGGCAGCCAACTTCTAAAAACCAACAACGGTACATTCTCACTTACTCTCACTTAGTTCTCTCCGTCATATGACCACAGCATCTTCTCTGACTTGTGTCTGTCTTTGGCCTCAGCTGTTACCTTGTCTCAGGTGTCAATAACAGTAGCTAACTTCAAACCAAAATCAAATTGTATTCATCACATGCTTCACAAACAACAGGTGTAGACCAACAAGTGAAATGCTTACTTGTTGGCCTTTCCCAACAATGTAGAGAGAAAAATAGAAACATAATAACACAAGGAATAAATACACAATGAGTAAAGATAACTTGGCCACGGTGTTCAAGTATTGAGGCTATGTACAGGGGTACGAGGTAATTGAGGTAGATATGTACATATAGGTAAAGGTAAAGTGACTAGGCAACAGGAAAGATAATAAATAGTAGGAGCAGTGTATGCTCTAAATAGTTATCCATTAATTACCCAGACAAACTATTTAGCAGTCTTATGGCTTGAGGTTAGAAGCTGATTCCAGAGTTGGTGCATCGGTACCACTTGCCATGCGGTAGCAGAGAGAACAGTCCATGACTTTGGTGGCCGGAGTCTTTGGCAATGCTTAGGGCTTCACCGCCTGGTATAGAGGTCCTGGATGGCAGGAAGCTTGGCCCCAGTGATGTACTGGGCCGTACACACTACCGGATGTCGATCATTATACCCTGATGAAGACAGCTTGGCTAGAGTGTGTGGCTCTCTTTTATTTTCAAGTTTTCTGCTCCGCTAGCCAGCACCTCTAGCCAGCACCTCTAGCCAGCACCTCTAGCCAGCACCTCTAGCCAGCACCGCTAGCCAGCACCTCTAGCCAGCACCTCTAGCCAGCACCTCTAGCCAGCACCTCTAGCCAGCACCTCTAGCCAGCACCTCTAGCCAGCACCTGGCCTAAATAGGTGCGCGTTTCTTTTTCTTCTCGGATGCCGATCAGTTGCCATACCAGGCGGTGATGCAGCCAGTGAAGATGCTCGCGATGGTGCAGCTGTAGAACTCTTTGGAGGAACTGAGGGGCCAATGCCAAATCTTTTCAGCCTCCTGAGGGGAAAGAGGCGTAAGAGGCATTGTCGTGCCTTCTTCACATTTGTGTGGATGTGTGTGTGGACCATGTTAATGCCGTAGTGATGTCGTCACACCGAGGAACTTGAAGCTCTTGACCGTTCTCTACAACAAAACCCTTCGATGTGATTGGGGTCGTGCTCAGACCTCCATTTCCTGTAGTCCACATTCAGCTCCTTTGTCTTGCTGACGTTGACCTCCTCCCTATAGGCTGTTTCGTAATTTATTGGCTATCAGGCCTACCACCGTCGTGTCGTTAGCAAACTTAATGATGGCGATGGAGTCGTGCTTGGCCACGCAGTCGTGGGTGAACAGGGGGGGACTAAGCACGCAACCCTGAGGGGCCCCTGTGTTGAGGGTCAGCGTGGCGGATGTGTTCTTGCCTACCTTCACCACCTGGGGGCGGTCCGTAAGGAAGTCCAGGATCCAGCTGTAGAGGAAGGTGAGCTTTGTTGGGCACTATGGTGTTGAACGCTGAGCTGTAGTCAGTGAACAACATTGTTACATAAGTGGAAGAGGCAGTGTGAAGTGAGGTGAAATAGAGAATGTAATGGATGTGGTGTATAATGGAAGGTCTGTCTGTTCGTCTCTTTGCACTGACTTCGGAAGGTTTTTAAAGGCCCAATGCTGCCATTTCTATATCAAAATAAAATTATTTCTGGGTAGCAAATAAGTTCTATCCATTTCATACTAAGACGTTTTTCTGTCAACATTACCATACCATCAACTTTAACATTCCTTACCATACAGTCAACTTTACCACACTGCCAACTTTACCACACTGTCAACATTACTATACAATCAACTTTAACATTCCTTACCATACCATCAACTTTACCACACTGTCAACATTACTATTACATCCATATTACTATTCCATCAACATTACCATACTGCCAACTTTAGCCGGCAGGGATATCCTTGTCTCATCACACGCTATTGACTCCTATATCGGGCCGGGCTCAGTGCACGCTGACCAGGTCGCTAGGTGTATGGTGTTTCCTCCGACACATTGGTGCGGCTGGCTTCCGGGATGGATGTGCTTTGTGTCGAGAACCAGTGCTGTTGGGTTGTGTTTCGGAGGAAGCATGGCTCTTGACCTTCGCTGATGAGACAAGACTGTTACTACTACCAATTGGGGTAAAAAAACTTTACCATACTGCCAACTTTACCATACTGGTATCTTTACCATACTGTCATCTTTACCATACCGGTATCTATACCATACTGCCAACTTTACCATACTGCCAACTTTACCATACTGTCATCTTTACCATACCGGTATCTATACCATACTGTCAACTTTACCATACTGTCATCTTTACCATACCGTTATCTATACCATACTGTCATCTTTACCATACCGGTATCTATACCATACTGTCATCTTTACCATACCGGTATCTTTACCATACTGGTATCTTTACCATACTGTCAACTTTACCATACTGTCAACTTTACCATACTGCCAACTTTACCATACTGTCAACTTTACCATACTGCCAACTTTACCATACTGTCAACTTTACCATACTGTCAACTTTACCATACCGTAAACTCTACCATACTGTCAACTCTACCATACTGTCAACTTTACCATACTGTCAACTCTACCATACTGTCAACTTTACCATACTGTCAACTTTACCATACCGGTATCTTTACCATACTGGTATCTTTACCATACTGGTATCTATACCATACTGTCATCTTTACCATACCGGTATCTATACCATACTGTCATCTTTACCATACCGTTATCTATACCATACCGGTATCTTTACCATACCGTTATCTATACCATACTGTCATCTTTACCATACCGGTATCTTTACCATACCAGTATCTTTACCATACTGGTATCTTTACCATACTGTCATCTTTACCATACTGTCATCTTTACCATACTGGTATCTATACCATACTGCCAACTTTACCATACTGCCAACTTTACCATACTGTCATCTTTACCATACCGGTATCTATACCATACTGTCAACTTTACCATACTGTCAACTTTACCATACTGGTATCTTTACCATACTGGTATCTTTACCATACTGTCATCTTTACCATACCGGTATCTATACCATACTGCCAACTTTACCATACTGCCAACTTTACCATACTGTCATCTTTACCATACCGGTATCTATACCACACTGTCAACTTTACCATACTGTCATCTTTACCATACCATTATCTATACCATACTGTCATCTTTACCATACCGGTATCTATACCATACTGTCATCTTTACCATACTGGTATCTTTACCATACTGTCATCTTTACCATACTGGTATCTTTACCATACTGGTATCTTTACCATACTGGTATCTTACCATACTGTCAACTTTACCATACTGTCAACTTTACCATACTGCCAACTTTACCATACTGTCAACTTTACCATACTGTCAACTTTACCATACCGTAAACTCTACCATACTGTCAACTCTACCATACTGTCAACTTTACCATACTGTCAACTCTACCATACTGTCAACTTTACCATACTGTCAACTTTACCATACCGGTATCTTTACCATACTGGTATCTTTACCATACTGGTATCTTTACCATACTGTCATCTTTACCATACCGGTATCTATACCATACTGTCATCTTTACCATACCGTTATCTATACCATACCGGTATCTTTACCATACTGGTATCTTTACCATACCGTTATCTATACCATACTGTCATCTTTACCATACCGGTATCTTTACCATACCAGTATCTTTACCATACTGGTATCTTTACCATACTGTCATCTTTACCATACCGTTATCTATACCATACTGTCATCTTTACCATACCGGTATCTTTACCATACCGGTATCTTTACCATACTGGTATCTTTACCATACTGTCATCTTTACCATACTGGTATCTTTACCATACTGTCATCTTTACCATACCGGTATCTATACCATACTGTCATCTTTACCATACCGGTATCTTTACCATACCAGTATCTTTACCATACTGGTATCTTTACCATACTGTCATCTTTACCATACCGTTATCTATACCATACTGTCATCTTTACCATACCGGTATCTTTACCATACCGGTATCTTTACCATACTGGTATCTTTACCATACTGTCATCTTTACCATACCGGTATCTTTACCATACCGGTATCTTTACCATACTGGCAACTTCTTTTCACTTTTTCTTTATGTTTGAATGGTACTGCCGGTATCAAAACCAAAACTTGTGTTTCTGCCAAACAACCTCGTAATCGTTTGGGTAAAGTTCTGCCTACGGTTTAGTATGAAACATAGCCATATTTGGTTAATTGGTTTCTGTCTGGGCAAGGGGAGTTGGTATACCTTATCTATTTGTTGGTTCATCTATCTGATCAGGAACATTTAGCATGCTATAAATGTAGCCTTAATCACTGATCAGGAACATTTAGCATGCTATAAATGTAGCCTTAATCACTGATCAGAAACATTTAGCATGCTATAAATGTAGCCTTAATCACTGATCAGAAACATTTAGCATGCTATAAATGTAGCCTTAATCACTGATCAGAAATATTTAGCATGCTATAAAATGTAGCCTTAATCACTGATCAGAAACATTTAGCATGCTATAAATGTAGCCTTAATCACTGATCAGAAATATTTAGCATGCTATAAAATGTAGCCTTAATCACTGATCAGAAACATTTAACATGTGATAATGTAGCCTTAATCACTGATCAGAAACATTTAACATGTGATAATGTAGCCTTAATCACTGATCAGAAACATTTAGCATGCTATAAATGTAGCATAAGTCACTGATCAGAAACATTTAGCATGCTATAAAATGTAGCCTAAATCAAGTATTCATCTATCACTGATCAGAAACATTTAGCATGCTATAAATGTAGCCTTAATCACTGATCAGAAACATTTAACATGTGATAATGTAGCCTTAATCACTGATCAGAAACATTTTGCATGCTGTAATGTAGCCTAAGTCACTGATCAGAAACATTGAGCATGCTGTAATGTAGCCTAAGTCACTGATCAGAAACATTTAGCATGCTATAATGTAGCCTAAGATCTGATCAGAAACATTTAGCATGCTATAATGTAGCCTAAGATCTGATCAGAAACATTTAGCATGCTGTAATGTAGCCTTAATCACTGATCAGACACATTTAACATGCTATAATGTAGCCTAAGATCTGATCAGAAACATTTAACATGCTATAATGTAGCCTTAATCAAGGGTAGGCCTATTCATTTGCTCTATAATAGATAGGCAACTCCAAAAGCCTGTGCAGGTTGTGAAATATGAACATGAGACTCACAGGCTTATGAAAACATAGATTCCTATTATTTTCTATGGGTATCATGATGTAGGTAAGACTGCTCCCTGCTCCCTAACAATGTGGAGTGAAGGTTGGAATGGGCTGCCATCAGTGGCCCAGAAGTTAATTGACAGCATGCCAGGGTGGATTGCAGAGGTCTTGAAAAAGAAGGGTCAACACTGCAAATATTGATTATTTGCATCAACTTTATGTAATTGTCAATAAAAGCCTTTGACACTTATGAAACGCTTTGTAATTACACTTCAGTATTCCATAGTAACATCTGACAAAAATATCTAAAGACACTGAAGCAGCAAACTATGTGGAAATTAATATTTGTGTCATTCTCAGAACGTTTGTCCACGACTGTACACCTGCTCCCTAACAAAATGGACGTTAGGAAAGAGATGAAACATGGATGAAAAAAGGCTATTTCTTTCAAAATATGACTTTTATATTACAGCAGTTCCACAGTTCCTGTGTGGGAAAAACACAATTTGTATTTTTTTTCAGTATTATACCGTTATACTCTTGCTACAAATACAGTATATGTGTGTTGACTGTGATCTGGTAGGTGTGTCTTGTATATTTAATTAATAAAATAATAAACTCTTTGATTTCCTCAATTTTGACATAACGTAATTAAACTGAAAATATGTCATTCTATTGTTTGACAATACATTTTATTAGTCTCATGATGCTTCTTTGCCTAAACAAATACATAATGGAATCGTGTTTTATGTATATTCAATGCATTTATGAAAATAGACCCCAGCAACATCTGCACAGCACGGCATGCACACCAGAGGTATAATGTGGTGAACATAGGCCTGTTTGTAAGGGGGCCATATAAACATTGGCCTGTTTGTAAGGGGGCCATATAAACATTGGCCTGTTTGTAAGGGGGCCATATAAACATAGGCCTGTTTGTAAGGGGGCCATATAAACATAGGCCTGTTTGTAAGGGGGCCATATAAACATTGGCCTGTTTGTAAGGGGGCCATATAAACATAGGCCTGTTTGTAAGGGGGCCATATAAACATTGGTCAGTTTGTAAGGGGGCCATATAAACATTGGCCTGTTTGTAAGGGGGCCATATAAACATAGGCCTGTTTGTAAGGGGGCCATATAAACATTGGCCTGTTTGTAAGGGGGCCATATAAACATAGGCCTGTTTGTAAGGGGGCCATATAAACATTGGTCAGTTTGTAAGGGGGCCATATAAACATTGGCCTGTTTGTAAAGGGGCCATATAAACATAGGCCTGTTTGTAAGGGGGCCATATAAACATTGGTCTGTTTGTAAGGGGGCCATATAAACATTGGCCTGTTTGTAAGGGGGCCATATAAACATTGGCCTGTTTGTAAGGGGGCCATATAAACATTGGCCTGTTTGTAAGGGGGCCATATAAACATTGGCCTGTTTGTAAGGGGGCCATATAAACATTGGCCTGTTTGTAAGGGGGCCATATAAACATAGGCCTGTTTGTAAGGGGGCCATATAAATATTGGCCTGTTTGTAAGGGGGCCATATAAACATTGGCCTGTTTGTAAGGGGGCCATATAAACATAGGCCTGTTTGTAAGGGGGCCATATAAACATTGGTCTGTTTGTAAGGGGGCCATATAAACATTGGCCTGTTTGTAAGGGGGCCATATAAACATAGGCCTGTTTGTAAGGGGGCCATATAAACATTGGCCTGTTTGTAAGGGGGCCATATAAACATTGGCCTGTTTGTAAGGGGGCCATATAAACATAGGCCTGTTTGTAAGGGGGCCATATAAACATTGGTCTGTTTGTAAGGGGGCCATATAAACATTGGCCTGTTTGTAAGGGGGCCATATAAACATAGGCCTGTTTGTAAGGGGGCCATATAAACATTGGCCTGTTTGTAAGGGGGCCATATAAACATTGGCCTGTTTGTAAGGGGGCCATATAAACATATGCCTGTTTGTAAGGGGGCCATATAAACATATGCCTGTTTGTAAGGGGGCCATATAAACATTGGCCTGTTTGTAAGGGGACCATATAAACATTGGCCTGTTTGTAAGGGGGCCATATAAACATTGGCCTGTTTGTAAGGGGGCCATATAAACATTGGCCTGTTTGTAAGGGGGCCATATAAACATTGGCCTGTTTGTAAGGGGGCCATATAAACATTGGCCTGTTTGTAAGGGGGCCATATAAACATTGGCCTGTTTGTAAGGGGGCCATATAAACATAGGCCTGTTTGTAAGGGGGCCATATAAACATTGGTCTGTTTGTAAGGGGGCCATATAAACATAGGCCTGTTTGTAAGGGGGCCATATAAACATTGGCCTGTTTGTAAGGGGGCCATATAAACATTGGCCTGTTTGTAAGGGGGCCATATAAACATAGGCCTGTTTGTAAGGGGGCCATATAAACATTGGTCTGTTTGTAAGGGGGCCATATAAACATTGGCCTGTTTGTAAGGGGGCCATATAAACATAGGCCTGTTTGTAAGGGGGCCATATAAACATTGGTCTGTTTGTAAGGGGGCCATATAAACATTGGCCTGTTTGTAAGGGGGCCATATAAACATTGGCCTGTTTGTAAGGGGGCCATATAAACATAGGCCTGTTTGTAAGGGGGCCATATAAACATTGGTCAGTTTGTAAGGGGGCCATATAAACATTGGCCTGTTTGTAAGGGGGCCATATAAACATAGGCCTGTTTGTAAGGGGGCCATATAAACATTGGCCTGTTTGTAAGGGGGCCATATAAACATAGGCCTGTTTGTAAGGGGGCCATATAAACATTGGTCAGTTTGTAAGGGGGCCATATAAACATTGGCCTGTTTGTAAAGGGGCCATATAAACATAGGCCTGTTTGTAAGGGGGCCATATAAACATTGGTCTGTTTGTAAGGGGGCCATATAAACATTGGCCTGTTTGTAAGGGGGCCATATAAACATTGGCCTGTTTGTAAGGGGGCCATATAAACATTGGCCTGTTTGTAAGGGGGCCATATAAACATTGGCCTGTTTGTAAGGGGGCCATATAAACATTGGCCTGTTTGTAAGGGGGCCATATAAACATAGGCCTGTTTGTAAGGGGGCCATATAAATATTGGCCTGTTTGTAAGGGGGCCATATAAACATTGGCCTGTTTGTAAGGGGGCCATATAAACATAGGCCTGTTTGTAAGGGGGCCATATAAACATTGGTCTGTTTGTAAGGGGGCCATATAAACATTGGCCTGTTTGTAAGGGGGCCATATAAACATAGGCCTGTTTGTAAGGGGGCCATATAAACATTGGCCTGTTTGTAAGGGGGCCATATAAACATTGGCCTGTTTGTAAGGGGGCCATATAACATGGCCGTTGTAGGGGCCATATAAACATAGGCCTGTTTGTAAGGGGGCCATATAAACATTGGTCTGTTTGTAAGGGGGCCATATAAACATTGGCCTGTTTGTAAGGGGGCCATATAAACATAGGCCTGTTTGTAAGGGGGCCATATAAACATTGGCCTGTTTGTAAGGGGGCCATATAAACATTGGCCTGTTTGTAAGGGGGCCATATAAACATATGCCTGTTTGTAAGGGGGCCATATAAACATATGCCTGTTTGTAAGGGGGCCATATAAACATTGGCCTGTTTGTAAGGGGACCATATAAACATTGGCCTGTTTGTAAGGGGGCCATATAAACATTGGCCTGTTTGTAAGGGGGCCATATAAACATTGGCCTGTTTGTAAGGGGGCCATATAAACATTGGCCTGTTTGTAAGGGGGCCATATAAACATTGGCCTGTTTGTAAGGGGGCCATATAAACATTGGCCTGTTTGTAAGGGGGCCATATAAACATAGGCCTGTTTGTAAGGGGGCCATATAAACATTGGTCTGTTTGTAAGGGGGCCATATAAACATAGGCCTGTTTGTAAGGGGGCCATATAAACATTGGCCTGTTTGTAAGGGGGCCATATAAACATTGGCCTGTTTGTAAGGGGGCCATATAAACATAGGCCTGTTTGTAAGGGGGCCATATAAACATTGGTCTGTTTGTAAGGGGGCCATATAAACATTGGCCTGTTTGTAAGGGGGCCATATAAACATAGGCCTGTTTGTAAGGGGGCCATATAAACATTGGTCTGTTTGTAAGGGGGCCATATAAACATTGGCCTGTTTGTAAGGGGGCCATATAAACATTGGCCTGTTTGTAAGGGGGCCATATAAACATTGGCCTGTTTGTAAGGGGGCCATATAAACATTGGCCTGTTTGTAAGGGGGCCATATAAACATAGGCCTGTTTGTAAGGGGGCCATATAAACATTGGTCTGTTTGTAAGGGGGCCATATAAACATTGGTCTGTTTGTAAGGGGGCCATATAAACATAGGCCTGTTTGTAAGGGGGCCATATAAACATAGGCCTGTTTGTAAGGGGGCCATATAAACATTGGTCTGTTTGTAAGGGGGCCATATAAACATTGGCCTGTTTGTAAGGGGGCCATATAAACATTGGCCTGTTTGTAAGGGGGCCATATAAACATATATTGCCCTGTTCTTTATTTTCAGTGTGAAAGCAGTATATCTTAATATCTTACTGTAATAGATATAAATAAAAGGCTTTTCAGCAAAAACTGTTTCTCATTCAACTATTTTGTTATTGGCAGAGAGGTTTGGAACTTTCTTTCTTATTGGCCAATAAGGAAGAAAGTTCCAAACCTCTCTGCCAATAACAACTCGTTTTCATCCCCCCACTCAGATGACTCCCAGACAGTTAATAAATGCACTGCCTGGTGATGGAAAATACAAAAACTCCCGCTCATGCAAACCTGCTGATTGGTAGGTCCTGTGTGGATAGTGTTTTCAACCAGCAACTCCCAGGGAATAACACTGATCACATTTCTTCACACTTTTACAGTGTTAGTTAGCTGGTCTAAAACACAGACTTTGACCACAACTGGGCCTTTAAAAAAAAATGAAAGCTTCTAAAATTGTTCAGTCAAACAGAACCCGGAGTAGAAGAACCACCATTTTTTTTCATTGCTCACACCACACACACACACACATCTCATTAGCTTTTGATAATGACCTAGTGTTATTTTCACACTGCATGGCTTACTAGCCATCTAGCTGCGCCCCCTGGCCTTCGACCATGGTACAGTGGCTGAATATCTCAGAGACAGAGAGTTAATGATCCGGATAGTGGTTTTAAAATAGTAATAGCTTTTTAGGTTTTCAACTCGATGAATATTAACAATTGAAGGATGAAATGGAAGAAGAAAAATGTCAATCATATTCTCTTACTATTATTTTAACCAATGAAAACGTATATTTTAACCAACTTATATTTTGTTCTATTCGAAGGTATTCTATTAAATTATATTTGTATGAGGTGTACTGGGCTGCATGCTTGCTGACTGAATTTCATGTCAGACCAGACCTGACCTAGCTACAGTAACCTTACAGGGGGTCACTCACCATGTCAATGCTTCTCTCAGTCCTTTTGTTAGCTATGTGATGTACTGTGTGCCTGCTGGATCCGTCCTGCTGGTCTATACCCTCGTCTGTACTCAAGGAAGGAACAAAGAGAAGTCAGACCTTCTGGGTAGTCAGACAGTAAGCACTGAGGACCAGACCAGTCAGCTAGGAAACACTGAGGACCAGACCAGGCAGCTAGGAAACACTGAGGACCAGACCAGTCAGCTGGGAAACACTGAGGACCAGACCAGGCAGCTAGGAAACACTGAGGACCAAACCAGGCAGCTAGGAAACACTGAGGACCAGACCAGGCAGCTAGGAAACACTGAGGACCAGACCAGTCAGCTAGGAAACACTGAGGACCAGACCAGGCAGCTAGGAAACACTGAGGACCAGACCAGTCAGCTAGGAAACACTGAGGACCAGACCAGTCAGCTAGGAAACACTGAGGACCAGACCAGGCAGCTAGGAAACACTGAGGACCAGACCAGGCAGCTAGGAAACACTTAGGACCAGACCAGTCAGCTAGCCCTCAGACCAAACCAGGCTGACTCACACCCCAGGGCCTGTGTGTGTGTTTGTGTGTGTGTGTGTCTGTAAGGTCAGTCAAAGGGAGCCCGAGACTCGCAGGGCTTTTTTGCACTTCGTAAAATATCGACTGCCCAGGCCTCTGGCTTGTGCCATTGATTTGGACTTAAGCCGCGCTGCCGCCTGCGACTGACTGACTGCCTTTGTACTGGCGTGATTAATTAAAAACAAAACGGATGTTAGCATGGGTGGCTGCTTTTCACCGTAGGGTGGAGAGTTGTAAAGAGGAGGGTGAGGAACACACACAACAAACACACATACTCTCGGGTAAAGTATTTATTTTATAGGGCAGAAAGCGTGAGTTCCGGGACATATCATCATCATCATCATCATCATCATCACCACCCTCATCGTAAGACATCACAGTCAAATGGAGGGAGGTATTGCAAAAGGAAATCACTCAATGGCATTATACTGGGACAGATGGGTTAATCTGTGGACATCAGAGGGTTAAAGTTCAGATCAGAATGAATGGTGGATTGGCAACCTTATGTGAAAATCCAGCACTTGATGAAAGAACAACTAGGAATATTTGTCTAATTATTTAACCAGCGTAGATGTGAGAGAAGTACATGGCCTTCAGAAAGCAACCACACCCCGTGATTGAATCACATTTAGTTGTGTTACAGCCTGAAGTAAAACTAATTCTCACCCCACTACACACAATAACCGATCATTTGGAAACATGTTTTTTTTAAACGTTCGCAAATATATTGAAAATGAAATACAAAAATAGAACATGTTAGAATCACTTTTGACAGTGATTACTGTCGAGTGTTTCTGGGTATTCACTAAGACCTTTCCTCACCTGGACCTTTCCTCACCTGGACCCTTCCTCACCTGGACCCTTCCTCACCTGGACCCTTCCTCACCTGGACCCTTCCTCACCTAGACCGTTCCTCACTAAGACCTTTCCTCACCTGGACCCTTCCTCACCTGGACCTTTCCTCACCTGGACCGTTCCTCACCTGGACCGTTCCTCACCTGGACCGTTCCTCACCTGGACCCTTCCTGGACCCTTCCTCACCTGGACCTTTCCTCACTAAGACCTTTCCTCACTAAGACCTTTCCTCACTAAGACCTTTCCTCACCTAGACCCTTCCTCACCTGGACCCTTCCTCACCTGGACCCTTCCTCACCTGGACCCTTCCTCACCTAGACCTTTCCTCACCTGGACCCTTCCTCACCTGGACCGTTCCTCACCTGGACCCTTCCTCACCTGGACCGTTCCTCACCTGGACCCTTCCTGGACCCTTCCTCACCTGGACCTTTCCTCACCTAGACCCTTCCTCACCTAGACCCTTCCTCACCTGGACCCTTCCTCACCTGGACCTTTCCTCACCTAGACCCTTCCTCACCTAGACCCTTCCTCACCTAGACCCTTCCTCACCTGGACCCTTCCTCACCTGGACCTTTCCTCACCTAGACCCTTCCTCACCTAGACCCTTCCTCACCTAGACCGTTCCTCACCTGGACCCTTCCTCACCTGGACCTTTCCTCACCTGGACCCTTCCTCACCTGGACCGTTCCTCACCTGGACCGTTCCTCACCTGGACCCTTCCTCACCTGGACCCTTCCTCACCTGGACCGTTCCTCACTAAGACCTTTCCTCACCTGGACCCTTCCTCACCTGGACCGTTCCTCACCTGGACCCTTCCTCACCTGGACCTTTCCTCACCTGGACCGTTCCTCACCTGGACCGTTCCACACCTGGACCTTTCCTCACCTGGACCATTCCTCACCTGGATTGCAAACAGGATCCATGTTTTGGAAATATTTGTATTCTGAACAGGCTTCCTTCTTTTCACTCTGTTAATTAGGTTATTAGTATTGTGTAAAAATAGTCAAGGGGTGTGACTACTTTCTGAAGACACTGTAGCTGTACGTAGCATTACAAGTATTGTTGTCCATTATTTCTGCTCCAATTAGGGGATGGTAGACTAGAGGGGGGAAAAGTATAGAGATACATTTTTTGGGGGGCAACAATTAAATTGATGGAACCTACAATCTATCTGCAATATTAAATCTGATCAACCCCTCCCTCAAAAAATATAAAAAATGACAATAAAAAAATACACACACATATACCCCTCCCATACATACTGTGTGCTGTGGGGGCAGCTGTGTGTGTATGTCTTCTGCCTTCAAGCTCATAGAGCGCACAGGCAGGAGGGAGGGGTGCTCTACTCTACATTAGCCATTGGTGCTGAGTTTGGACAGTTCGTGCTCCGGGGGGCCTGACTTTATGAGCCATTAGGCGTTGCAGTGAGGGATGTAGTTGGTGCAGTGTGTTCCGTGTCACCACCCTTTAGCCTGGCCAGACCCTGATGTCCATTGAGAAAGCTACTTCTGCTCCACATCATCCCTTCATGTGTTTTTTAATGTGTCCCAATTGGTGCCCTTATTTCCTATATAGTGCACTACTTTTGACCAGGGTCCACAGGGCACTATATAAGGATAAGTGCCCTGGTTAAAGTAGTGCACTACATAGAGAACAGGGTTTCATTTGGGATGTAAGCAAGCGGTGATCTGATAGGAGACTAATGATCGTACAGCCAGGCCACATTACAGTGTTCTGTTATTTCCAACAGTGTACGGGGTGGCTGGACGGGGACAGACAATCCTTGTGTTCTGTAGTGTAGTGTAGTGTTGTGTTGTGTATTGTATTGTGTATTATAGGGTATTTTAGTGCAGTGTGTTGTGTATTATTGTATTGTAGTGTTGTGTTTTGTAGTGTAGTGTTGTGTATTGTATTGTGTATTATAGGGTGTTTTAGTGTAGTGTTGTGTAGTGTGGTATAGTGTAGTGTATTGTTGTGTATTATTGTAGTGTAGTATATTTTAGTGTATTGTTTTGTAGTGTGTTGTGTATTATAGTGTATTATGGTGTATTATAGTATATAGTAGTGTATTGTTGTGTATTATAGTGTAGTGTGGTGTATTATAGTATATAGTAGTGTATTGTTGTGTATTATAGTGTAGTGTGGTGTATTATAGTATATAATAGTGTATTGTTGTGTATTATTGTAGTGTAGTATATTTTAGTGTATTGTTTTGTAGTGTGTTGTGTATTATAGTGTAGGGTGGTGTATTATAGTATATAGTAGTGTATTGTAGTGTAGTGTGGTGTATTATAGTATATAGTAGTGTATTGTTGTGTATTATAGTGTATTATGGTGTATTATAGTATATAGTAGTGTATTGTAGTGTATTATAGTGTAGTGTGGTGTATTATAGTATATAGTAGTATATTGTTGTGTATTATAGTGTAGTGTGGTGTATTATAGTATATAGTAGTGTATTGTTGTGTATTATAGTGTAGTGTGGTGTATTATAGTATATAGTAGTGTATTGTTGTGTATTATAGTGTAGTGTGGTGTATTATAGTATATAGTAGTGTA
Organism: Oncorhynchus kisutch; assembly: GCF_002021735.2. Lineage (NCBI taxonomy): Eukaryota > Metazoa > Chordata > Actinopteri > Salmoniformes > Salmonidae > Oncorhynchus > Oncorhynchus kisutch. The sequence goes on along the minus strand of NC_034176.2, from coordinate 3,705,296 downwards.
TTGTTGTGTATTATAGTGTAGTGTGGTGTATTATAGTATATAGTAGTGTATTGTTATGTATTATAGTGTAGTGTGGTGTATTATAGTATATAGTAGTATATTGTTGTGTATTATAGTGTAGTGTGGTGTATTATAGTATATAGTAGTGTATTGTTATGTATTATAGTGTAGTGTGGTGTATTATAGTATATAGTAGTGTATTGTTGTGTATTATAGTGTAGTGTGGTGTATTATAGTATATAGTAGTGTATTGTTGTGTATTATAGTGTAGTGTGGTGTATTATAGTATATAGTAGTGTATTGTTGTGTATTATAGTGTAGTGTGGTGTATTATAGTATATAGTAGTGTATTGTTGTGTATTATAGTGTAGTGTGGTGTATTATAGTATATAGTAGTGTATTGTTGTGTATTATAGTGTAGTGTGGTGTATTATAGTATATAGTAGTGTATTGTTGTGTATTATAGTGTAGTGTGGTGTATTATAGTATATAGTAGTGTATTGTTGTGTATTATAGTGTAGTGTGGTGTATTATAGTATATAGTAGTGTATTGTTGTGTATTATATTGTAGTGTAGTGTATTATAGTGTATTGTATTAGACTGTATTATATTGTAGTGTATTGTAGTGTGGCTACATACACCTACATACCAAGCTCTCTCTGCGTGCCTGCTTGCCTTCCCGAGACACACAGTAGGTTATTGATTTGATTAATCTCTCTGCCAATGAACTAACACATCCTGACCTTTACCATGTAGGAGCATTTAGCTGTCCAGTCATAGAGCCCACGGCTGCAGCCTGCATCGATCATTTAATGGAACATCAAGTCCCATCAATACAGTTGACTGACTGACTGACTGGCTGGCTGGCTGACTGGCTGACTGGCTGGTTCAATATCTGACTGACTAGCTAGCTAGCTGACTGACTGACTGACTGGCTGACTGACTGGCTGACTGGCTAGCTAGCTGGCTGACTGGCTGACTGGCTGACTGACTGGCTGACTAGCTAGCTGACTAACTGGCTGACTGACTGACTAGCTAGCTGGCTTACTGACTGGCTGACTAACTGACTGACTGACTAGCTAGCTGGCTGACTGGCTGACTGGCTGACTGACTGGCTGACTAGCTAGCTGGCTGACTGACTGGCTGACTGGCTGACTGACTGGCTGACTGGCTGGTTCAATATCTGACTGGCTGATTAGCTAGCTAGCTGGCTGACTGGCAGACTGGTTCAATATCTGACTGGCTGACTAGCTAGCTAGCTGACTGATTGACTGGTTCAATATCTGACTGGCTGACTAGCAAGCTGGCTGACTGACTGACTGGCTGAATCACTGACTGTCTGGTTCAATATCTGACTGGCTGGCTGACTGACTGACTGGCTGGTTGGTTCGCTGACTGGCTGGCTGAATCACTGACTGTCTGGTTCAATATCTGACTGGCTGGCTGGCAGTGTTTTGTCGCACAGTAGACCGTGATCTATGGGCTGCCGATACATTGACCTTCTAATGTTTGTTTACAGATGGGTAAACAACAGAGAGAGGGGACGGATGGTCGTTATAAACCTTCATCCTCATCATCACCATCATCTGTAATGTCTGTATAGAGGAGGGCGAATGAGCATCACAGTCAGCTCTCTGTCACGCTCTATTCTTCAACACTTCTAGTTCGGTGAAAGCCAATGAATCTAAACAGGTCTCTCTCTTAAGTATTTGATTTGAGCTGTGTGGGTATCTTGACGAACAGATTGTCAGCTAAAACCTGCACCATATTGGAACTGAATAAGTAAACCGTTTTGTGCAAATATCACATATAGTAATCTTGGGGTGTAAAACTCATTCCACGGAGGGCCGAGTGTCTGCCGGTTTTTGTTTTTTCCTTTCAATTAAGACCTAGACAACCGGGTGTGGGGAGTTCCTTACTAATTAGTGACCTTAATTCCTCGGCCCTCCGTAGAATGACACGTGATGGAGGATGTTGAATTGTGAACCGGTAGACCAGATAACAATACAGATCAAATATATCACGTTCTGACCTTAGTTCCTTTGTGTTAGGTTGGTGAGGACCTTAGTTCCTTTGTGTTGGTGAGGACCTTAGTTCCTTTGTGTTGGTGAGGACCTTAGTTCCTTTGTCTTTGTGTTAGGTTGGTGAGGACCTTAGTTCCTGTGTCTTTGGGTTGGTGAGGACCTTAGTTCCTGTGTCTTTGTGTTAGGTTGGTGAGGACCTTAGTTCCTTTGTCTTTGTGTTGGTGAGGACCTTAGTTCCTTTGTGTTAGGTTGGTGAGGACCTTAGTTCCTTTGTCTTTGTGTTGGTGAGGACCTTAGTTCCTTTGTCTTTGTGTTGGTGAGGACCTTAGTTCCTTTGTGTTAGGTTGGTGAGGACCTTAGTTCCTTTGTGTTAGGTTGGTGAGGACCTTAGTTCCTTTGTGTTAGGTTGGTGAGGACCTTAGTTCCTTTGTGTTAGGTTGGTGAGGACCTTAGTTCCTGTGTCTTTGTGTTGGTGAGGACCTTAGTTCCTTTGTGTTAGGTTGGTGAGGACCTTAGTTCCTTTGTGTTAGGTTGGTGAGGACCTTAGTTCCTTTGTGTTAGGTTGGTGAGGACCTTAGTTCCTTTGTGTTAGGTTGGTGAGGACCTTAGTTCCTTTGTGTTAGGTTGGTGAGGACCTTAGTTCCTTTGTGTTGGGTTGGTGAGGACCTTAGTTCCTTTGTGTTAGGTTGGTGAGGACCTTAGTTCCTGTGTCTTTGTGTTAGGTTGGTGAGGGCCTTAGTTCCTTTGTGTTAGGTTGGTGAGGACCTTAGTTCCTGTGTCTTTGTGTTGGTGAGGACCTTAGTTCCTTTGTGTTGGGTTGGTGAGGACCTTAGTTCCTTTGTGTTGGGTTGGTGAGGACCTTAGTTCCTTTGTGTTGGGTTGGTGAGGACCTTAGTTCCTTTGTGTTGGGTTGGTGAGGACCTTAGTTCCTGTGTGTTAGGTTGGTGAGGACCTTAGTTCCTTTGTGTTGGGTTGGTGAGGACCTTAGTTCCTTTGTGTTAGGTTGGTGAGGACCTTAGTTCCTGTGTCTTTGTGTTGGTGAGGACCTTAGTTCCTTTGTGTTGGGTTGGTGAGGACCTTAGTTCCTTTGTGTTGGGTTGGTGAGGACCTTAGTTCCTTTGTGTTAGGTTGGTGAGGACCTTAGTTCCTGTGTCTTTGTGTTAGGTTGGTGAGGGCCTTAGTTCCTTTGTCTTTGTGTTAGGTTGGTGAGGACCTTAGTTCCTGTGTCTTTGTGTTAGGTTGGTGAGGACCTTAGTTCCTGTGTCTTTGTGTTGGTGAGGACCTTAGTTCCTGTGTCTTTGTGTTGGTGAGGACCTTAGTTCCTTTGTCTTTGTGTTGGTGAGGACCTTAGTTCCTGTGTCTTTGTGTTGGTGAGGACCTTAGTTCCTTTGTCTTTGTGTTGGTGAGGACCTTAGTTCCTTTGTCTTTGTGTTGGTGAGGACCTTAGTTCCTTTGTCTTTGTGTTGGTGAGGACCTTAGTTCCTTTGTCTTTGTGTTGGTGAGGACCTTAGTTCCTTTGTCTTTGTGTTGGTGAGGACCTTAGTTCCTTTGTCTTTGTGTTGGTGAGGACCTTAGTTCCTTTGTCTTTGTGTTGGTGAGGACCTTAGTTCCTTTGTCTTTGTGTTGGTGAGGACCTTAGTTCCTTTGTCTTTGTGTTGGTGAGGACCTTAGTTCCTGTGTCTTTGTGTTGGTGAGGACCTTAGTTCCTGTGTCTTTGTGTTAGGTTGGTGAGGACCTTAGTTCCTGTGTCTTTGTGTTAGGTTGGTGAGGACCTTAGTTCCTTTGTCTTTGTGTTAGGTTGGTGAGGACCTTAGTTCCTGTGTCTTTGTGTTAGGTTGGTGAGGACCTTAGTTCCTGTGTCTTTGTGTTAGGTTGGTGAGGACCTTAGTTCCTGTGTCTTTGTGTTAGGTTGGTGAGGACCTTAGTTCCTTTGTCTTTGTGTTAGGTTGGTGAGGACCTTAGTTCCTGTGTCTTTGTGTTAGGTTGGTGAGGACCTTAGTTCCTGTGTCTTTGTGTTGGGTTGGTGAGGACCTTAGTTCCTGTGTCTTTGTGTTGGTGAGGACCTTAGTTCCTTTGTCTTTGTGTTAGGTTGGTGAGGACCTTAGTTCCTGTGTCTTTGTGTTGGTGAGGACCTTAGTTCCTTTGTCTTTGTGTTAGGTTGGTGAGGACCTTAGTTCCTGTGTCTTTGTGTTGGTGAGGACCTTAGTTCCTTTGTCTTTGTGTTGGTGAGGACCTTAGTTCCTTTGTCTTTGTGTTGGTGAGGACCTTAGTTCCTTTGTCTTTGTGTTGGTGAGGACCTTAGTTCCTTTGTCTTTGTGTTGGTGAGGACCTTAGTTCCTTTGTCTTTGTGTTGGTGAGGACCTTAGTTCCTTTGTCTTTGTGTTGGTGAGGACCTTAGTTCCTGTGTCTTTGTGTTGGTGAGGACCTTAGTTCCTTTGTCTTTGTGTTGGTGAGGACCTTAGTTCCTTTGTCTTTGTGTTGGTGAGGACCTTAGTTCCTTTGTCTTTGTGTTGGTGAGGACCTTAGTTCCTTTGTCTTTGTGTTGGTGAGGACCTTAGTTCCTTTGTCTTTGTGTTGGTGAGGACCTTAGTTCCTTTGTCTTTGTGTTGGTGAGGACCTTAGTTCCTTTGTCTTTGTGTTGGTGAGGACCTTAGTTCCTGTGTCTTTGTGTTAGGTTGGTGAGGACCTTAGTTCCTGTGTCTTTGTGTTGGTGAGGACCTTAGTTCCTGTGTCTTTGTGTTAGGTTGGTGAGGACCTTAGTTCCTGTGTCTTTGTGTTAGGTTGGTGAGGACCTTAGTTCCTTTGTCTTTGTGTTGGTGAGGACCTTAGTTCCTTTGTCTTTGTGTTGGTGAGGACCTTAGTTCCTTTGTCTTTGTGTTGGTGAGGACCTTAGTTCCTTTGTCTTTGTGTTGGTGAGGACCTTAGTTCCTTTGTCTTTATGTTGGTGAGGACCTTAGTTCCTTTGTCTTTGTGTTGGTGAGGACCTTAGTTCCTTTGTCTTTGTGTTGGTGAGGACCTTAGTTCCTTTGTCTTTGTGTTAGGTTGGTGAGGACCTTAGTTCCTTTGTCTTTGTGTTGGTGAGGACCTTAGTTCCTGTGTCTTTGTGTTGGTGAGGACCTTAGTTCCTGTGTCTTTGTGTTGGTGAGGACCTTAGTTCCTGTGTCTTTGTGTTAGGTTGGTGAGGACCTTAGTTCCTTTGTCTTTGTGTTGGTGAGGACCTTAGTTCCTGTGTCTTTGTGTTAGGTTGGTGAGGACCTTAGTTCCTGTGTCTTTGTGTTAGGTTGGTGAGGACCTTAGTTCCTTTGTCTTTGTGTTAGGTTGGTGAGGACCTTAGTTCCTGTGTCTTTGTGTTGGTGAGGACCTTAGTTCCTTTGTCTTTGTGTTGGTGAGGACCTTAGTTCCTGTGTCTTTGTGTTGGTGAGGACCTTAGTTCCTTTGTCTTTGTGTTGGTGAGGACCTTAGTTCCTGTGTCTTTGTGTTAGGTTGGTGAGGACCTTAGTTCCTGTGTCTTTGTGTTAGGTTGGTGAGGACCTTAGTTCCTGTGTCTTTGTGTTAGGTTGGTGAGGACCTTAGTTCCTTTGTCTTTGTGTTAGGTTGGTGAGGACCTTAGTTCCTGTGTCTTTGTGTTGGTGAGGACCTTAGTTCCTTTGTCTTTGTGTTGGTGAGGACCTTAGTTCCTGTGTCTTTGTGTTAGGTTGGTGAGGACCTTAGTTCCTGTGTCTTTGTGTTGGTGAGGACCTTAGTTCCTTTGTCTTTGTGTTGGTGAGGACCTTAGTTCCTGTGTCTTTGTGTTAGGTTGGTGAGGACCTTAGTTCCTGTGTCTTTGTGTTAGGTTGGTGAGGACCTTAGTTCCTGTGTCTTTGTGTTAGGTTGGTGAGGACCTTAGTTCCTTTGTCTTTGGGTTGGTGAGGACCTTAGTTCCTGTGTCTTTGTGTTAGGTTGGTGAGGACCTTAGTTCCTGTGTCTTTGTGTTAGGTTGGTGAGGACCTTAGTTCCTTTGTCTTTGTGTTGGTGAGGACCTTAGTTCCTGTGTCTTTGTGTTAGGTTGGTGAGGACCTTAGTTCCTGTGTCTTTGTGTTAGGTTGGTGAGGACCTTAGTTCCTGTGTCTTTGTGTTGGTGAGGACCTTAGTTCCTTTGTCTTTGTGTTGGTGAGGACCTTAGTTCCTGTGTCTTTGTGTTAGGTTGGTGAGGACCTTAGTTCCTGTGTCTTTGTGTTAGGTTGGTGAGGACCTTAGTTCCTGTGTCTTTGTGTTAGGTTGGTGAGGACCTTAGTTCCTTTGTCTTTGTGTTAGGTTGGTGAGGACCTTAGTTCCTTTGTCTTTGTGTTAGGTTGGTGAGGACCTTAGTTCCTGTGTCTTTGTGTTAGGTTGGTGAGGACCTTAGTTCCTGTGTCTTTGTGTTAGGTTGGTGAGGACCTTAGTTCCTTTGTCTTTGTGTTAGGTTGGTGAGGACCTTAGTTCCTTTGTCTTTGTGTTAGGTTGGTGAGGACCTTAGTTCCTTTGTCTTTGTGTTAGGTTGGTGAGGACCTTAGTTCCTTTGTCTTTGTGTTAGGTTGGTGAGGACCTTAGTTCCTTTGTCTTTGTGTTAGGTTGGTGAGGACCTTAGTTCCTTTGTCTTTGTGTTGGTGAGGACCTTAGTTCCTTTGTCTTTGTGTTGGTGAGGACCTTAGTTCCTTTGTCTTTGTGTTGGTGAGGGCCTTAGTTCCTTTGTCTTTGTGTTGGGTTGGTGAGGACCTTAGTTCCTTTGTCTTTGTGTTAGGTTGGTGAGGACCTTAGTTCCTTTGTCTTTGTGTTGGTGAGGACCTTAGTTCCTGTGTCTTTGTGTTGGTGAGGACCTTAGTTCCTGTGTCTTTGTGTTAGGTTGGTGAGGACCTTAGTTCCTTTGTCTTTGTGTTAGGTTGGTGAGGACCTTAGTTCCTTTGTCTTTGTGTTAGGTTGGTGAGGACCTTAGTTCCTTTGTCTTTGTGTTAGGTTGGTGAGGACCTTAGTTCCTGTGTCTTTGTGTTAGGTTGGTGAGGACCTTAGTTCCTTTGTCTTTGTGTTAGGTTGGTGAGGACCTTAGTTCCTTTGTCTTTGTGTTAGGTTGGTGAGGACCTTAGTTCCTGTGTCTTTGTGTTGGTGAGGACCTTAGTTCCTTTGTCTTTGTGTTAGGTTGGTGAGGACCTTAGTTCCTTTGTCTTTGTGTTAGGTTGGTGAGGACCTTAGTTCCTGTGTCTTTGTGTTAGGTTGGTGAGGACCTTAGTTCCTGTGTCTTTGTGTTAGGTTGGTGAGGACCTTAGTTCCTGTGTCTTTGTGTTAGGTTGGTGAGGACCTTAGTTCCTTTGTCTTTGTGTTAGGTTGGTGAGGACCTTAGTTCCTGTGTCTTTGTGTTAGGTTGGTGAGGACCTTAGTTCCTGTGTCTTTGTGTTGGGTTGGTGAGGACCTTAGTTCCTGTGTCTTTGTGTTGGTGAGGACCTTAGTTCCTTTGTCTTTGTGTTAGGTTGGTGAGGACCTTAGTTCCTGTGTCTTTGTGTTGGTGAGGACCTTAGTTCCTTTGTCTTTGTGTTAGGTTGGTGAGGACCTTAGTTCCTGTGTCTTTGTGTTGGTGAGGACCTTAGTTCCTTTGTCTTTGTGTTGGTGAGGACCTTAGTTCCTTTGTCTTTGTGTTGGTGAGGACCTTAGTTCCTTTGTCTTTGTGTTGGTGAGGACCTTAGTTCCTTTGTCTTTGTGTTGGTGAGGACCTTAGTTCCTTTGTCTTTGTGTTGGTGAGGACCTTAGTTCCTTTGTCTTTGTGTTGGTGAGGACCTTAGTTCCTGTGTCTTTGTGTTGGTGAGGACCTTAGTTCCTTTGTCTTTGTGTTGGTGAGGACCTTAGTTCCTTTGTCTTTGTGTTGGTGAGGACCTTAGTTCCTTTGTCTTTGTGTTGGTGAGGACCTTAGTTCCTTTGTCTTTGTGTTGGTGAGGACCTTAGTTCCTTTGTCTTTGTGTTGGTGAGGACCTTAGTTCCTTTGTCTTTGTGTTGGTGAGGACCTTAGTTCCTTTGTCTTTGTGTTGGTGAGGACCTTAGTTCCTGTGTCTTTGTGTTAGGTTGGTGAGGACCTTAGTTCCTGTGTCTTTGTGTTGGTGAGGACCTTAGTTCCTGTGTCTTTGTGTTAGGTTGGTGAGGACCTTAGTTCCTGTGTCTTTGTGTTAGGTTGGTGAGGACCTTAGTTCCTTTGTCTTTGTGTTGGTGAGGACCTTAGTTCCTTTGTCTTTGTGTTGGTGAGGACCTTAGTTCCTTTGTCTTTGTGTTGGTGAGGACCTTAGTTCCTTTGTCTTTGTGTTGGTGAGGACCTTAGTTCCTTTGTCTTTATGTTGGTGAGGACCTTAGTTCCTTTGTCTTTGTGTTGGTGAGGACCTTAGTTCCTTTGTCTTTGTGTTGGTGAGGACCTTAGTTCCTTTGTCTTTGTGTTAGGTTGGTGAGGACCTTAGTTCCTTTGTCTTTGTGTTGGTGAGGACCTTAGTTCCTGTGTCTTTGTGTTGGTGAGGACCTTAGTTCCTGTGTCTTTGTGTTGGTGAGGACCTTAGTTCCTGTGTCTTTGTGTTAGGTTGGTGAGGACCTTAGTTCCTTTGTCTTTGTGTTGGTGAGGACCTTAGTTCCTGTGTCTTTGTGTTAGGTTGGTGAGGACCTTAGTTCCTGTGTCTTTGTGTTAGGTTGGTGAGGACCTTAGTTCCTTTGTCTTTGTGTTAGGTTGGTGAGGACCTTAGTTCCTGTGTCTTTGTGTTGGTGAGGACCTTAGTTCCTTTGTCTTTGTGTTGGTGAGGACCTTAGTTCCTGTGTCTTTGTGTTGGTGAGGACCTTAGTTCCTTTGTCTTTGTGTTGGTGAGGACCTTAGTTCCTGTGTCTTTGTGTTAGGTTGGTGAGGACCTTAGTTCCTGTGTCTTTGTGTTAGGTTGGTGAGGACCTTAGTTCCTGTGTCTTTGTGTTAGGTTGGTGAGGACCTTAGTTCCTTTGTCTTTGTGTTAGGTTGGTGAGGACCTTAGTTCCTGTGTCTTTGTGTTGGTGAGGACCTTAGTTCCTTTGTCTTTGTGTTGGTGAGGACCTTAGTTCCTGTGTCTTTGTGTTAGGTTGGTGAGGACCTTAGTTCCTGTGTCTTTGTGTTGGTGAGGACCTTAGTTTCCTTTGTCTTTGTGTTGGTGAGGACCTTAGTTCCTGTGTCTTTGTGTTAGGTTGGTGAGGACCTTAGTTCCTGTGTCTTTGTGTTAGGTTGGTGAGGACCTTAGTTCCTGTGTCTTTGTGTTAGGTTGGTGAGGACCTTAGTTCCTTTGTCTTTGGGTTGGTGAGGACCTTAGTTCCTGTGTCTTTGTGTTAGGTTGGTGAGGACCTTAGTTCCTGTGTCTTTGTGTTAGGTTGGTGAGGACCTTAGTTCCTTTGTCTTTGTGTTGGTGAGGACCTTAGTTCCTGTGTCTTTGTGTTAGGTTGGTGAGGACCTTAGTTCCTGTGTCTTTGTGTTAGGTTGGTGAGGACCTTAGTTCCTGTGTCTTTGTGTTGGTGAGGACCTTAGTTCCTTTGTCTTTGTGTTGGTGAGGACCTTAGTTCCTGTGTCTTTGTGTTAGGTTGGTGAGGACCTTAGTTCCTGTGTCTTTGTGTTAGGTTGGTGAGGACCTTAGTTCCTGTGTCTTTGTGTTAGGTTGGTGAGGACCTTAGTTCCTTTGTCTTTGTGTTAGGTTGGTGAGGACCTTAGTTCCTTTGTCTTTGTGTTAGGTTGGTGAGGACCTTAGTTCCTGTGTCTTTGTGTTAGGTTGGTGAGGACCTTAGTTCCTGTGTCTTTGTGTTAGGTTGGTGAGGACCTTAGTTCCTTTGTCTTTGTGTTAGGTTGGTGAGGACCTTAGTTCCTTTGTCTTTGTGTTAGGTTGGTGAGGACCTTAGTTCCTTTGTCTTTGTGTTAGGTTGGTGAGGACCTTAGTTCCTTTGTCTTTGTGTTAGGTTGGTGAGGACCTTAGTTCCTTTGTCTTTGTGTTAGGTTGGTGAGGACCTTAGTTCCTTTGTCTTTGTGTTGGTGAGGACCTTAGTTCCTTTGTCTTTGTGTTGGTGAGGACCTTAGTTCCTTTGTCTTTGTGTTGGTGAGGGCCTTAGTTCCTTTGTCTTTGTGTTGGGTTGGTGAGGACCTTAGTTCCTTTGTCTTTGTGTTAGGTTGGTGAGGACCTTAGTTCCTTTGTCTTTGTGTTGGTGAGGACCTTAGTTCCTGTGTCTTTGTGTTGGTGAGGACCTTAGTTCCTGTGTCTTTGTGTTAGGTTGGTGAGGACCTTAGTTCCTTTGTCTTTGTGTTAGGTTGGTGAGGACCTTAGTTCCTTTGTCTTTGTGTTAGGTTGGTGAGGACCTTAGTTCCTTTGTCTTTGTGTTAGGTTGGTGAGGACCTTAGTTCCTGTGTCTTTGTGTTAGGTTGGTGAGGACCTTAGTTCCTTTGTCTTTGTGTTAGGTTGGTGAGGACCTTAGTTCCTTTGTCTTTGTGTTAGGTTGGTGAGGACCTTAGTTCCTGTGTCTTTGTGTTGGTGAGGACCTTAGTTCCTTTGTCTTTGTGTTAGGTTGGTGAGGACCTTAGTTCCTTTGTCTTTGTGTTAGGTTGGTGAGGACCTTAGTTCCTTTGTCTTTGTGTTAGGTTGGTGAGGACCTTAGTTCCTTTGTCTTTGTGTTGGGTTGGTGAGGACCTTAGTTCCTTTGTCTTTGTGTTGGGTTGGTGAGGACCTTAGTTCCTTTGTCTTTGTGTTGGGTTGGTGAGGACCTTAGTTCCTTTGTCTTTGTGTTAGGTTGGTGAGGACCTTAGTTCCTTTGTCTTTGTGTTAGGTTGGTGAGGGCCTTAGTTCCTTTGTCTTTGTGTTAGGTTGGTGAGGACCTTAGTTCCTTTGTCTTTGTGTTAGGTTGGTGAGGACCTTAGTTCCTGTGTCTTTGTGTTAGGTTGGTGAGGACCTTAGTTCCTGTGTCTTTGTGTTAGGTTGGTGAGGACCTTAGTTCCTTTGTCTTTGTGTTAGGTTGGTGAGGGCCTTAGTTCCTTTGTCTTTGTGTTAGGTTGGTGAGGGCCTTAGTTCCTGTGTCTTTGTGTTAGGTTGGTGAGGGCCTTAGTTCCTGTGTCTTTGTGTTAGGTTGGTGAGGACCTTAGTTCCTGTGTCTTTGTGTTAGGTTGGTGAGGACCTTAGTTCCTGTGTCTTTGTGTTAGGTTGGTGAGGACCTTAGTTCCTTTGTCTTTGTGTTAGGTTGGTGAGGACCTTAGTTCCTTTGTCTTTGTGTTGGGTTGGTGAGGACCTTAGTTCCTTTGTCTTTGTGTTAGGTTGGTGAGGACCTTAGTTCCTGTGTCTTTGTGTTAGGTTGGTGAGGACCTTAGTTCCTGTGTCTTTGTGTTAGGTTGGTGAGGACCTTAGTTCCTGTGTCTTTGTGTTAGGTTGGTGAGGACCTTAGTTCCTTTGTCTTTGTGTTAGGTTGGTGAGGACCTTAGTTCCTGTGTCTTTGTGTTAGGTTGGTGAGGGCCTTAGTTCCTTTGTCTTTGTGTTAGGTTGGTGAGGACCTTAGTTCCTTTGTCTTTGTGTTAGGTTGGTGAGGACCTTAGTTCCTGTGTCTTTGTGTTGGGTTGGTGAGGACCTTAGTTCCTGTGTCTTTGTGTTAGGTTGGTGAGGACCTTAGTTCCTTTGTCTTTGTGTTAGGTTGGTGAGGACCTTAGTTCCTTTGTCTTTGTGTTAGGTTGGTGAGGACCTTAGTTCCTTTGTCTTTGTGTTAGGTTGGTGAGGGCGTGAGTTCCTGTGTCTTTGTGTTAGGTTGGTGAGGACCTTAGTTCCTTTGTCTTTGTGTTAGGTTGGTGAGGGCGTGAGTTCCTGTGTCTTTGTGTTGGTGAGGACCTTAGTTCCTTTGTCTTTGTGTTGGTGAGGACCTTAGTTCCTTTGTCTTTGTGTTAGGTTGGTGAGGGCCTTAGTTCCTTTGTCTTTGTGTTAGGTTGGTGAGGACCTTAGTTCCTTTGTCTTTGTGTTAGGTTGGTGAGGACCTTAGTTCCTTTGTCTTTGTGTTAGGTTGGTGAGGGCCTTAGTTCCTTTGTCTTTGTGTTAGGTTGGTGAGGACCTTAGTTCCTTTGTCTTTGTGTTAGGTTGGTGAGGACCTTAGTTCCTTTGTCTTTGTGTTAGGTTGGTGAGGGCGTGAGTTCCTTTGTCTTTGTGTTAGGTTGGTGAGGGCGTGAGTTCCTGTGTCTTTGTGTTAGGTTGGTGAGGACCTTAGTTCCTGTGTCTTTGTGTTGGTTGGTGAGGACCTTAGTTCCTTTGTCTTTGTGTTAGGTTGGTGAGGACCTTAGTTCCTTTGTCTTTGTGTTATGTTGGTGAGGACCTTAGTTCCTTTGTCTTTGTGTTAGGTTGGTGAGGGCCTTAGTTCCTTTGTCTTTGTGTTAGGTTGGTGAGGACCTTAGTTCCTTTGTCTTTGTGTTAGGTTGGTGAGGACCTTAGTTCCTTTGTCTTTGTGTTAGGTTGGTGAGGACCTTAGTTCCTTTGTCTTTGTGTTAGGTTGGTGAGGACCTTAGTTCCTGTGTCTTTGTGTTAGGTTGGTGAGGACCTTAGTTCCTTTGTCTTTGTGTTAGGTTGGTGAGGACCTTAGTTCCTGTGTCTTTGTGTTAGGTTGGTGAGGGCCTTAGTTCCTTTGTCTTTGTGTTAGGTTGGTGAGGACCTTAGTTCCTGTGTCTTTGTGTTAGGTTGGTGAGGGCCTTAGTTCCTTTGTCTTTGTGTTAGGTTGGTGAGGACCTTAGTTCCTTTGTCTTTGTGTTAGGTTGGTGAGGACCTTAGTTCCTTTGTCTTTGTGTTAGGTTGGTGAGGACCTTAGTTCCTGTGTCTTTGTGTTAGGTTGGTGAGGACCTTAGTTCCTTTGCCTTTGTGTTAGGTTGGTGAGGACCTTAGTTCCTTTGTCTTTGTGTTAGGTTGGTGAGGACCTTAGTTCCTTTGTCTTTGTGTTAGGTTGGTGAGGACCTTAGTTCCTTTGTCTTTGTGTTAGGTTGGTGAGGACCTTAGTTCCTTTGTCTTTGTGTTAGGTTGGTGAGGACCTTAGTTCCTTTGTCTTTGTGTTAGGTTGGTGAGGACCTTAGTTCCTTTGTCTTTGTGTTAGGTTGGTGAGGGCCTTAGTTCCTTTGTCTTTGTGTTAGGTTGGTGAGGACCTTAGTTCCTTTGTCCTCTGCGCTTTGGTCCTCACCTTCTTCCACCACAGACGATCGTTACAAATAAAACAAACGTCTTTATTGCATTCATGTATTTAGCAGATGATACTGAAAATATATATTACCCGAACCCAAAAATATATATTACCCGAACCCAAAAATATATATTACCCGAACCCAAAAATATATATTACCCGAACCCAAAAATATATATTACCCGAACCCAAAAATATATATTACCCGAACCCAAAAATATATATTACCCGAACCCAAAAATATATATTACCCGAACCCAAAAATATAAATGCAACATGTAAAGTGTCCCGTGTTTTATGAGCTGAAATTAAAGATCCCAGAAATGTTCCATCCGCACAAAATGTGTTAACATCCCCTGTTAGTGTTTGATCATTTGTCAAGGTCATCCAATTCAAGGATGGTCAGGTTAATACTGCCTTTGAGAAAATTCTAAACATAAAACAAGACATGACCTTTTTCAAGGACAGTCTCGCAAAAAATAAACATTCTTGCGATCTAACTACCCGCTATTCAAAGTGCTCTGAACAAATTAAGGGAATCGTTCACAAACATTGGCACATTCTAAGATCCGATGACAGTATCGGTCATGTGTTTTCGGACCTTCCCTTGGTCGTATTCTCGCGGGGCAGAAAACTCAGAGATCAATTGGTACACTCTGATTTACCACCCCAAGATATTCCTGAACAACGTCTATTTGCGCCCCTACTGGATGGAAACTACAAGTGTAATGGCTGTGCTCAATGCAATGGCACTTATAAATGTAGATCCTTCAAACACCCCCAAACAGGGAAACAGATCCCAATTAAAGGTGTTATCATGTGATCCACTAAGGCAGTTATTTATCTTATAACTTGTCCTTGTGGTAAAAAATGATGTGGGTAAAACAAAGTATGAATTAAATATACGAATCTTAGAGCATCATAGCACCATTAGGTGCAAAAACTCGACTTACCCAGTTACGGCCCACTTTTTGGAAGCAAACCACTCAATTTCGTCTCTACGTTATATCAGCATCGAACGTGTCACCCTCCCTAGGAGAGGGGGTGACCTCGACAATTTATTGTTGAAACGAGAGGCCACAGATGTCTCAAGTTGTCTCAAGTTTTGAGTGAGCATGCAAATGGCATGCTAACTGCAGGAATGTCCAACAGAGTTGTTGCCAGAGAATTTAATGTTAATTTCTCTACCATAAGCCACCTCGAGCAGTTTTCCCAACCGGCGTCACAACCGCAGATCACATGTAGCCACGCCAGTCTTCCAAATCCACAGTATTTCTGTCTGCGGGATTTTTTTTCTCTTCACATCATCAAATACAACAGATAGCTTACTTACAAGCCCTTAACCAACAGGGCAGTTTTAAGAAAAATAAGAGTTAAGAAACATATTTACAAATAAACTAAAGTAAAATATAAAAGAGCAGCAATAAAATAACAATAACTAGCCTATATACAGGGGGTACCGGTACCGAGTCAATGTGCGGGGGTACAGGTTAGTTGAGGTAATTGAGATAATATGTACAGTACCAGTCAAAAGTTTGGACACTAATTCAAGGGTTTTTCAAAAAGTATTAAACAAATCCAAATATATTTTATATTTTAGATTCTTCAAATTAGCCACCCTTTGCCTTAATGACAGCTTTGCACACTTTGGCATTCTCTCAACCAGCTTCACTTGGAATGCTTTTCCAACAGTCTTGAAGGAGTTCCCACATATGCTGAGCTTCTTTTCCTTCACTCTGCAGTCTGACTCATTCCAAACCATCTCAATTGGGTTGAGGTCAGGTGATTGTGGAGAACAGGTCATCTGATGCAGCACTCCATCACTCTTCTTCTTGGTCAAATAGCCCTTACACAGCATGGAGGTGTGTTGGGTCGTTGTCCTGCTGAAAAACAAATGATAGTCTCACTAAGCACAAACCAGATGGGATGGTGTATCGCTGCAGAATGCTATGGTAGCCATGCTGGTTAAGTGTGCCTTGAATTCTAAATAAATCACAGACAGTGTCCCTAGCAAAGCACCCCCACACCATAGCACCACTTCCTCCATGCTTTAAGGTGGGAAATAAACATGCAGAGATCATCCGTTCACCCTACTCTGTGTCTCAAAAAGACAGCGATTGGAACCAAAAATCTCAGATTTGGACTCCAGACCAAAAGACACATTTCCACTGGTCTAATGTCCATGGCTCGTGTTTCTTGGCCCAAACACGTCTCTTCTTCTTATTAGTGGTGTCTTTGCAATAATTTGACCATGAAGGCCTGATTCACACAGTCTCTTCTTCTTATTAGTGGTGTCTTTGCAGTAATTTGACCATGAAGGCCTGATTCACACAGTCTCTTCTGAACAGTTGATGTTGAGATGTATCTGTTAATTGATTTATCTTGAGTGGCGCAGTGGTCTAAGGCCATGCATCTCAGTGGAAGACATGTCACTACAGTCCCTGGTTCAAATCCTGGCTGAATCACATCTGGTTGTGATTGGGAGTATCATAGGGTGATGCACAATTGGCCACGCTTTGTCCAGGTTCGGCCGGGGTAGGCTGTCATTGTAAATAAGAATTTGTTCTTAACTTACTTGCCTACACACTCAACTCTATGAAGCATTTATTTTGGCTGCAATTTATGAGGCCGGTAACTCTAATGAACTTATCCTCTGCAGCAGAGGTAACTCTGGGTCTTCCATTCCTGTGGCGGTCCTCATGAGAGCCAGTTAACTCTAATGAACTTATCCTCTGCAGCAGAGGTAACTCTGGGTCTTCCTGTCCTGGGGCGGTCCTCATGAGAGCCAGTTAACTCTAATGAACTTATCCTCTGCAGCAGAGGTAACTCTGGGTCTTCCTTTCCTGTGGCGGTACTCATGAGAGCCAGTTAACTCTAATGAACTTATCCTCTGCAGCAGAGGTAACTCTGGGTCTTCCTGTCCTGTGGCGGTCCTCATGAGAGCCAGTTAACTCTAATGAACTTATCCTCTGCAGCAGAGGTAACTCTGGGTCTTCCTTTCCTGTGGCGGTCCTCATGAGAGCCAGGTAACTCTAATGAAGTTATCCTCTGCAGCAGAGGTAACTCTGGGTCTTCCTTTCCTGTGGCGGTCCTCATGAGAGCCAGTTAACTCGAATGAACTTATCCTCTGCAGCAGAGGTAACTCTGGGTCTTCCTTTCCTGTGGCGGTCCTCATGAGAGCCAGTTAACTCTAATGAACTTATCCTCTGCAGCAGAGGTAACTCTGGGTCTTCCTGTCCTGTGGCGGTCCTCATGAGAGCCAGTTAACTCTAATGAACTTATCCTCTGCAGCAGAGGTAACTCTGGGTCTTCCTGTCCTGTGGCGGTCCTCATGAGAGCCAGTTAACTCTAATGAACTTATCCTCTGCAGCAGAGGTAACTCTGGGTCTTCCTTTCCTGTGGCGGTCCTCATGAGAGCCAGTTAACTCTAATGAACTTATCCTCTGCAGCAGAGGTAACTCTGGGTCTTCCTTTCCTGTGGCGGTCCTCATGAGAGCCAGTTAACTCTAATGAACTTATCCTCTGCAGCAGAGGTAACTCTGGGTCTTCCTTTCCTGTGGCGGTCCTCATGAGAGCCACTTTCATCTTAGTGCTTGGTGTTTTTTGCGACCGCACTTGAAGAAACTACGTTTTCCGTATTGACTGACCTTCATGTCTTAAAGTAATGAACTGTCATTTCTCTTTGCTTATTTGAGCTGTTCTTGCCATAATATGGACTTGGTCTTTTACCAAATAGGGCTGTCTTCTGTATACCACCACTACTTTGTCACAACACAACTGATTGGCTATCTTCTGTATACCACCCCTACCTTGAATACCACCCCTACCTTGTCACAACACAACTGATTGGCTCAAATACATTAAGAAGGAAAGACATTCCACTAATGAACTTTTAACAAGGAACACCTGTTAATTGAAATACATTCCAGGTGACTACTATGAAGCTGGTTGAGAGAATGCCAGGAGTGTGCAAAGCTGTCACCAAGGCAAAAGGTGGCTACTTTAAATAATCTCAAATCTCAAATATATTTTGATTTGTTTAACACTTGTTGGTTACTACATGATTCCATGTGTTTTTTCATAGTTTAAATGTCTTCACTATTATTCTACAATGTAGAAAATAGTAAAAAACAAAGAAAAACCCTGGAATGTTAAGGCAATTTCTAACGTTTGCCTTGTACTGTAGGTATTCCTCTTGTCCAGATGGGATAGGGCAGTGTGCAGTGCAGTTGTGATCGCGTCATCTGTCGGGCAGTGCGTCTAGGGTGTCGGGTAAGGTAGAGGGGATATGATCCTTGACTCTCACTTCATGATGACAGAAGCGAGTGCTGCGGGGAGATTGTCATTTAGTTCAGTTACCTTCGCTTTCTTGGGTACAGGAACAATGGTGGCCATCTTGAAGCATGTTGGGGACAGCAGACTGGGATAGGGAGAGATTGAATATGTCTGTAAACCCTCCAGCCTGCTGGTCTGCGCTGGTCTCCTCTGAGGATGTAGCTATTGAATCAAATAACGTTATCCACCTTAATGCAACATAAAATAATAACCCACATTCACTATTTTCTGTAGCAGTCCTGGGGTTTGTTGTCACATTTCCAATAGTCTTTCAGCGTACAATTACTGCTGCGTCCTACTGGGCCAAGTTCACAGGCCACCTAATCCTCAATTAGCTACGACCAAGTGAATGGATCCTCATACAATTAAAAACACAACATGCACAGGGCGACACACACACACACACACACACACACACACACACACACACACACACACACACACACACACACACACACACACACACACACACACACACACACACACACACACACTCGGCACACGCTCCCTTTTAACCCAAGCTGCTCTGATAGTTCTTATTTAATGGAATCATGTTCCTTGTTTGGACTTTTGGTTGTTCTTTACATTTCATACAGCGTTGAGACAGACAGGCGGAAAGCTTTCATAACTACTGAACCGAAATAACTAATAAACTGTATAATTAAAGAAAATTAAGGCACGTAAAGAGAAGAAGCACTTTGTCAGCGTGTTTGTTCATTAGCAAATTGCTCACCTTTGCGAAGGAAGGGAGGTGGGCTCTTATGGTGGGTGCAGTTCCCAACTGTACCAAAAGGGGGCACTAGAGTCACGTTGCAGAAACTGACTGGCTGGTCCATCTTTATCCCAAGTGTGTATTTAGGTGACAGAGCAGAGATTGTTGGCAGTTGGCACATGTTTATCCTATAATTTATCAGAGTATGTTTGAGTGGATTTCATCCCTAAGCCACACATCACACACACACACGCCAGTGGAGGCTGCTGAGGGGAGGACGGCTCATAATAATGGCTGGAATGGAGTGAATGGAATGGAATCAAACACATGGAAACCATGGAAAACATGTGTTTGATGAATTTGAAACCATTCCACTAATGCTGCTCGAGCCATTATCATGAGTCGGTACTCCCCAACACACACAAACACACACACACACACACACACACACACACACACACACACACACACACACACACACACACACACACACACACACACACACACACACACACACACACACATCACACACACACATCGTATTCCTATAACTTTTTAGGGACCACCAATTGATTCCCATTAAAATCCTATTTTTCCCTACCCTAAACGTAAACCTAACCATAAACCTAGACCCCTGTACTAACCCCTAACTCCTAACCCTAATTCAAACCCTAACTCCTAAACCTAAAATAGCCTTTTCTACAAGTGAGTACTGACAAAATGGCCTCACTTCTTTGAATTTAAAGTTGGTTCACTGTTCTTGTGAGGACGTCTGGTACTTCTGGAACATGTACAAACACACAGAAGAAACACAACTATTTGTGCTCCAATGGTCCTCCTAAACCAAACTGTTGTAGTTAGAAGACTTAGAAACCAAACTGTTGTAGTTAGAAGACTTAGAAACCAAATTGCTGTAGCTGAAGACTTAGAAACCAAACTGCTGTAGTTAGAAGACTTAGAAACCAAACTGCTGTAGTTAGAAGACTTAGAAACCAAACTGCTGTAGTTAGAAGACTTAGAAAGCAAACTGCTGTAGTTAGACTTAGAAACCAAACTGCTGTAGTTAGACTACTTAGAAGCCAAACTGCTGTAGTTAGAAGACTTAGAAACCAAACTGCTGTAGTTAGAAGACTTAGAAACCAAACTGCTGTAGCTGAAAGACTTAGAGACCAAACTGCTGTAGCTAGACATAGAAACCAAACTGCTGTAGTTAGAAGACTTAGAAACCAAACTGTTTTAGCTAAAAGACTTAGAAACCAAACTGCTGTAGCTAGAAGATTTAGAAACCAAACTGCTGTAGTTAGAAGACTTCGAAACCAAACTGCTGTAGTTAGAAGACTTAGAAACCAATCTGCTGTAGCTAAAAGACTTAGAAACCAAACTCCAGTTAGGGAGACATCTGGAGAGAGAGGGAGTTAGGGAGACATCTGGAGAGAGAGGGAGTTAGGAATACATCTGGAGAGAGAGGGAGTTAGGAAGACATCTGGAGAGAGAGGGAGTTAGGAAGACATCTGGAGAGAGAGGGAGTTAGAGAGACATCTGGAGAGAGAGGGAGTTAGGGAGACATCTGGAGAGAGAGGGAGTTAGGGAGACATCTGGAGAGAGAGGGAGTTAGGGAGATATCTGGAGGGAGAGGGAGTTAGGGAGACATCTGGAGAGAGAGGGAGTTAGGGAGATATCTGGAGGGAGAGGGAGTTAGGGAGACATCTGGAGAGAGAGGGAGTTAGGAAGACATCTGGAGAGAGAGGGAGTTAGGGAGACATCTGGAGAGAGAGGGAGTTAGGAAGACATCTGGAGAGAGAGGAAGTTAGGGAGACATGTGGAGAGAGAGGGAGTTAGGGAGACATCTGGCGAGAGAGGGAGTTAGGGAGACATCTGGAGAGAGAGGGAGTTAGGAAGACATCTGGAGAGAGAGGGAGTTAGGGAGACATCTGGAGAGAGAGGGAGTTAGGGAGACATCTGGAGAGAGAGGGAGTTACGAAGCCATCTGGAGAGAGGGGGGGTTAGGGAGACATATGGAGGGAGTATTTTATTGAAATGCGCCTCTTTGGGATGAGTTGCGGTTGATGATTAGGCTATCGGGTATAATAACAATACCAGCTCTATTCTGATATAATAACAATACCAGCTCTATTCTGATATAATAACAATACCAGCTCTATTCTGATGGTTGCTGGGTATAATAACAATACCAGCTCTATTCTGATATAATAACAATACCAGCTCTGTTCTGATGGCTGCTGGGTATAATAACAATACCAGCTCTATTCTGATGGCTGCTGGGTATAATAACAATACCAGCTCTATTCTGATATAATAACAATACCAGCTCTATTCTGATGGCTGCTGGGTATAATAACAATACCAGCTCTAAACTGATGGCTGCTTGGTATAATAACAATACCAGCTCTATTCTGATGGCTCCTGGGTATAATAACAATACCAGCTCTATTCTGATTGCTGCTGGGTATAATAACAATACCAGCTCTATTCTGATGGCTGCTGGGTATAATAACAATACCAGCTCTATTCTGATATAATAACAATACCAGCTCTATTCTGATTGCTGCTGGGTATAATAACAATACCAGCTCTATTCTGATGGCTGCTGGGTATAATAACAACACCAGCTCTATTCTGATATAATAACAACACCAGCTCTATTCTGATATAATAACAATACCAGCTCTATTCTGATATAATAACAATACCAGCTCTATTCTGATGGCTGCTGGGTATAATAACAATACCAGCTCTACTCTGATATAATAACAATACCAGCTCTATTCTGATATAATAACAATACCAGCTCTATTCTGATGGCTGCTGGGTATAATAACAATACCAGCTCTATTCTGATGGCTGCTGGGTAAAATTACAATACCAGCTCTATTGTGATATAATAACAATACCAGCTCTACTCTGATATAATACAATACCAGCTCTATTGTGATATAATAACAATACCAGCTCTATTCTGATATAATAACAATACCAGCTCTATTCTGATGGTTGCTGGGTATAATAACAATACCAGCTCTACTCTGATATAATAACAATACCAGCTCTATTCTGATGGTTGCTGGGTATAATAACAATACCAGCTCTATTCTGAGATAATAACAATACCAGCTCTATTCTGATGGTTGCTGGGTATAATAACAATACCAGCTCTATTCTGATGGTTGCTGGGTATAATAACAATACCAGCTCTATTCTGATGGTTGCTGGGTATAATAACAATACCAGCTCTATTCTGATATAATAACAATACCAGCTCTATTCTGATATAATAACAATACCAGCTCTATTCTGATGGCTGCTGGGTATAATAACAAAAGAAAGAAAGAGAAAGAAATATCAATGGGCACTTGCTCGCTGTCACTCCATAACACTGGCTAAAGACAGTGAGGGAGAGAGAGGGCGAGAGAGAGGTAGCGACATGAGGAGAGAGAGATGGTGAGAGAGAGGTAGCGACGTGAGGAGAGAGATAGGGTGAGAGAGAGGTAGCAACATGAGGAGAGAGATCGGGCGAGAGAGAGGTAGCGACTTGAAACGAGAGCGAGAGAGAGGAGAGGCACCGACGGTGAGGGAGAGAGAGGGTGAGAGAGAGGTAGCGACATGAGGAGAGAGAGAGGGCGAGAGAGGTATCGACGTGAGGAGAGAGAGAGGTAGCGACTTGAAACGAGAGCGAGAGAGAGGAGAGGCACCGACGGTGAGGGAGAGATAGGGTGAGAGAGAGGTAGCGACATGAGGAGAGAGAGAGGGCGAGAGAGAGGTATCGACGTGAGGAGAGAGAGAGGGCGAGGAGAGGTATCGATGTGAGGAGAAAGATAGGGTGAGAGAGAGGTAGCGACATGAGGAGAGAGAGAGGGCGAGGAGAGGTATCGACGTGAGGAGAAAGATAGGGTGAGAGAGAGGTAGCGACATGAGGAGAGAGAGAGGGCGAGAGAGAGGTATCGACGTGAGGAGAGAGAGAGGGTGAGAGAGAGGTAGCGACATGAGGAGAGAGAGAGGGCGAGAGAGGTATCGACGTGAGGAGAGAGAGAGGTAGCGACTTGAAACGAGAGCGAGAGAGAGGAGAGGCACCGACGGTGAGGGAGAGATAGGGTGAGAGAGAGGTAGCGACATGAGGAGAGAGAGATGGCGAGAGAGAGGTAGCGACATGAGGAGAGAGATAGGGTGAGAGAGAGGTAGCGACATGAGGAGAGAGAGAGGGCGAGAGAGGTATCGACGTGAGGAGAGAGAGAGGTAGCGACTTGAAACGAGAGCGAGAGAGAGGAGAGGCACCGACGGTGAGGGAGAGAGAGGGTGAGAGAGTGGTAGCGACATGAGGAGAGAGAGAGGGCGAGGAGAGGTATCGACAGGAGGAGAAAGATAGGGTGAGAGAGAGGTAGCGACATGAGGAGAGAGAGAGGGCGAGAGAGGTATCGACGTGAGGAGAGAGATAGGGTGAGAGAGAGGTAGCGACATGAGGAGAGAGAGATGGCGAGAGAGAGGTAGCGACATGAGGAGAGAGATAGGGTGAGAGAGAGGTAGCGACATGAGGAGAGAGAGATGGCGAGAGAGAGGTAGCGACATGAGGAGAGAGAGATGGCGAGAGAGAGGTAGCGACATGAGGAGAGAGAGATGGCGAGAGAGAGGTAGCGACATGAGGAGAGAGAGATGGCGAGAGAGAGGTAGCGACATGAGGAGAGAGAGATGGCGAGAGAGAGGTAGCGACATGAGGAGAGAGAGAGGGTGAGAGAGAGGTAGCGACATGAGGAGAGAGAGAGGGTGAGAGAGAGGTAGCGACATGAGGAGAGAGAGAGGGTGAGAGAGAGGTAGCGACATGAGGAGAGAGAGAGGGTGAGAGAGAGGTATCGACGTGAGGAGAGAGAGAGGGTGAGAGAGAGAGAAAGAGTACCCCTACTGTGAGGAATCAGAGATATGGAGACAGAGAGAGAAAGAGTACCCCTACTGTGAGGAATCAGAGATATGGAGACAGAGAGAGAAAGAGTACCCCTACTGTGAGGAATCAGAGATATGGAGACAGAGAGAGAAAGAGTACCCCTACTGTGAGGAATCAGAGATATGGAGACAGAGAGAGAAAGAGTACCCCTACTGTGAGGAAGAGAGATATGGAGACAGAGAGAGAAAGAGTACCCCTACTGTGAGGAATCAGAGATATGGAGACAGAGAGAGAAAGAGTACCCCTACTGTGAGGAAGAGAGATATGGAGACAGAGAGAGAAAGAGTACCCCTACTGTGAGGAATCAGAGATATGGAGACAGAGAGAGAAAGAGTACCCCTACTGTGAGGAATCAGAGATATGGAGACAGAGAGAGAAAGAGTACCCCTACTGTGAGGAATCAGAGATATGGAGACAGAGAGAGAAAGAGTACCCCTACTGTGAGGAAGAGAGATATGGAGACAGAGAGAGAAAGAGCACCCCTACTGTGAGGAAGAGAGATATGGAGACAGAGAGAGAAAGAGTACCCCTACTGTGAGGAATCAGAGATATGGAGACAGAGAGAGAAAGAGTACCCCTACTGTGAGGAATCAGAGATATGGAGACAGAGAGAGAAAGAGTACCCCTACTGTGAGGAAGAGAGATATGGAGACAGAGAGAGAAAGAGTACCCCTACTGTGAGGAAGAGAGATATGGAGACAGAGAGAGAAAGAGTACCCCTACTGTGAGGAATCAGAGATATGGAGACAGAGAGAGAAAGAGTACCCCTACTGTGAGGAATCAGAGATATGGAGACAGAGAGAGAAAGAGTACCCCTACTGTGAGGAATCAGAGATATGGAGACAGAGAGAGAAAGAGTACCCCTACTGTGAGGAATCAGAGATATGGAGACAGAGAGAGAAAGAGTACCCCTACTGTGAGGAATCAGAGATATGGAGACAGAGAGAGAAAGAGTACCCCTACTGTGAGGAATCAGAGATATGGAGACAGAGAGAGAAAGAGTACCCCTACTGTGAGGAATCAGAGATATGGAGACAGAGAGAGAAAGAGTACCCCTACTGTGAGGAAGAGAGATAAGGAGACAGAGAGAGAAAGAGTACCCCTACTGTGAGGAAGAGAGATATGGAGACAGAGAGAGAAAGAGTACCCCTACTGTGAGGAATCAGAGATATGGAGACAGAGAGAGAAAGAGTACCCCTACTGTGAGGAAGAGAGATATGGAGACAGAGAGAGAAAGAGTACCCCTACTGTGAGGAATCAGAGATATGGAGACAGAGAGAGAAAGAGTACCCCTACTGTGAGGAATCAGAGATATGGAGACAGAGAGAGAAAGAGTACCCCTACTGTGAGGAATCAGAGATATGGAGACAGAGAGAGAAAGAGTACCCCTACGGTGAGGAATCAGAGATATGGAGACAGAGAGAGAAAGAGTACCCTACTGTGAGGAATCAGAGATATGGAGACAGAGAGAGAAAGAGTACCCCTACTGTGAGGAAGAGAGATATGGGAGACAAGAGAGAGAAAGAGTACCCCTACTGTGAGGAATCAGAGATATGGAGACAGAGAGAGAAAGAGTACCCCTACTGTGAGAAGAGAGATATGGAGACGAGAGAGAAGAGTACCCCTACTGTGAGGAATCAGAGATATGGAGACAGAGAGAGAAAGAGTACCCCTACTGTGAGGAATCAGAGATATGGAGACAGAGAGAGAAAGAGTACCCCTACTGTGAGGAATCAGAGATATGGAGACAGAGAGAGAAAGAGTACCCCTACTGTGAGGAATCAGAGATATGGAGACAGAGAGAGAAAGAGTACCCCTACTGTGAGGAATCAGAGATATGGAGACAGAGAGAGAAAGAGTACCCCTACTGGAGGAATCAGAGATATGGAGACAGAGAGAGAAAGAGTACCCCTACTGTGAGGAATCAGAGATATGGAGACAGAGAGAGAAAGAGTACCCCTACTGTGAGGAATCAGAGATATGGAGACAGAGAGAGAAAGAGTACCCCTACTGTGAGGAATCAGAGATATGGAGACAGAGAGAGAAAGAGTACCCCTACTGTGAGGAATCAGAGATATGGAGACAGAGAGAGAAAGAGTACCCCTACTGTGAGGAATCAGAGATATGGAGACAGAGAGAGAAGAGTACCCCTACTGTGAGGAATCAGAGATATGGAGACAGAGAGAGAAAGAGTACCCCTACTGTGAGGAATCAGAGATATGGAGACAGAGAGAGAAAGAGTACCCCTACTGTGAGGAATCAGAGATATGGAGACAGAGAGAGAAAGAGTACCCCTACTGTGAGGAATCAGAGATATGGAGACAGAGAGAGAAAGAGTACCCCTACTGTGAGGAATCAGAGATATGGAGACAGAGAGAGAAAGAGTACCCCTACTGTGAGGAATCAGAGATATGGAGACAGAGAGAGAAAGAGTACCCCTACTGTGAGGAATCAGAGATATGGAGACAGAGAGAGAAAGAGTACCCCTACTGTGAGGAATCAGAGATATGGAGACAGAGAGAGAAAGAGTACCCCTACTGTGAGGAATCAGAGATATGGAGACAGAGAGAGAAAGAGTACCCCTACTGTGAGGAATCAGAGATATGGAGACAGAGAGAGAAAGAGTACCCCTACTGTGAGGAATCAGAGATATGGAGACAGAGAGAGAAAGAGTACCCCTACTGTGAGGAATCAGAGATATGGAGACAGAGAGAGAAAGAGTACCCCTACTGTGAGGAATCAGAGATATGGAGACAGAGAGAGAAAGAGTACCCCTACTGTGAGGAATCAGAGATATGGAGACAGAGAGAGAAAGAGTACCCCTACTGTGAGGAATCAGAGATATGGAGACAGAGAGAGAAAGAGTACCCCTACTGTGAGGAATCAGAGATATGGAGACAGAGAGAGAAAGAGTACCCCTACTGTGAGGAATCAGAGATATGGAGACAGAGAGAGAAAGAGTACCCCTACTGTGAGGAATCAGAGATATGGAGACAGAGAGAGAAAGAGTACCCCTACTGTGAGGAATCAGAGATATGGAGACAGAGAGAGAAAGAGTACCCCTACTGTGAGGAATCAGAGATATGGAGACAGAGAGAGAAGAGTACCCCTACTGTGAGGAATCAGAGATATGGAGACAGAGAGAGAAAGAGTACCCCTACTGTGAGGAATCAGAGATATGGAGACAGAGAGAGAAAGAGTACCCTACTGTGAGGAATCAGAGATATGGAGACAGAGAGAGAAAGAGTACCCCTACTGTGAGGAATCAGAGATATGGAGACAGAGAGAGAAAGAGTACCCCTACTGTGAGGAATCAGAGATATGGAGACAGAGAGAGAAAGAGTACCCCTACTGTGAGGAATCAGAGATATGGGAGACAGAGAGAGAAGAGTACCCCTACTGTGAGGAATCAGAGATATGGAGACAGAGAGAGAAAGAGTACCCCTACTGTGAGGAATCAGAGATATGGAGACAGAGAGAGAAAGAGTACCCCTACTGTGAGGAATCAGAGATATGGAGACAGAGAGAGAAAGAGTACCCCTACTGTGAGGAATCAGAGATATGGAGACAGAGAGAGAAAGAGTACCCCTACTGTGAGGAATCAGAGATATGGAGACAGAGAGAGAAAGAGTACCCCTACTGTGAGGAATCAGAGATATGGAGACAGAGAGAGAAAGAGTACCCCTACTGTGAGGAATCAGAGATATGGAGACAGAGAGAGAAAGAGTACCCCTACTGTGAGGAATCAGAGATATGGAGACAGAGAGAGAAAGAGTACCCCTACTGTGAGGAATCAGAGATATGGAGACAGAGAGAGAAAGAGTACCCCTACTGTGAGGAATCAGAGATATGGAGACAGAGAGAGAAAGAGTACCCCTACTGTGAGGAATCAGAGATATGGAGACAGAGAGAGAAAGAGTACCCCTACTGTGAGGAATCAGAGATATGGAGACAGAGAGAGAAAGAGTACCCCTACTGTGAGGAATCAGAGATATGGAGACAGAGAGAGAAAGAGTACCCCTACTGTGAGGAATCAGAGATATGGAGACAGAGAGAGAAAGAGTACCCCTACTGTGAGGAATCAGAGATATGGAGACAGAGAGAGAAAGAGTACCCCTACTGTGAGGAATCAGAGATATGGAGACAGAGAGAGAAAGAGTACCCCTACTGTGAGGAATCAGAGATATGGAGACAGAGAGAGAAAGAGTACCCCTACTGTGAGGAATCAGAGATATGGAGACAGAGAGAGAAAGAGTACCCCTACTGTGAGGAATCAGAGATATGGAGACAGAGAGAGAAAGAGTACCCCTACTGTGAGGAATCAGAGATATGGAGACAGAGAGAGAAAGAGTACCCCTACTGTGAGGAATCAGAGATATGGAGACAGAGAGAGAAAGAGTACCCCTACTGTGAGGAATCAGAGATATGGAGACAGAGAGAGAAAGAGTACCCCTACTGTGAGGAATCAGAGATATGGAGACAGAGAGAGAAAGAGTACCCCTACTGTGAGGAATCAGAGATATGGAGACAGAGAGAGAAAGAGTACCCCTACTGTGAGGAATCAGAGATATGGAGACAGAGAGAGAAAGAGTACCCCTACTGTGAGGAATCAGAGATATGGAGACAGAGAGAGAAAGAGTACCCCTACTGTGAGGAATCAGAGATATGGAGACAGAGAGAGAAAGAGTACCCCTACTGTGAGGAATCAGAGATATGGAGACAGAGAGAGAAAGAGTACCCCTACTGTGAGGAATCAGAGATATGGAGACAGAGAGAGAAAGAGTACCCCTACTGTGAGGAATCAGAGATATGGAGACAGAGAGAGAAAGAGTACCCCTACTGTGAGGAATCAGAGATATGGAGACAGAGAGAGAAAGAGTACCCCTACTGTGAGGAATCAGAGATATGGAGACAGAGAGAGAAAGAGTACCCCTACTGTGAGGAATCAGAGATATGGAGACAGAGAGAGAAAGAGTACCCCTACTGTGAGGAATCAGAGATATGGAGACAGAGAGAGAAAGAGTACCCTACTGTGAGGAATCAGAGATATGGAGACAGAGAGAGAAAGAGTACCCCTACTGTGAGGAATCAGAGATATGGAGACAGAGAGAGAAAGAGTACCCCTACTGTGAGGAATCAGAGATATGGAGACAGAGAGAGAAAGAGTACCCCTACTGTGAGGAAGAGAGATATGGAGACAGAGAGAGAAAGAGTACCCCTACTGTGAGGAAGAGAGATATGGAGACAGAGAGAGAAAGAGTACCCC
This sequence comes from Oncorhynchus kisutch, assembly GCF_002021735.2. Lineage (NCBI taxonomy): Eukaryota > Metazoa > Chordata > Actinopteri > Salmoniformes > Salmonidae > Oncorhynchus > Oncorhynchus kisutch. The sequence goes on along the minus strand of NC_034176.2, from coordinate 3,676,839 downwards.
TACTGTGAGGAATCAGAGATATGGAGACAGAGAGAGAAAGAGTACCCCTACTGTGAGGAATCAGAGATATGGAGACAGAGAGAGAAAGAGTACCCCTACTGTGAGGAATCAGAGATATGGAGACAGAGAGAGAAAGAGTACCCCTACTGTGAGGAAGAGAGATAAGGAGACAGAGAGAGAAAGAGTACCCCTACTGTGAGGAATCAGAGATATGGAGACAGAGAGAGAAAGAGTACCCCTACGGTGAGGAATCAGAGATATGGAGACAGAGAGAGAAAGAGTACCCCTACTGTGAGGAATCAGAGATATGGAGACAGAGAGAGAAAGAGTACCCCTACTGTGAGGAAGAGAGATAAGGAGACAGAGAGAGAAAGAGTACCCCTACTGTGAGGAATCAGAGATATGGAGACAGAGAGAGAAAGAGTACCCCTACTGTGAGGAAGAGAGATAAGGAGACAGAGAGAGAAAGAGTACCCCTACTGTGAGGAATCAGAGATATGGAGACAGAGAGAGAAAGAGTACCCCTACGGTGAGGAATCAGAGATATGGAGACAGAGAGAGAAAGAGTACCCCTACTGTGAGGAATCAGAGATATGGAGACAGAGAGAGAAAGAGTACCCCTACTGTGAGGAATCAGAGATATGGAGACAGAGAGAGAAAGAGTACCCCTACTGTGAGGAATCAGAGATATGGAGACAGAGAGAGAAAGAGTACCCCTACTGTGAGGAATCAGAGATATGGAGACAGAGAGAGAAAGAGTACCCCTACTGTGAGGAATCAGAGATATGGAGACAGAGAGAGAAAGAGTACCCCTACTGTGAGGAATCAGAGATATGGAGACAGAGAGAGAAAGAGTACCCCTACTGTGAGGAATCAGAGATATGGAGACAGAGAGAGAAAGAGTACCCCTACTGTGAGGAATCAGAGATATGGAGACAGAGAGAGAAAGAGTACCCCTACTGTGAGGAAGAGAGATATGGGGACAGAGAGAGAAAGAGTACCCCTACTGTGAGGAATCAGAGATATGGAGACAGAGAGAGAAAGAGTACCCCTACTGTGAGGAATCAGAGATATGGAGACAGAGAGAGAAAGAGTACCCCTACTGTGAGGAATCAGAGATATGGAGACAGAGAGAGAAAGAGTACCCCTACTGTGAGGAATCAGAGATATGGAGACAGAGAGAGAAAGAGTACCCCTACTGTGAGGAATCAGAGATATGGAGACAGAGAGAGAAAGAGTACCCCTACTGTGAGGAATCAGAGATATGGAGACAGAGAGAGAAAGAGTACCCCTACTGTGAGGAATCAGATATATGGAGACAGAGAGAGAAAGAGTACCCCTACTGTGAGGAATCAGAGATATGGAGACAGAGAGAGAAAGAGTACCCCTACTGTGAGGAATCAGAGATATGGAGACAGAGAGAGAAAGAGTACCCCTACTGTGAGGAATCAGAGATATGGAGACAGAGAGAGAAAGAGTACCCCTACTGTGAGGAATCAGAGATATGGAGACAGAGAGAGAAAGAGTACCCCTACTGTGAGGAATCAGAGATATGGAGACAGAGAGAGAAAGAGTACCCCTACTGTGAGGAATCAGAGATATGGAGACAGAGAGAGAAAGAGTACCCCTACTGTGAGGAATCAGAGATATGGAGACAGAGAGAGAAAGAGTACCCCTACTGTGAGGAAGAGAGATATGGGGACAGAGAGAGAAAGAGTACCCCTACTGTGAGGAATCAGAGATATGGAGACAGAGAGAGAAAGAGTACCCCTACTGTGAGGAATCAGAGATATGGAGACAGAGAGAGAAAGAGTACCCCTACTGTGAGGAATCAGAGATATGGAGACAGAGAGAGAAAGAGTACCCCTACTGTGAGGAATCAGAGATATGGAGACAGAGAGAGAAAGAGTACCCCTACTGTGAGGAATCAGAGATATGGAGACAGAGAGAGAAAGAGTACCCCTACTGTGAGGAATCAGATATATGGAGACAGAGAGAGAAAGAGTACCCCTACTGTGAGGAATCAGAGATATGGAGACAGAGAGAGAAAGAGTACCCCTACTGTGAGGAATCAGAGATATGGAGACAGAGAGAGAAAGAGTACCCCTACTGTGAGGAAGAGAGATATGGAGACAGAGAGAGAAAGAGTACCCCTACTGTGAGGAATCAGAGATATGGAGACAGAGAGAGAAAGAGTACCCCTACTGTGAGGAATCAGAGATATGGAGACAGAGAGAGAAAGAGTACCCCTACTGTGAGGAATCAGAGATATGGAGACAGAGAGAGAAAGAGTACCCCTACTGTGAGGAATCAGAGATATGGAGACAGAGAGAGAAAGAGTACCCCTACTGTGAGGAATCAGAGATATGGAGACAGAGAGAGAAAGAGTACCCCTACTGTGAGGAATCAGAGATATGGAGACAGAGAGAGAAAGAAAGAGTACCCCTACTGTGAGGAATCAGAGATATGGAGACAGAGAGAGAAAGAGTACCCCTACTGTGAGGAAGAGAGATATGGAGACAGAGAGAGAAAGAGTACCCCTACTGTGAGGAATCAGAGATATGGAGACAGAGAGAGAAAGAGTACCCCCTACTGTGAGGAAGAGAGATATGGAGACAGAGAGAGAAAGAGTACCCCTACTGTGAGGAAGAGAGATATGGAGACAGAGAGAGAAAGAGTACCCCTACTGTGAGGAAGAGAGATATGGAGACAGAGAGAGAAAGAGTACCCCTACTGTGAGGAAGAGAGATATGGAGACAGAGAGAGAAAGAGTACCCCTACTGTGAGGAATCAGAGATATGGAGACAGAGAGAGAAAGAGTACCCCTACTGTGAGGAAGAGAGATATGGAGACAGAGAGAGAAAGAGTACCCCTACTGTGAGGAAGAGAGATATGGAGACAGAGAGAGAAAGAGTACCCCTACTGTGAGGAAGAGAGATATGGAGACAGAGAGAGAAAGAGTACCCCTACTGTGAGGAATCAGAGATATGGAGACAGAGAGAGAAAGAGTACCCCTACTGTGAGGAAGAGAGATATGGAGACAGAGAGAGAAAGAGTACCCCTACTGTGAGGAAGAGAGATATGGAGACAGAGAGAGAAAGAGTACCCCTACTGTGAGGAAGAGAGATATGGAGACAGAGAGAGAAAGAGTACCCCTACTGTGAGGAATCAGAGATATGGAGACAGAGAGAGAAAGAGTACCCCTACTGTGAGGAAGAGAGATAAGGAGACAGAGAGAGAAAGAGTACCCCTACTGTGAGGAATCAGAGATATGGAGACAGAGAGAGAAAGAGTACCCCTACTGTGAGGAAGAGAGATATGGAGACAGAGAGAGAAAGAGTACCCCTACGGTGAGGAATCAGAGATATGGAGACAGAGAGAGAAAGAGTACCCCTACGGTGAGGAAGAGAGATATGGAGACAGAGATGTAGAGCGGGAGCACTACAAGGTCACAGGGAATTGTGGCATGGTGGGAAGCATGATGTGCACTCCTCGGGATGACCTTTACCCTCGCCTGACAACCACGCTTAGCTACCTCCTACACTCTCAACACACAGATACGCACACACTCCTCTGCCGTCGCCAGCCAACCCATCACCTCGTTAGCTAGTGAGCTGGAAGCGTCATTCATTGGCCCAAATCTCCCATTTACCCAGCCAGCAGGTGGGCAGAATGGCATCTCAGCAGGCTATAGAAGAACGAGAGTCTCACCTTTGTTCATGCGGTTAACATCTTGCACAGATTGAGGACACAGGTTCACAAATCACAGAGAACAGAGCAGAACAAGGCATCTCTGGTGTTTCACTGTTTATGTTACAGCTGCTATGAGTTATGCCTAGTGTAGTCTATGTAGGGGATAGTGGGGTAAGTTGAGACACCGTTGTTTCTGGGAATCCATACACAAAATTAATAATTTGACCAAATATTTAGGAAGAGGTCATAATTTCATGGAGTCTGTGCAATGAAACCACGTGGAAAAAGTGGTAATTTGAGGCAATGGTCGAAAATCTGATTATTTCCACACAACATCATGTAATATATGTCGACATTTTTGATAGAAATAATACTATATTTCCCTTACCGGAGTGATGCTTAACCCCACTCTCCCCTACTGAATGATAAAGACCAACTTCTGATTTGTTTTGTACTCTGAAATAATATAAAAGTTCCCTAAATAACCATTCTCTCCTGCACTCAATCTCTCTGCATTCAGAGCCACAAAGTCTGCCCCTATTGTTGCCATACTTGGTGCGAGCCCCCTCTCCTCTCCCTCCCTCCTCCCCTCTCCCCCCCCCCTCTCCTCTCCCTCCCTCCTCCCCCCCATCTCCATCCTTGTGCACTTAATCCCATGTCCAGTGGAGAGGGATGGAGGCCTGGGGGCCTGATTAGTGGTTGTGATGTTAGCCCCCAGAGTGGAGTAGCTTTTGCCGAGGCCAAGTCAACCAGGCCCAGCCCAGAGACCTTACTGCCCAGGCCCAGTCCAGAGACCTTACCGCCCAGGCCCAGCCCAGAGAGCATATCGCCCAGGCCCAGTCCAGAGAGCATACCGCCCAGGCCCAGTCCAGAGACCTTACCGCCCAGGCCCAGTCCAGAGACCTTACCGCCCAGGCCCAGTCCAGAGAGCTTACCAACCAGGCCCAGCCCAGAGACCTTACTGCCCAGGCCCAGTCCAGAGACCTTACCGCCCAGGCCCAGCCCAGAGAGCATACCGCCCAGGCCCAGTCCAGAGAGCATACCGCCCAGGCCCAGTCCAGAGACCTTACCGCCCAGGCCCAGTCCAGAGACCTTACCGCCCAGGCCCAGTCCAGAGAGCTTACCAACCAGGCCCAGCCCAGAGACCTTACCGCCCAGGCCCAGTCCAGAGACCTTACCGCCCAGGCCCAGTCCAGAGACCTTACCGCCCTGGCCCAGTCCAGAGACCTTACCACCCAGGCCCAGCCCAGAGAGCTTACCAACCAGGCCCAGCCCAGAGAGCTTACCAACCAGGCCCAGCCCAGAGACCTTACCAACCAGGGCCAGCCCAGAGAACATATCACGGTGTGTGTTTATGTGAGGGGGTGGGCTGTACTCTAGTGGGACAGGACAGAAGAGCTGTCTCCCCACACAGCCTGGCCCCTCTCCCTCCCAACACGGTCTGGCCCCAAAACTTGCCCCAGCCTGGCCCTGCTCCCTTCCCGCACTGTCTGGCCCATCTCCTCATCACACAGCCTGGCCCCCCAACTTGCCTGGCCCCTCTCCCTCCTCTCAACTAGCCTGGCCCCTCTCCCTCCTCACAGAACCTGGCCTCAACATACCCCCTGCCTAGTCTGGCCTCCCAGCCTGGCCCCAACATAGCCTCTACCTAGATTGGCCTGGTCGCCCAGCTTGGCCCATACATCCCACAGCGTAGCCTGGCCTATCTCACCAGCCTGTCCCCAATATACCCCTTGCCTTGCCTGGCATGGCTGCCCAGTTGGCCCCAACATTTCCCCTGCCTAGCTTGGCCCCCCAGCATAGCCCTAACATATCCCCTGCCTAGCCTGTCCTGGCCCCCACCTCTAACACTCTCTAGACCCCCCACACACACACACACACACTTCTGGCCTGGTAAATGGCAGGACCAGTGAATTAGCGAGCTGTGGATGGATGATTTTATCCCAGGCAGCAGTCTGTTAGTGAACAATGAGGGCCGAGCAGTACAGCAAGTTCCCTCCTCAAAAGCAGCAACCCAAATCCCCTCGGCTATCATATGGTCATTGAGAATGTGCAAAGATCAGAATGGCTTTATAATTAAAGCAGGGTTTATTTAACTAGGCAAGTCAGCTAAGAACACATTTTTTGTTGACAGCCTAGGAATAGTGGGTTAACTTCCTTGTTCAGGGGCAGAACGACAGATTTTTACCTTGTTGGCTCAGGGATTCGATCTAGCAACCTTTCAGTTACAGACCCAACGCTCTAACCAATAGGCTACCCGCTGCCCCATCACACAGAGAAACTAATCTAATCAAGATCTAGCAACCTTTCAGTTACAGGCCCAACGCTCTAACCAATAGGCTACCCGCTGCCCCATGTATAGGAATTTGACTCAGTGAAATGCCACTGTAAACAGAATTTACAGACAGACAAATGGAATATACGGACAAGATGACACCAACCTTTCAATACATGCCACTTACATGCCACTTACATGACACAGACTCACCTTTATATGACTGAATTGGTAGAGAACTTCTACTATTAATTGTGTAGATGTATCAGTGTATTATTATTTTAACTAGGCAAGTCAGTTAAGAACAAATTCTTATTTTCAACAACGGCATAAGAACAAAGGTTTAACTGCCTTGTTCAGAACGAAACATTTTTACCTTGTCGGCTCAGGGATTCGATGGAGCAACCTTTCAGTTACTAGTCCAATGCTCTAACCTCTAGGCTACCTGCCGCCCCGTTACACAAGGAAACTAATCTAATCAAGCTTTATTTATACAACATATTGTGTTCTATTTCTGTAGTAGTGGCTGAGTGGTGTGGTGGTTATATAGACCAGTCTATGTGTTATATATCTATAGTAGTGGTGTGGTGGTTATATAGACCAGTCTATGTGTTATATATCTATAGTAGTGGTGTGGTGGTTATATAGACCAGTCTATGTGTTATATATCTATAGTAGTGTTGTGGTGGTTGTATAGATCAGTCTATGTGTTATATATCTGTAGTAGTGGCTGAGTGGTGTGGTGGTTATATAGACCAGTCTATGTGTTATATATCTATAGTAGTGGATGAGTGGTGTGGTGGTTATATAGATCAGTCTGTGTTATATTTCTATAGTAGTGGATGAGTGGTGTGGTGGTTATATAGATCAGTCTGTGTTATATTTCTATAGTAGTGGATAGGTGGTGTGGTGGTTATATAGATCAGTCTGTGTTATATTTCTATAGTAGTGGATGAGTGGTGTGGTGGTTATATAGACCAGTCTATGTGTTATATATCTATAGTAGTGTTGTGGTGGTTGTATAGATCAGTCTATGTGTTCTATATCTATAGTAGTGCCTGAGTGGTGTGGTGGTTATATAGATCAGTCTATGTGTTATATTTCTATAGTAGTGGCTGAGTGATGTGGTGGTTATATAGATCAGTCTATGTGTTATAATTCTATAGTAGTGGATGAGTGGTGTTGTGGTTGTATAGATCAGTCTATATGTTATATTTCTATAGTAGTGGATGAGTGGTGTGGGGGCTGTGTAGATCAGTCTATATGTTATATTTCTATAGTAGTGGATGAGTGGTGTGGTGGTTATATAGATCAGTCTATGTGTTATATTTCTATAGTAGTGGATGAGTGGTGTGGTGGTTGTATAGATCAGTCTTGTTATTCCTGAGCTATAAGAACAGACCAGATTGGGTGATGGGATTAAAACCAGCTGGATCCTAAGATCACAACCAGCCCAAACAGCTGGCAGGGACAGGGCCTCTCAGCAGGGTGCGTGTGGACCGACTGACTGCATTACTGCAGCAGAAGCACACTTTAACAGGCTTTTAGGGCCAAGAGGGAAATTAAGGTGATATTTTAGAGCCAAGAGCCAGCCTCTTGATACATGCTGAAAATATAAGATGTGTCACTGTCATGCATTAGACCTGCTTAAGATGTCATTAGATGGAACTATAGTCACCATCATCTGATCCTGATACTCATCTTGCAAAAAAACAACTATCGTAGTTATGTAAACTGACACATTAGTTGTACTTTATCTTGAGATATTACTTATATCGAAAGGCATTCAAAAGGCATTTCACCTAAATAAAAACCAAATATATTTTTTTACTTCAGTCAAAAAAACAAGAACTGAGTCATATTTTATCTTAATATGTGTCTGAACAGTATTACAGTTTCTCTCTCTGAAAAAGTCCTATAGCTTTCTGTCTGTCTACTATCTACCCTGAAAAGACTCCCGAAGCTTTTCCAATACGACCCCCCCCCCCCCAAAACAAGACAATAAATAATTAAAAAGAACACTGAAACAAACACACACGCAAACAGTAGAAAGAAAGAAAAATACTGTAGAGAAATCTCTCTCTACTTCTGTCATCTGCTGCCTGGCTTGACGCTCCCTGAGAGGCGAGCGGCAGAGGGAGGGAGAGAGAGAGAGAAAGAGAGCTAGAGAGAGAGAGCTGGAGAGAGAGAGAGAGAGAGCTAGAGAGAGAGAGAGCTAGAGAGAGAGAGAAAGAGAGCTAGAGAGAGAGAGAGAGCTAGAGAGAGAGAGAGAGAGAGAGCTAGAGAGAGAGAGAGAGAGAGAGCTAGAGAGCTAGAGAGAGAGAGAGAGAGAGCTAGAGAGAGAGAGAGAGAGAGAGAGAGAGAGAGAGCTAGAGAGAGAGAGAGAGAGAGAGAGAGAGAGAGCTAGAGAGAGAGAGAGCTAGAGAGAGAGAGAGAGAGCTAGAGAGAGAGAGAGCTAGAGAGAGAGAGAGAGAGAGAGCTAGAGAGAGAGAGAGAGAGAGAGAGAGAGAGATAGAGAGAAAGAGAGAGAGAGAGAGAGAGAAAGAGAGCTAGAGAGAGAGAGAGAGAGAGAAAGAGAGCTAGAGAGAGAGAGAGAGCTAGAGAGAGAGAGAGAGATAGAGAGCTAGAGAGAGAGAGAGCTAGAGAGAGAGAGAGAGATAGAGAGAGAGATAGAGAGAAAGAGAGAGAGAGAGAGGAGAGATTATGTTTAAGCTAAATGGAGCACTTACATTTTTTTATTTTTTTAATCCTGCAGCTAGGCCTAATCTAATTTCATCCTCCACAATGCATTTCATTTTTATGCTGGCTCCACATGGGATTATAGTGGTACTGCGATGGGTTTTTGTAGGCCATTTGACAGCAGAGCCAGACAAGCCAGAGAAGCATCTGTGGAGATGTGTAGTATAGTGTGTTGTGTGTGTGTGTGTGTTCAGAGACAGACAAAAGATCATCATGGGTTTGATCTCAGCATTGGGAGGTTTTATGGGGCCGTAAGCATGCCAAACATACACCAAATATGCATCATGTGTTGTTACAGTGGTCGTCATCCCTATGAAGGGGACAGAAGTGTACGATGTTGTTATGAAGGGGACAGAAGTGTATGATGTTGTTATAGTGGTCGTCATCCCTATGAAGGGGACAGAAGTGTATGATGATGTTATGAAGGGGACAGAAGTGTATGATGTTGTTATGAAGGGGACAGAAGTGTATGATGTTGTTATGAAGGGGACAGAAGTGTATGATGTTGTTATGAAGGGGACAGAAGTGTTTAATGATGTTATGAAGGGGACAGAAGTGTTTAATGATGTTATGAAGGGGCAGAAGTGTATGATGTTGTTATGAAGGGGGCAGAAGTGTATGATGTTGTTATGAAGGGGACAGAAGTGTTTAATGATGTTATGAAGGGGACAGAAGTGTTTAATGTTGTTATAGTGGTCGTCATCCCTATGAAGGGGACAGAAGTGTATGATGTTGTTATGAATGGGACAGAAGTGTATGATGTTGTTATGAAGGGGACAGAAGTGTATGATGTTGTTATGAAGGGGGCAGAAGTGTATGATGTTGTTATGAAGGGGACAGAAGTGTCTAATGATGTTATGAAGGGGACAGAAGTGTATGATGTTGTTATGCAGGGGGCAGAAGTGTTTAATGTTGTTATAGTGGTCGTCATCCCTATGAGGGGGACAGAAGTGTATGATGTTGTTTTGAAGGGGACAGAAGTGTATGATGTTGTTTTGAAGGGGACAGAAGTGTATGATGTTGTTATGAAGGGGACAGAAGTGTTTCATGTTGTTATAGTGGTCATCATCCCTATGAAGGTGGAAAGCTTCAAGTTCCTTGGCGTACACATCACTGACAAACTGAAATGGTCCACCCACGGCAGCTGCACCGACCGCAAACGCAGGGCTCTCCAGATGGTGGTGTGGTCTGCCCAACGCAACACCGGGGGCAAACTACCTGCCCTCCAGGACACCTACAGCAGCCGATGTCACAGGAAGGCCAAAAAGATCATCAAGGACAACAACCACCTGAGCCACTGCCTGTTCACCCCGCTATCATCCAGAAGGCGAGGTCAGTACAGGTGCATCAACGCTGGGACCGAGAGACTGAAAAACAGCTTCTATCTCAAGGACATCAGACTGTTAAATATTCATCACATTAGAGGCTGCTGCTCTATATACATAGACTTGAAATCACTGGCCACTTTAATAAATGGAACACTAGTCACTTTAATAATGGTAACATATTTTGCATTACTCATCTCATATGTACACACTGTATTCTATTCTACTGTCTCTTAGTCTATGCATTACTCATCTCATATGTATATACTGTATTCTATTCTACTGTCTCTTAGTCTATGCATTACTCATCTCATATGTACACACTGTATTCTATTCTACTGTCTCTTAGTCTATGTATTACTCATCTCATATGTATATACTGTATTCTATTCTACTGTCTCTTAGTCTATGCATTACTCATCTCATATGTATATACTGTATTCTATTCTACTGTCTCTTAGTCTATGCATTACTCATCTCATATGTATATACTGTATCCTATTCTACTGTATCTTAGTCTATGCATTACTCATCTCATATGTATATACTGTATTCTATTCTACTGTATCTTAGTCTATGCATTACTCATCTCATATGTATATACTGTATTCTATTGTACTGTATCTTAGTCTATGCATTACTCATCTCATATGTATATACTGTATTCTATTGTACTGTATCTTAGTCTATGCATTACTCATCTCATATGTATATACTGTATTCTATTCTACTGTATCTTAGTCTATGCATTACTCATCTCATATGTATATACTGTATTCTATTCTACTGTATCTTAGTCTATGCATTACTCATCTCATATGTATATACTGTATTCTATTCTACTGTATCTTAGTCTATGCATTACTCATCTCATATGTATATACTGTATTCTATTCTACTGTCTCTTAGTCTATGCATTACTCATCTCATATGTATATACTGTATTCTATCCTACTGTATCTTAGTCTATGCATTACTCATCTCATATGTATATACTGTATTCTATCCTACTGTATCTTAGTCTATGCATTACTCATCTCATATGTATATACTATATTCTATTCTACTGTATCTTAGTCTATGCATTACTCATCTCATATGTAAATACTATATTCTATTCTACTGTATCGTAGTCTATGCCGCTCTGACGTTGCTCATCCTTATATTTATATATTCTTAATTCCCTTCCTTTACTTAGATTTGTGTGTATTGGGTATTTGTTGTGCAAATGATTAGATATTACTGCACTGTCAGAGCTAGAAACACAAGCATTTTGCTACACCCGCAATAACATCTGCTAATCACATGTATGTGACCAATACAATTAGATGTGTATCCTGTATTGTTTTCGCGTTCCCAGCCCACCTGGAATTCAAGGTACGCTAAAGAAAAAAACTCAAATTATTCAACAGATTTCTAATCGTATCTGAACCCAGGTCAGGTGTTAGCAAGCCTACTTTTTAACCATCCCTTTTAAAAGACAAAAGAGTCAACGCAGTGTCCTCATTAAACTCCTCATTGGTGCGGCAGGGTAGCCTAGTGGTTAGAGAGTTGGACTAGTAACCGGAAGGTTGCAAGTTGAGCTGACAAGGTACAAATCTGTTGTTCTGCCCCCTTAACAAGGTAGTTAACCCACTGTTCCTAGGCCGTCATTGAAAATAAGAATGTGTTCTTTAACTGACTTGCCTGGTTAAATAAAGGTAACATAAAATAAATAAAACAAAGCCCAGAGAAAAATCGAAATAAAATTAAAATAAAAAACCTTGTGACCTTTTCGTGACCCATTCACCAGGTCTTCAATGTGTGTCTCAGTTGGTAGAGGATGACGCTTACAAACGTCAGGGTTCTGGGTTCGTTTCCCACAGAGGGGGACCCCAGTAAAAAAAAAAAAAAAATATGTATGCGCTCTGGAGCATCTGCTAATGGATTACAATGTCCTGCCCAAGGCAGACCCTAAGCACGACAGAAGGCTTCTACCTCAAGGTTTAATGTCTACTGAAGAGCTTTGCCACATAAAGGGTTAGGTGAGGTCATTGAGCTCTTAGCGAGATGCTCTCAGATGATACAGATTTAGACTTTCACTGGTTGTTAAGCAGATGACAAAAAAAGACAATACCTGCTTGTTCCTAAGCTGGGGCTCGTGCTGCGACAACACAGTGCAGTAGAAGCCACTCACAAAGACTGTCATGTTAAACACAGACAGTAATGATAAATACAGACTAATGTTAAATACAGACGGTAATGTTAAATACAGACAGTAATGTTAAATACAGACAGTAATGTCTACTAATGTTAAATACAGACAGTAATGTTAAATACAGACTAATGTGAAATACAGACAGTAATGTTAAATACAGACTAATGTGAAATACAGACTAATGTTAAATACAGACTAATGTTAAATACAGACGAATGTTTAACACAGACAGTAATGTTAAATACAGACTAATGTTAAATAAAGACTAATGTTAAATACAGACTAATGTTAAATACAGACAGTAATGTTAAATACAGACTAATGTTAAATACAGACTAATGTGAAATACAGACTAATGTTAAATACAGACAGTAATGTTAAATACAGACTAATGTGAAATACAGACAGTAAAGTTTAACACAGACAGTAATGTTTAACACAGACAGTAATGTTAAATACAGACAGTAATGTGAAATACAGACTAATGTTAAATACAGACTAATGTTAAATACAGACAGTAATGTTTAACACAGACAGTAATGTTAAATACAGACAGTAATGTTAAATACAGACAGAGATGTTTAACAGACAGTAATGTTAAATACAGACAGAGATGTTTAACAGACAGTAAGGTTAAATACAGATAGTAATGTTTAACACAGACAGTAATGTTTAACACAGACAGTCATGTTTAACACAGAGAGTAATGTTAAATACAGACAGAGATGTTTAACAGACAGTAATGTTAAATACAGACAGTAATGTTAAATACAGACAGAGATGTTTAACAGACAGTAATGTTAAATACTGACAGTAATGTCTACTAATGTTAAATACAGACAGTAATGTTAAATACAGACTAATGTGAAATACAGACAGTAATGTTAAATACAGACTAATGTGAAATACAGACTAATGTTAAATACAGACTAATGTTAAATACAGACGAATGTTTAACACAGACAGTAATGTTAAATACAGACTAATGTTAAATAAAGACTAATGTTAAATACAGACTAATGTTAAATACAGACAGTAATGTTAAATACAGACTAATGTTAAATACAGACTAATGTGAAATACAGACTAATGTTAAATACAGACAGTAATGTTAAATACAGACTAATGTGAAATACAGACAGTAAAGTTTAACACAGACAGTAATGTTTAACACAGACAGTAATGTTAAATACAGACAGTAATGTGAAATACAGACTAATGTTAAATACAGACTAATGTTAAATACAGACAGTAATGTTTAACACAGACAGTAATGTTAAATACAGACAGTAATGTTAAATACAGACAGAGATGTTTAACAGACAGTAATGTTAAATACAGACAGAGATGTTTAACAGACAGTAAGGTTAAATACAGATAGTAATGTTTAACACAGACAGTAATGTTTAACACAGACAGTCATGTTTAACACAGAGAGTAATGTTAAATACAGACAGAGATGTTTAACAGACAGTAATGTTAAATACAGACAGAGATGTTTAACAGACAGTAATGTTAAATACAGACAGAGATGTTTAACAGACAGTAATGTTAAATACAGACTGTAAAATTGAACACAGACAGTAATGTGAAACAGACAGTAGTAATGTTAAACGCAGACAGAAATAATTAACACAGACAGTAATGTTAAATACAGACTAATGTTAAATACAGACAGTAATGTTAAATACAGACTAATGTTAATTACAGACTAATGTTAAATACAGACTAATGTTAAATACAGACTAATGTTAAATACAGACAGTAATGTTAAATACAGACTAATGTTAAATACAGACTAATGTTAAACACAGACAGTAATGTTCAACACAGACAGTAATGCTGAACACAGATGGCAATGTTTGACACAGATAGTAATGTTAAACGCAGACAGTAGTAATGTTATACACAGACTGTAATGTTTAATAATTAACACAGACAATAATATGAAATACAGACAGTAATGCTAAACACAGACAGTAATGTTAAACACAGACAGTAATGCTAAACACAGACAGTAATGTTAAACACAGACAGTAATGTGTAACACAGACAGTAATGCTAAACACAGACAGTAATGTTAAACACAGACAGCAATGTGTAACACAGACAGTAATGTTAAACACAGACAGTAATGTTAAACACAGACAGTAATGTGTAACACAGACAGTAATGCTAAACACAGACAGTAATGTTTAACACAGACAGTAATGTGAAATACAAACAATAATGTTTAACACAGACAGTATTGATAAACACAGACAGTATTGTTAAATACAGACAGTAATGATAAACACAGACAGTATTGTTAAATACAGACAGTAATGTGGAATACAGACAGTAATGTGGAATACAGACAGTAATGATAAATACAGACAATAATGTTTAACACAGACAGTAATGATAAATACAAACAGTAATGTTTAACACAGACAGTAATGATAAACACAGACAGTATTGTTAAATACAGACAGTAATGTTCAGATGCGTGGTTGACAAGTTGCCGTAATGAGATAGCTAGCCTCGGTTCTTGGGTTAGCTGAGGTTTGACACACTGCAGTGCACAGCACAAAAAATACCATTATTTAATGAACTGTTGCTGTTCTTGGGAAAGCATAAGCCAAGGACAATTTTAAATCACTTGTAAATATGTGTTTTTAACAGCAGTTTCCTAATCCTTGTTATTCTTCATGAGTAATTACCGTTGTACTACAGGACCAAGCAAATAAACTCACAATGTCATCAAATCTCAGAACATTGTACACTCTGCATTGTAAAATGTCCATTCCAGTAAAATCCCACTGTGTTCCCATCACAGCCTCCAACCGGCCTCGTTTTAAAACACAGTGTTGGAGGTGAGCTGGCCGTCACGCTCCACTGAGCACATTTCCCCTGACAAATGGAGGAGAGAGAGCACAAAACGAGTTGTTCTCTCGCACTCAAGGGGCTAGCTAGCTAATGGATGCCGCCTTGCTTCTGTTGTGTGTGTGTGTGTGTGTGTGTGTGTGTGTGTGTGTGTGTGTGTGTGTGTGTGTGTGTGTGTGTGTGTGTGTGTGTGTGTGTGTGTGTGTGTGTGTGTGTGTGTGTGTGTGTGTGTGTGTGTGTGTGTGTGTGTGTGTTTGTGCGTGCCTGCGTCCGTGGTGTGTGTGTGCACCCAGGGGGTTGAGCAGCAGGTTAAAACTGTTTATACAGTGATAAAACGATGTACTGTCAGATAACACTATGTAGTGAGTCAATATTTGACCAGTGGGGGGACAAGAATACGAGACGAGCTGGTAGTCAGGCAGGATGCTATTAAGCCTGCATGTATCACAGCACCTTACTTCCTCCCACTGTCAGACCTGCATTCCTCAGTCTCACAGCATTACCAGGCAAGGTGCGTGTGTGTCAACGTGTGCGTGTGTGTGTGTGTGTTTCAACGTGTGTGTGTTTCAACGTGTGTGTCAAAGCATGTGTGTGTGTGTGTTTGTGTGTCAACGTATGTATGTTTGTGTGTCAAAGCGTGTGTGTTTGTCTGTGTGTGTGTGTGTCAACGTGTGTGTGTTGCTGTGTGTGTGTGTGTCAACGTGTGTGTGTGTGTGTGTTCTCTTCTGGTGTAACTATTACATCTACATCAAATCAGGCTGCTGATGGGAGGACGGCTCATAGTAATGTCTGGAACGGAGTCAATGGAACGGCCTGAAACACCTGGTTTACAGGGATTCCATACCGTTCCACTGATTCCGCCCCAGCCATTACCACGAGCCTGTGCCACCAACCTCCTGTGATGTCCATACCGTTCCACTGATTCCGCCCCAGCCATTACCACGAGCCTGTGCCACCAACCTCCTGTGGTCTACACAGTTTATTAGGTGCACCGATCTAGCACTGGGTCGAACCACAGTTTGCCTCCAGAACGACCTGAATTTTCAGGGCATGGATTTAACTGACTTTTTATGTTTGTTTTTTTTACAATTCCATGCTGTTCCATGCTGACGCGTCGCAGATTGGAGGCGCTTCTACTTGTTTTTAGCTTATAGACGTGGAACCCTGTGTGGCAACAGCCCGTACGTGACAAGGATGGACGAGCTGCAGCATACTATCCCACATGTATTCTACATCGAGAACAGACTTGTCCCATTAATCAATGGAAACAATATCCACTACTTCTACTCTCTGATACAGTATATCACTACTTCTACTCTCTGATACAGTATATCACTACTTCTACTCTCTGATGCAGTATATCACTACTTCTACTCTCTCTGATACACTACATCACTACTTCTAATCTCTCTGATGCAGTATATCACTACTTCTACTCTCTCTGATACACTACATCACTACTTCTAATCTCTCTGATGCAGTACATCACTACTTCTACTCTCTGATGAAGTGTATCACTACTTCTACTCTCTGATGCAGTATATCACTACTTCTACTCTCTCTCTGATACAGTATATCACTACTTCTACTCTCTCTGATGCAGTATATCACTACTTCTACAGTCTCTGATACAGTATATCACTACTTCTACTCTCTGATGCAGTATATCACTACTTCTACTCTCTCTGATGCAGTACATCACTACTTCTACTCTCTGATGCAGTATATCACTACTTCTACTCTCTCTGATGCAGTGTATCACTACTTCTACTCTCTGATGCAGTATATCACTACTTCTACTCTCTCTCTGATACAGTATATCACTACTTCTACTCTCTCTCTGATACAGTATATCACTACTTCTACTCTCTCTCTGATACAGTATATCACTACTTCTACTCTCTGATGTAGTATATCCACTAAATTCAATACAATTGCATTTGTCACATGCTTGTTAAACAACAGGTGAAATGCGTTCTCATAGTTCCTTTTCCAACAATGTGCAAAGTGTGTAGTCAACAGCGTATATAGTAGGCAGTAGAATTAGCATATATGGTGAGTGTGAAAGTGTGTGTATGTTTGTGTGTGTGTGTGTGTGTGTGTGTGTGTGTGTGTGTGTGTTTGTGTGGCATCAGTATTAATGTGTGTGTGTGTGTGTGTGCGCGTACGTGCGTGTGTGCGTGTCTGTCTCTGTATCTGTGTGTGTATCAGGGTAAGTACATAGAGTCCAGTGTGTGTGTTTATAGAGTCAGGAGAGCTTGTAGTGACTTCCTTACCATTTGACCATAACCACTGTCTGAAGCAGGGTTGTTTCCCACTCGTACAGTACACAATTAAAGTTCCAAGCTGCAAAAAGCAATCATGGGAGAACCAGGGAACAAACAAACAAAATAAATCTATTTTTGTCTTTAGATCTAACAAAAAAAACTTTCCGATCAACTTTAATATTATTATATAAATATATAAATATTAATATATCATATTTTATATTATGTTATCAAAAGACTAAAAAAAAAAAAAAATGACTATACCGCTACTACATCTAGCTAGAACTCCTCCCACTGAAGGCCCAGCATCCTCCATTTATCTTGTGACTTGCCACAGTACAATGAATTGGCAATAGGGGGAGCCATATTCTAAGAGACACTGACACAAATAATAAACAACAAAAATATAAATTCAACATCCTGAAATAAAAATATCCCAGAAATGTTCCATATTTAAAAAAAAAAAGCTTATTTCTCTCAAATGTTGTGCAAGTGAGCATTTCTCAATTGGCAACATAATCCACCCTCCTGACAGGTGTTGCATATCAATAATTTGATTAAATAGCATAATCATTACACAGGTGCACCTTGTGCTTGAGACAATAAAAAAGCTCTAAAATTTGCAGTTTTTGCGGTTTTTGTCACACAATTCAATACCACAGATGTCTCAAGTGTTAAGGGGGTGTACAATTGCCACACTGACTGCCGGGATGTTCACCATGGCATTGTGTGGGCGAGTGGTTTGTTGATGTCAACGTTGTGACCAGAGTGCCCCCATCGTGGAAATGGGGTTATGGTATGGGCAGGTATAAGCTATGGACATCAAACACAATTGCATTTTATCGATGGCAATTTGAATGCACAGAGATACCGTGACAAGGCCCATTGTCGTGCCATTCATCCTCCGCCATCACGTCATGATAATGCACGGCCCATTTCGCAAGGATCTGTACACAATTCGTGGAAGCTTCCATGGTCTGCATCCTCACCAGACATGTCAACCATCGAGCATGTTTGGGATGGTCTGGATCGTCGTGTTCCAGTTCCCGCCAAAATCCAGCAACTTCGCACAGACATTGAAGAGGAGTGGGACATCATTCCACAGGCCACAATCAACAGCCTGATTAACATTATGCGAAGGAGATGTATCGCGCTGCATGAGGCAAATGGTGGTCACACCAGATATTGACTGGTTTTCAGATTTCTTTTAAAGTGTCTGTGTCCAACAGATGCATATCCCAGTCATGTGAAATCCATAGATTAGGACCTAATGAATTAATTTAATATGAATGATTTCCTGATATGAACTGTAAATCTTTGAAATTGTTGCATGTTGAGTTTATATTTTTGTTCAGTGTAGTCAATCAGGTAAGGATCATAAATCATAAGTACACATGATTTTATCTATTTTTTAATTTATTTTTTAATTTATTTTAAATTTATATATATATATATATTTTTAATGTATTTTTTAGTGGAATCCACTTGTTTAGTTTTGTCTCATCGCTACAACTCCCATACGGAGAGACGAAGGTTGAAAGTCATGAGTCCTCCAATACACAACCCAACCAAGCCGCACTGCTTCTTAACACAGCGCGCTTCTTAACACAGCGCGCATCCAACCCGGAAGCCAGCTGCACCAATGTGTCGGTGGAAACACCGTGCACCTGGCAACCTTGGTTAGCGCGCACTGCGCCTGGCCCGACACAGGAGTCGCTGGTGGGCAATGAGACAAGGACTAGTAACCGAAAGGTTGCAAGATCGTATCCCCAAGCTGACAAGGTAAAAATCTGTCATTCTGCCCCTGAACAAGGCAGTTCCTGAACAGTTCCCACTGTTCCTAGGCCGTCATTGAAAATAAGAATGTGTTAACTGACTGAGAGAGGAGGAGGAGGAGTCTCACAGAGGAGGAGGAGGAGTCTCACAGTGGAGGAGGAGGAGTCTCACGCCTAGTAAGACAAAGGTAAAAAAGAAAATGCATGAGAGCACCAGCTGTTGTAATCACACTCTCCTTAGCAAGACCTTTTTAAACAAGACCATCTTCACTGACCTGTAATACCTACATGTTTCAAGCAGACCAACATAGTCCCTGTGCCCCAAAAAACAAAGGTAACCTGACTGCCCTGTAGCACCAACATCAGTAGCCATGAAGTGCTTTGAAAGCTGGGCTTGGCTGTCAACACCATCATCCTGCATACCACCCGAACAGATCTACAGATGATGCACTCCACACTGCCCTTTCCCACCTGGACAAAAGGTACACCTATGTGAGAATGCTGTTCATTGACTACAGCTCAGCGTTCAACACCATAGTGCCCTCAAAGCTCATCACTAAGCTAAGGACCCTGGGACTAAACACCTCCCTCTGCAACTGGATCCTGGACTTCCCGACAGGCTGCCCCCAGGTGGTAAGGGTAGGCAACAACACATCTGCCACGTTGATCCTCAACACAGGGGCCCGTCAGGGGTGCATGCTTAGTCCCCTCCTGTACTCCCTGTTCACCCACGACTGCACGACTCCAACACCATCATTACGTTTGCTGATGACACAATGGTGGTAGGCCTGATCACAGACAAACGCTGAGACGACCTATAGGGAGGAGGTCAGAGAACTGGCAGTGTGGTGTGGATAACAACCTCTCCCTCAATGTGAGCAATACAAAGGATATGATCTTGGAATACAGGAAAAGACGGGCCGAAAACGTCCCGAGAGTTTTAAGATCCTTGGTGTCCACATCACCAACGTACTATCATGGTCCAAACACACCAAGACAGTCGTGAAGAGGGTAAGACGACACCTTTTCCCTTCTCGAGACTGAAAAGATTTGACGTGGGTCCCCAGATATTCAAAAAGTTACACAGCTGCACCATTGAGAGCATCCTGACCGGTTGCTATGGTAACTGCTCGTTATCCGACCGTGAGGCACTACAGAGGGAAGTGCATACAGCCAAGACATCCAGGACCTCTATACTAGGCAGAGGAAGGCCTAAAATATTTTCAAAGACCCAAGTCATAGACTGTTCTCTCTGGTACCTTACGGCAAGTGGTACCGGAGTGCCAAGTCATAGACTGTTCTCTCTGCTACCTTACGGCAAATGGTACCGGAGTGCCAAGTCATAGACTGTTCTCTCTGCTACCTTACGGCAAGTGGTACCGGAGTGCCAAGTCATAGACTGTTCTCTCTGCTACCTTACGGCAAGTGGTACCGGAGTGCCAAGTCATAGACTGTTCTCTCTGCTACCTTACGGCAAGTGGTACCGGAGTGCCAAGTCATAGACTGTTCTCTCTGCTACCTTACGGCAAGTGGTACCGGAGTGCCAAGTCATAGACTGTTCTCTCTGCTACCTTACGGCAAGTGGTACCGGAGTGCCAAATCATAGACTGTTCTCTCTGCTACCTTACGGCAAGTGGTACCGGAGTGCCAAGTCATAGACTGTTCTCTAAGTCTAGGTCCAAGAGGATCCTTAACAGCTTGTACTCCCATAAGACTGCTGGATGAATGAATCAAATGGCCACCGGACTATTTACATTCACACCCCACTATTTACATTGTTGTTTAAGGGCTTGTAAGTAAGCATTTTCACGGCACATCTGACAAATAAAAAGTGATTTTGATTTGATTGTACAATATTTGCACATAATTCTTTCAAAAAATCCTCCAAACTCTGTCAAGTTGGTTGTTGATCATTTCTTAACAGCCATTCTCAAGTCTTGCCAAAGTTTTTCAAGACAATTTCAGTCAGAGGGCACAGGAACATTGAGGGTCGTCTTAGTAAGGAACTCTAGTCCATTCGGAAAGCAATCAGAACCCTTACACTTTTCACACATTTTGCTACGTTACAGCCTTATTCTAAAATGTATTAAAATACATTTTCCCCCCTCCACATCAGTCTAAACACCATACCCCGCAATGACAAAGCAAAAATAGGTATTTAGATTGCGCTCTTCTCATTGCGCTCTTCATCAACATCAAGTCCATCTGAGCAGAAACAAACTGCAAAAGTCCAAATAATGTTTTTTTCAATTCAGCATTGATGTTGTTTTCACTCTATTTAGTGACGCAGTCCAGTGACCAGGCATAGACTGTGTCCCAAATGACAGCCTATTCCCTATATAGTGCACTACTTTTGATCAGATCTGTGTTGCAGGCATACATCCCTCGCCAGGCTGAAGAGGGAGAGACTCATGAGTCATCGACGTGGAGGCTAGCCCAATAACATTATGAGACATTTATAGATGGATAAACAGCACAATCTCAAACACTGCCATTCAAAAAAAGGTCACCCATTGTAGGAGAGAATGAAAGCTATGGGAGAGGAGAATTTAAAAAAAATGTATAGGTAGGTTATTTACAGCGATTTAAAGTCTACTCACTTCTCAGTCTTACAATAGAGTAGATTGCCTAACATGCAGTGACTTTATATCAGGTTCTAGAAACATGAAAGCAGTATAGTATGTTATCATGAATTATAGTATGTCATCGTGAATTATAGTATGTCATCGTGAATTATAGTATGTCATCGTGAATTATAGTATGTCATCGTGAATTATAGTATGTCATCATGAATTATAGTATGTCATCGTGAATTATAGTATGTCATCATGAATTATAGTATGTCATCATGAATTATAGTATGTCATCGTGAATTATAGTATGTCATCATGAATTATAGGACTCTATTATTTATTTTATTTACATAAATTAAATTCAATATTCCTAAGAAATATTCCTAGAAGGAATAACAGTCATCTGATTCATCAGATTCATATTTTTTTTTTAGGGGAGATTTCCATTCCCACAAACACCTTATTTTGAACAGCCTGAGACTCCTCCTCCTCTGTGAGACTCCTCCTCCTCTGTGAGACTCCTCCTCCTCTGTGAGACTCCTCCTCCTCTGTGAGACTCCTCCTCCTCTGTGAGGCCCCTCCTCCTCAGCCACACTCTGAGACTCCTCCTCCTCTGTGAGACTCCTCCTCCTCTGTGAGACTCCTCCTCCTCTGTGAGACTCCTCCTCCTCTGTGAGACTCCTCCTCCTCAGCCACACTCTGAGACACACGCGTTCAAGACGGGAGACGGCTCCCAATACCCAATAACAGTTTGAGAATATTGAAAGGGAAATGTGTTAGTGTGTGGTTGCTATTCGCCATGTGGCAGGTCACTGGATGATTCTGCCTGACAACACAAACCTGCTCATACCGGGGCAAGTGACAAAAAAGAAATGAAGAACTTGTCGGAGTAGTGGGGTGCGCGCACGTACACACACACAGCTGTCCAACCTTGTCATCTCGGGCATGGTGGGGTCACTTTATTATAAAATGTAAAAACCCAGTCAGTTTTATTTAATCAGCTGAAAGGGCAAAGTGTTTCCACATCATTAATCAAGTGCTCTTTCTCCCAGGGGGTTCAGTGTGCTCCATGCACCACACACACACACACACACACACATACTCTATCACGCACGCGCGCGTACACACACACACACGCTATCACGCACGCGCGCACACACACATACTCTATCACGCGCGCGTACGTACACACACACACACACGCTATCACGCACGCGCGCACACACACACATACTCTATCACGCGCGCGTACGTACACACACACGATATCACGCACGCACACACACATACCTTATCATGCACGTGCGCGTACACACACACACACACACACACACACGCGCTATCACACACACACACGCACGCGCTATCACGCACGCACACACACACACGTGTACGCATACACACACGCACGCACTAGCAAACACATGCACAACAGCACACACACACACACACGCTATTACGCACACGCAAGCACACGCTATCACGCACACGCACACAAACAAACAAACACGCCCAACAGCATGCTCACACACACACACACACACACATGCTCACAATACACCTGTTATTAGGAGAACAAAGCAGAGGAGGAGGAGGAGTCTCAGAGAGGAGGAGGAGGAGTCTCACAGAGGAGGAGGAGTCTCACAGAGGAGGTCTGAGTCTCACAGAGGAGGAGGAGGAGTCTCACAGAGGAGGAGGAGTCTCACAGAGGAGGAGAAGGAGGAGTCTCACAGAGGAGGAGAAGGAGGAGTCTCAGAGAGGAGGAGGAGGAGTCTCACAGAGGAGGAGGAGGAGGAGTCTCACAGAGGAGGAGGAGTCACAGAGAGAGCCAATGGTTTCCCAACTGGGAATTTAATTTGAATTTACCCACTCACCACAGGAAGCATCATTTGAATTGAATTGTAATTAAAGGAAGAGGAATTTCATTCGACAAAAAAATATATATATTTTTTTTTTACAATCACTTTGGCAATAATTTCAGAACCTTGTGGTCCTTTTTCTGAACTCAAAATGGTCATCACTTGTAACACAGGCTGTCCAATGTTCAAAACATTGCATGGTGTATTCACATCTTTAAAGAAACCTTGCACTTACAAAATCATTGGTTCAAATAACTCATTTATCATGAAATACCATAGGAACACACAAGATACCAATAGTTTCAGTGTGTAGTTGTTCGTACAATCATTAAATATTGTGTAGTTGTTCGTACAATCATTAAATATTGTAGTACAAAATATGTGATACATGTTTCATTATGGTACTACACGTAAATACGTCACTGTAAAAGGACTAGTAGAGAGAATACTACAGACTCAGCGGAATCAATCTGAAATGTTTTGATGAAATACAATAAAATCACAACATAGGTTTCTTTGAATCAAAGCAAAAACGACAGTAAAACAACGGCAGTGTTCCTCACCTGGCTTAACGGCAGTGTTCCTCACCTGGCTTAACGGCAGTGTTCCTCACCTGGCTTAATGTAAAACAACGGCAGTGTTCCTCACCTGGCTTAATGTAAAACAACGGCAGTGTTCCTCACCTGGCTTAACGGCAGTGTTCCTCACCTGGCTTAATGTAAAACAACGGCAGTGTTCCTCACCTGGCTTAATGTAAAACAACGGCAGTGTTCCTCACCTGGCTTAACGGCAGTGTTCCTCACCTGGCTTAACGGCAGTGTTCCTCACCTGGCTTAACGGCAGTGTTCCTCACCTGACTTAACGGCAGTGTTCCTCACCTGGCTTAACGGCAGTGTTCCTCACCTGGCTTAACGGCAGTGTTCCTCACCTGGCTTAACGGCAGTGTTCCTCACCTGACTTAACGGCAGTGTTCCTCACCTGGCTTAACGGCAGTGTTCCTCACCTGGCTTAACGGCAGTGTTCCTCACCTGGCTTAACGGCAGTGTTCCTCACCTGGCTTAACGGCAGTGTTCCTCACCTGGCTTAATGGCAGTGTTCCTCACCTGGCTTAATGTAAAACAACGGCAGTGTTCCTCACCTGGCTTAATGTAAAACAACGGCAGTGTTCCTCACCTGGCTTAATGTAAAACAACGGCAGTGTTCCTCACCTGGCTTAACGGCAGTGTTCCTCACCTGGCTTAACGGCAGTGTTCCTCACCTGGCTTAACGGCAGTGTTCCTCACCTGGCTTAATGGCAGTGTTCCTCACCTGGCTTAACGGCAGTGTTCCTCACCTGGCTTAACGGCAGTGTTCCTCACCTGGCTTAACGGCAGTGTTCCTCACCTGGCTTAATGTAAAAGTTCAACAAAAGTATGGATTTGAGTCTTTGAATCTTTTTTTTAATCTTCGGGCGAATCCAGGCCTGACGCTGGTCTGCCGTGATGTCACTGCACGCGTCATCCATGGACTGGTTGATCTTCTGAGATTTGGTTGAATCATTCTAGCTGCCTCAGTCATTGTCATGATTTACGATATGGTCTACAACTATTGCTCGGATTTCATTGAACACTCTTTGCTGTTGCTGCCGCTGTCTTGGTCCATGGCCTTGTCCTCTACCACGTCCCCCCACAACTCTAAATGAGGCCCATGACAACCTCTCAGAAGGGCTGCTTGTCCTCTACCATTCCTTTAACCATTGTGGTACGAGTATATAGTGAACTGAGTGGTATGCACCTGCAACAACTTAGTGATAACATAAAACACATTATCAAGCATTACATACATATTATCCAGATACTGACTGTTAGCACTTGGTGGCTTATAAAACTTCTTAGGGATCAAATCCCGTTAACGGGATTGATTTGACAAACGCCAGTGAAATTGCAGGGTGCAAATTCAAATAACAGATATCTCATAATTAAAATTCCAAGTATTATACACCATTTTAAAGATAAACTTTTTGTTAATCCAACCACAGTGTCCGATTTCAAAAAGACCTTATGGCAAAAGCAGAACATATCATTATGATAGGTCAGTGCCTAGTCACAAAAAACCCCCAGACATTTTCATTTCAAATTAATCACTGACCTTTTATGATCTTCATCAGATGGCACTCATAGGACTTCATGTTACACAATACATGTGTGTTTTGTTCGATAAAGTTCATATACAAAAATCTCAGTTTACATTGGCTCGTTATGTTTTGCATCCGGTGAATTTGCAGAGCCACATCAATTTACAGAAATACTCATCATAAACGTTGATGAAAGATACAAATGTTATACCCAGGATAAAAGATAAACGTCTCCTTAATGCAAAAGCTGTGTAACATTTCAAAAAAGCTTTACGTCGAAAGCACACCATGCAATAATCTAAGTACAGCACTCAGCCACCAAAACAAGCCATACAGATACCCGCCAAGTTGTGGAGTCAACAAAAGTCATAAATAGCATTATAAATATTCACTTACCTTTGATGATCTTCATCGGAACGCACTCCCAGGAATCACAGTTCCACAATAAATATTTGTTTTGTTCAACAAAGTCCATCTTTATGTCATCAGCAATCCATATCATCAGCAATACATATCATCAGCAATCCATATCATCAGCAATACATATCATCAGCAATACATATCATCAGCAATACATATCATCAGCAATACATATCATCAGCAATACATATCATCAGCAATACATATCATCAGCAATACATATCATCAGCAATACAAGTTTTATATACGTAATTGGCTTGAACACAATTAGTCACAGGACCTAGGAGATACACTGTCTGCTGAGTCACAGGACCTAGGAGATACACTGTCTGCTGAGTCACAGGACCTAGGAGATGCAGTGTCTGCTGAGTCACAGGACCTAGGAGATACACTGTCTGCTGAGTCACAGGACCTAGGAGATACACTGTCTGCTGAGTCACAGGACCTAGGAGATACACTGTCTGCTGAGTCACAGGACCTAGGAGATACACTGTCTGCTGAGTCACAGGACCTAGGAGATGCAGTGTCTGCTGAGTCACAGGACCTAGGAGATACACTGTCTGCTGAGTCACAGGACCTAGGAGATACACTGTCTGCTGAGTCACAGGACCTAGGAGATACACTGTCTGCTGAGTCACAGGACCTAGGAGATGCACTGTCTGCTGAGTCACAGGACCTAGGAGATACACTGTCTGCTGAGTCACAGGACCTAGGAGATACACTGTCTGCTGAGTCACAGGACCTAGGAGATACACTGTCTGCTGAGTCACAGGACCTAGGAGATACACTGTCTGCTGAGTCACAGGACCTAGGAGATGCACTGTCTGCTGAGTCACAGGACCTAGGAGATACACTGTCTGCTGAGTCACAGGACCTAGGAGATACACTGTCTGCTGAGTCACAGGACCTAGGAGATGCAGTGTCTGCTGAGTCACAGGACCTAGGAGATACACTGTCTGCTGAGTCACAGGACCTAGGAGATACACTGTCTGCTGAGTCACAGGACCTAGGAGATACACT
This sequence comes from Oncorhynchus kisutch, assembly GCF_002021735.2. Taxonomy (NCBI): domain Eukaryota; kingdom Metazoa; phylum Chordata; class Actinopteri; order Salmoniformes; family Salmonidae; genus Oncorhynchus; species Oncorhynchus kisutch. The sequence goes on along the minus strand of NC_034176.2, from coordinate 3,649,718 downwards.
GTCTGCTGAGTCACAGGAGTTAGGAGATGCACTGTCTGCTGAGTCACAGGACCTAGGAGAGGCAGTGTCTGCTGAGTCACAGGACCTAGGAGATGCAGTGTCTGCTGAGTCACAGGAGTTAGGAGATACACTGTCTGCTGAGTCACAGGACCTAGGAGATAAACTGTCTGCTGAGTCACAGGACCTAGGAGATGCACTGTCTGCTGAGTCACAGGACCTAGGAGATGCAGTGTCTGCTGAGTCACAGGACCTAGGAGATACACTGTCTGCTGAGTCACAGGACCTAGGAGATGCAGTGTCTGCTGAGTCACAGGACCTAGGAGATACACTGTCTGCTGAGTCACAGGACCTAGGAGATACACTGTCTGCTGAGTCACAGGACCTAGGAGATACACTGTCTGCTGAGTCACAGGACCTAGGAGATATACTGTCTGCTGAGTCACAGGACCTAGGAGATGCAGTGTCTGCTGAGTCACAGGACCTAGGAGATACACTGTCTGCTGAGTCACAGGACCTAGGAGATACACTGTCTGCTGAGTCACAGGACCTAGGAGATACACTGTCTGCTGAGTCACAGGAGTTAGGAGATGCACTGTCTGCTGAGTCACAGGACCTAGGAGAGGCAGTGTCTGCTGAGTCACAGGACCTAGGAGATGCAGTGTCTGCTGAGTCACAGGAGTTAGGAGATACACTGTCTGCTGAGTCACAGGACCTAGGAGATAAACTGTCTGCTGAGTCACAGGACCTAGGAGATGCACTGTCTGCTGAGTCACAGGACCTAGGAGATGCAGTGTCTGCTGAGTCACAGGACCTAGGAGATACACTGTCTGCTGAGTCACAGGACCTAGGAGATGCAGTGTCTGCTGAGTCACAGGACCTAGGAGATACACTGTCTGCTGAGTCACAGGACCTAGGAGATACACTGTCTGCTGAGTCACAGGACCTAGGAGATACACTGTCTGCTGAGTCACAGGACCTAGGAGATGCAGTGTCTGCTGAGTCACAGGACCTAGGAGATACACTGTCTGCTGAGTCACAGGAGTTAGGAGATGCACTGTCTGCTGAGTCACAGGACCTAGGAGAGGCAGTGTCTGCTGAGTCACAGGAGTTAGGAGATGCACTGTCTGCTGAGTCACAGGACCTAGGAGAGGCAGTGTCTGCTGAGTCACAGGACCTAGGAGATGCAGTGTCTGCTGAGTCACAGGACCTAGGAGATACACTGTCTGCTGAGTCACAGGAGTTAGGAGATGCACTGTCTGCTGAGTCACAGGACCTAGGAGAGGCAGTGTCTGCTGAGTCACAGGACCTAGGAGATGCAGTGTCTGCTGAGTCACAGGAGTTAGGAGATACACTGTCTGCTGAGTCACAGGACCTAGGAGATAAACTGTCTGCTGAGTCACAGGACCTAGGAGATGCACTGTCTGCTGAGTCACAGGACCTAGGAGATAAACTGTCTGCTGAGTCACAGGACCTAGGAGATACACTGCCTGCTCAGTGACAGTGTTTTTTTTAGGGATGTGAAGGGATGTGAATTTCTAAAATCCATCCGCCTCATGCTGTCATAGAAATCTATTTCATATGACCGTTTTACATACTGTACCCAACGGGAATAGAAAACACTTTTGGCTAAATACACTTGTTCCTCTCACTAAGCCTACTCGTGCTCATGCAGAGATGATTTACTTAAAGCGTCACTCAAGAGTCCACCATAATTTGACCGGAAATCACACTTTTTATACTTTATATATTAAATACCAAATTCCTAATTTTCTAAATGAAGACTTTATTCTCTCCAATATATATTTTACATTGTTAGATAAACTGCAGGTATATCCAGGATTAGTTCTTCATAACTTGATGGGTATTTTTAAGACTATATTATTCATTCATTTGATTGTCATATACTAAAAGGCAAGCCCTTTTACTATTAGTGTAAAATATTGTGATCACTTTTTTGTGTCCTGTCTGTATCCCTATCCAACCTTTTTTAAAGTATACGGTTCACAGCGATTATGTCAATAAACAGATGAGGGGGTTGGATATCTCCTGAATGGATTGGTGGATTGGACTCCCTGGTGTTTGGCAATATTGAGATGGCTTTATACACTTCTGGGATTGGATTGGCACCAGCTTGGGAGGCCTTCAACTGCATCCCAAATCGCACTCTATTCCCTATGTTACTACTATGGCGTTTGACCACAGTGCACTATATAGGGAATAGGGTGCCATTTGGAACGTGTTTGGCTATTAAATCTGTCCAGTAAGGTTGAAGGGGAGGTGATGAGAGGAGTGTTTATTAACAGTGCATATAAACACATTATGACACATGTATTACATTTCTTCACTTGTACATGTTGAATTGGGTAGGTGCTATAATCTAAACTCAACGTTGCCGTAACTGAGTCACGCACATACATGCAGTACCGTGGGGGCGGAGAACAAACCCCGAGACGCTGCTGTACATTGGATGCACCAAGATCAGAACTCCATCATAAAGCCATCATAAAGCCATCATACCGCCATCATAAAGCCATCATAAAGCCATCATAACTCCATCATAAAGATATCCTATAGCCATCATAAAGACATCCTATAGCCATCATAAAGCCAGCATACCGCCATCATAAAGCCATCATACCGCCATCATGACGCCATCATAATGCCATCATAAAGACATCCTATAGCCATCATAAAGCCAGCATAATGCCATCATAAAGCCATCATAAAGCCATCATAACGCCATCATAAAGCCATCATAAAGCCATCCTATCATAAACCCATCATAAAGCCATCATAAAGCCAACATAAAGCCATTATAAAGCCATCATAACTCCATCATAAAGCCATCATAATGCCATCATAATGCCATCATAAAGCTATCATAACTCCAACATAAAGCCATTACAACTCCATCATAAAGCAATCATAAAGCCATCATAACGCCATCATAAAGCCATCATAAAGCCATCATAACGACATCATAAAGCCATCATAAAGCCATCATAAAGCAATCATAAAGCCATCATAACGACATCATAATGCCATCATAAAGCCATCATAACGACATCATAACGCCATCATAAAGCCATCATAATGCCATCATAAAGCCATCATAAAGCCATCATAACGCCATCATAAAGCCATCATAAAGCCATCCTATCATAAACCCATCATAAAGCCATCATAAAGCCAACATAAAGCCATTATAAAGCCATCATAACTCCATCATAAAGCCATCATAATGCCATCATAATGCCATCATAAAGCTATCATAACTCCAACATAAAGCCATTACAACTCCATCATAAAGCAATCATAAAGCCATCATAACGCCATCATAAAGCCATCATAACGACATCATAAAGCCATCATAAAGCCATCATAACGACATCATAAAGCCATCATAAAGCCATCATAAAGCAATCATAAAGCCATCATAACGACATCATAAAGCCATCATAAAGCCATCATAACGACATCATAACGCCATCATAAAGCCATCATAACGACATCATAACGCCATCATAACTCCATCATAAAGCCATCATAACGCCATCATAACGGAGCATTACAGTGCTAAAAAACTGTTTCTCTGTTTATTTTTAGATTTTTTTAATGCATACTATTGCCTCAGCAGTTCTCTCCTTAATTCCGTGTAATGTTTTGTGCTCAGCGCCCCCCCCCCCCCCCCTCACCACACCTCGCTCCCCCGCTCTGTACTTCTGAACAATACACACATTATAGATTTTGCACAGAGCGTGTGGTACAAATTGCACACAATGGTAATCAATAAACTGTATGCCGTTGTCGCATACTCTGCTGACCCATCTCCATAGGACTTGTGCTATATGCTTTTCACACCGTAGCACAAACAGTTAGATGAAACAATTTAATTTGGGCTTATCACAATCACCATGTTGACGTTAAAATTAGAGAATATCGTGAAGGAAATAGTTACATCTAGAATATTCTATAGTGAAGGTGTTGCATATTGAAAGAAAGTCAATGCTGTGGCAGCACACAGAACCGCCTCACTCCTTTCCTTTTCATTCTAACTTGTCCTATTGAGATAGAAACCAGACAGCAGCCCTTGATTGTCAATGAAAGCAAAGCGCCGGCCTCTCTCTCTCTCTCTCCCTCTCTCTCTCCCTTAATTTGAATCCTTATTTTCTCTCTCATTATAAGAATACAGCAGGTGGTAGGTGGAGAATATTGCAGTTAAATAAAGCTTCATTTCACAGCTACAATGGTTCACAAAGCCAAGACATTGTGCCTGTTGTTTAGTTTAGTGTAACATCCTAAGTGCTGATGTTCTGCTTCAGGCATTATGATGGCTTTATGATGGCGTTATGATGGCGTTATGATGACTTTATGATGGCGTTATGATGGCTTTATGATGGCTTTATGATGGCTTTATAACGGCTTTATGATGGCGTTATGATGGCGTTATGTTGGCTTTATGATGGCTTTATGATGGCGCTATGATGGCTTTATGATGGCTTTATGATGGCGTTATGATGACTTTATGATGGCTTTATGATGGCGTTATGATGGCTTTATGATGGCTTTATGATGGCTTTATAACGGCTTTATGATGGCGTTATGATGGCTTTATGATGGCGTTATGATGGCTTTATGATGGCGTTATGATGGCTTTATGATGGCTTTATGATGGCATTATGATGGCTTTATGATGGCTTTATGATGGCGTTAGGATGGCTTTATGATGGCGTTAGGATGGCGTTAGGATGGCGTAATGCTGGCTTTATGCTGGCATTATGATGGCGGTATGATGGCGTTATGATGGCGGTATGATGGTGTAATGCTGGCGTTAAGATGGCTTTATGATGGCTTGATGATGGCTTTTAAGGATGGTGTTGTGATGGCTTTATGATGGTGGTATCATTAACACATGCGCTCAATGCCAGGATCTGTATTCAACACAATACAGCAACAAGCAGGGCCTGTATTCTACACAATACAGTATGTAGCAGGGCCTGTATTCTACATTATACAGTGTGTAGCAGGGCCTCTATTCTACACCATACAGTATGTAGCAGGGCCTGTATTCTACACCATACAGTATGTAGCAGGGCCTGTATTCTACACCATACAGTATGTAGCAGGGCCTGTATTCTACACCATGCAGTATGTAGCAGGGCCTGTATTCTACACCATACAGTATGTAGCAGGGCCTGTATTCTACACCATACAGTATGTAGCAGGGCCTGTATTCTACACCATACAGTATATAGCAGGGCATGTATTCTACACCATACAGTATGTAGCAGGGCCTGTATTCTACACCATACAGTATGTAGCAGGGCCTGTATTCTACACCATACAGTATGTAGCAGGGCCTGTATTCTATATGACTCAGTATGTAGCAGGGCCTGTATTCTACACCATACAGTATGTAGCAGGGCCTGTATTCTACACCATACAGTATGTAGCAGGGCCTGTATTCTACACCATACAGTATGTAGCAGGGCCTGTATTCTACACCATACAGTATGTAGCAGGGCCTGTATTCTACACCATACAGTATGTAGCAGGGCCTGTATTCTACACCATACAGTATGTAGCAGGGCCATTATTCTACATCATATAGTACAAATCCTAACAAGGTAAAAAATCTGTCGTTCTGCCCCTGAACAAGGCAGTTAACCCACTGTCCAACACTAGATTTGTACCTTGTCAGCTCGGGGATTTGCACTTGCAACCTTTTGGTTACTAGTCCAACACTTTAACCACTAGGCTACCCTGCCACCCCAGGTTATAGGTTTGAGGACTGGGCATATTGAAGGTTATGGGCATATTGAAGGTTATTGAAGGTTATCGGTTTGAGGACTGGGCATATTGAAGGTTATAGGTTTGAGGACTGGGCATATTGAAGGTTATAGGTTTGAGGACTGGGCATATTTGTCACGAGTCCGACCGAGGGTGTTTCCCCTTCCCGGGCGGGTGGCGCTCGGCGGTCGTCGTCACCGGCCTATTAGCTGCCACTGATTGTTTTTCCTCCCCCTCCTTGTATGTTTAGTGGTAGCACCTGTGTATGGTTAATTACATTTTGATTCCCTGTGTTTGGGAACGTAACTTTTGTGAGCACACTGTGGTGCGTTGGTGCTATTAAAAGACGCACAGCATTGAACTCTCTGTCTCCTGCATTTGACTCCACACCCACGACACCCGGAGCATTACAGAATCCCGCACCTATCAAATTGAATGGAGTCAGCAAGAGCAGCAGCCAACCCTCTCCCATCGATGGAGGAACGGGTTCTCCACCACACCACCGTCCTCCATCGGATCGGATCCGCGATGGATCAAGTGATGGAGAGAATGGACAGATGGGAGAGGAGTGGTCTCCTCTCTCCACCTTCGGCACCCACGGTTCCGGACTCCCCATCTCCCGACTCCAGCACCCTCCGTCTGACGCTACCGAAGGCTAATGATGGAGCGGCGGCGGGTTGCCAGGGGTTTCTGCTTCAGCTGGAGCTATACCTGGCCACCATCAGACCCACTCCCTCAGTAGCAGAGAGGGTGAGTGTCCTCATCTCCTGCCTCACGGGTTGTGCTCTGGAGTGGGCGAACGCAGTCTGGAATGGCCCAGACTCAGCGCCGGAGCACTATCCAGAGTTTTCCCGCCGCTTCCGTGCCGTGTTTGATCACCCTCTAGACGGCCGAGTGGTGGGAGAACGACTATTTCATCTCAGGCAGGAGAGGAGGAGCGCCCAGGATTACGCGCTGGAGTTCCGGACCTTGGCAGCCGGATCTGGGTGGAACGACAGGGCCCTTATGGACCACTACAGGTGTAGTCTCCGAGAGGACGTCCGCCGGGAGTTAGCGTGTCGGGACACCACTCTGTCACTGGATCAGCTGATTGACATGTCCATTCGACTGGATAATCTGCTGGCTGCCCGCGGGCGTTCAGAGAGGGTCCTGTGCGTTCCACCACCCAGCCCCTCCGCTCCCATTCCGATGGAGTTGGGAGGGGCTGCGCCGAGGGGTACCGGAGGAGGAGGCCTTCCCTGCACCAACCGTGGTCGGAGAGGACACACGTCTGATCGGTGCTGGGGGGTCCGTCTGGGAGTAGAGATGGCAGGCGGAACGCTTCTCGGTCATCCCAGGTGAGTCAGCATCAAACTCACCCAGAACCCCCTGTTGGCCACATGTTTGTCTTAACTTTTTTCCTTCACTTTTTTCCCTCTTCCCAGCATAGGGCGCTAGTCGATTCAGGCGCAGCTGGGAACTTTATGGATCGCGGACTCGCCCTTAAGTTAGGGGTTCCGCTGGTGCCGATAGATTCTCCTTTCCCCGTCCACTCCCTAGATAGCCGGCCATTAGGGTCAGGGATGGTCAGGGAGACCACGGTCCCACTGGACATGGTGACGCAGGGGAATCATAGGGAGCGTATCAGTTTCTTTATTATTGATTCGCCTGCGTTTCCAGTGGTGCTGGGGACTCCCTGGCTGGCCCGGCACAATCCTAACATTTCGTGGGACAGGGGGTTCTCCAGGGGTGGTCAGAGGAGTGTTCTGGAAGGTGTTTGGGAGTTTCCATCGGTGCCACGTCGGTGGAGAGTCCAGACCAGGGTTCCACGGTGTGCATTCCCCCCGAGTATGCCGATTTGGCAATCGCTTTCAGTAAAGTGAAAGCGACTAAATTACCACCTTATCGACCGGGAAGGGATTGTACGATAGATCTCCAGGTAGACGCTGCGCTTCCCAAGAGTCATGTGTACCCGCTGTCCCAGGAGGAGACGTGGGCAATGGAGACATATGTCACGGAGTCGCTGGGACAGGGGTACATTCGGCCCTCCATTTCACCCGTCTCCTCGAGTTTCTTTTTTGTGAGGAAAAAGGAGGGAGGTTTGCGTCCGTGTATCGATTATAGAGGTCTAAACGCCATCACAGTGGGGTATAGTTACCCTCTACCTCTCATCGCTACGGCGGTGGAATCGTTCCACGGAGCGCAGTTCTTCACAAAACTGGATCTCAGGAGCGCGTATAGTCTGGTGCGTATTCGGAAGGGAGACGAGTGGAAAACCGCATTTAGTACTACATCAGGCCACTATGAGTACCTCGTCATGCCGTATGGGTTAAAAAATGCTCCAGCCGTTTTTCAATCCTTTGTAGACGAGATTCTCAGGGACCTGTGCGGGCAGGGAGTGGTTGTTTATATCGATGACATTCTGATCTACTCGGCCACTCACGCGCAAGGTGCTTGGTAGACTGCTGGAGCATGACCTATACGTCAAGGCTGAGAAATGCGTGTTCTCTAAACGAGCCGTCTCTTTTCTGGGATATCGCATTTCCACCTCGGGGGTAGTGATGGAGGGTGACCGCATTAGGGCCGTGCGTATTTGGCCGACTCTCCGACCAAGGTAAAGGAGGTGCAGCGGTTTTTGGGTTTTGCCAACTACTACCGGAGGTTTATCCGGGGTTTTGGCCAGATAGCGGCTCCCATCACGTCACTGCTGAAGGGGGGCCCGGTGCGGTTGCAGTGGTCAGCAGAGGCGGACGGAGCATTCAACAAGTTGAAGGTGCTGTTCACTGATGCGCCCGTGTTGGCGCATCCGGACCCCTCTCTAGCATTCATAGTGGAGGTGGACGCGTCCGAGGCTGGGGTGGGTGCCGTGCTATCACAGCGCTCGGGTACGCCACCAAAACTCCGCCCCTGCGCTTTCTTCTCAAGGAAGCTCAGCCCAGCGGAGCGTAACTATGATGTGGGGGACCGGGAGTTGCTAGCGGTGGTTAGAGCTCTGAAGGTGTGGAGACACTGGCTTGAGGGGGCTAAGCACCCCTTTCTCATCTGGACCGACCACCAGAATCTGGAGTATATTCGGGCAGCTAGGAGACTTAACCCACGTCAGGCAAGGTGGGCCATCTTCTTCAACAGGTTCCGGTTTACTTTGTCTTATAGACCGGGCTCCCAGAACGTAAAGGCTGACGCACTGTCCCGCCTTTATGACACGGAGGATGGGTCCACCGAACCTACTCCCATCCCTCCCGCCTCAAAGCTGGTAGCCCCAGTGGTATGGGAGGTGGACTTGGACATCGAGCGGGCGTTACGGGCTGAACCCGCGCCTCCTCAGTGTCCAGCGGGGCGAAGGTACGTGCCGCTTGGTGTTCGGGACAAACTGATTCGGTGGGCTCACGTCCTACCCTCTTCGGGTCACCCTGGGGTGACGAGGACAGTGGGGAGCCTTCAGGGGAGCTATTGGTTGCCTACGTTGGCTAAGGACGTTAAGGGTTATGTCTCCTCCTGTTCAGTGTGCGCTCAGAGTAAGGCTCCTAGGCACCTTCCTAGAGGGAAGCTACAACCCCTCCCCGTTCCACAACGGCCATGGTCACATCTGTCCATAGATTTCCTGACCGATCTTTCGCCGTCTCAGGGGAACACCACGGTTCTAGTGATTGTGGATCGGTTCCCTAAGTCCTGCCGTCTCCTCCCGTTGCCCGGTATCCCTACAGCCCTACAGACTGCGGAGGCGTTATTCACCCATGTCTTTCGGCACTACGGGGTGCCGGAGGACATCGTTTCTGATCGGGGCCCCCAATTCACGTCTCGGGTATGGAGAGCGTTCATGGAACGCTTGAGGGTCTCTGTCAGCCTGACCTCCGGTTATCACCCCGAGAGTAATGGGCAGGTGGAGAGAGTGAACCAGGAGGTGGGTAGGTTTCTGCGGTCGTATTGCCAGGATCGGCCAGGGGAGTGGGCACGATACATTCCCTGGGCTGAAATGGCTCAGAACTCACTACGCCACTCCTCTACAAACGTGTCCCCTTTTCAGTGTGTGTTGGGGTACCAGCCGGTCCTGGCACCATGGCATCCGAGCCAGACCGAGGATCCTGCGGTGGAGGAATGGGTACAGCGCTCCAAGGAGACCTGGAGGGCCGTCCAGGACTCTCTACGACAAGCGAGTGGACGGCAGAAGAGGAGTGCTGACCGCCACCGCAGTGAGGCCCCCGTGTTTGTACCGGGGGACAGGGTCTGGCTCTCGACCCGAAACCTACCTCTCCGCTTGCCCTGCCGGAAGCTGGGTCCGCAGTGTGTAAGGCCCTTTAATGTCCTGAGGAGAATAAACAAGGTGTGTTATCGATTACAACTCCCTTCCTATTATCGTATTAACCCCTCATTTCATGTGTCTCTCCTCAGGCCGGTGGTAGCTGGTCCCCTGCAGGACAGTGAGGTGCCGGAGGTCCCCCCCCCCCCCCTCTGGACATCGAGGGGACCCCGGCGTACACGATCCGGGCCATTCTGGACTCAAGACGCCGGGTAAGGGGCCTGCAGTACCTCGTGGACTGGGAGGGGTACGGTCCGGAGGAGAGGTGCTGGGTACCGGTGGGGGACATCTTGGATCCCTCCATGTTGAGGGATTTCCATCGCCTCCATCCGGATCGCCCTGCACCTCGTCCTCCGGGGCGACCTCGAGGCCGGTGTCGGCGCGCTGCGGGAGCCGCATGTCAGGGGGGGGGGGGTACTATCACGAGTCCGACCGAGGGTGTTTCCCCTTCCCGGGCGGGTGGCGCTCGGCGGTCGTCGTCACTGGCCTATTAGCTGCCACTGATTGTTTTTCCTCCCCCTCCTTGTATGTATGTAGCAGGGCCATTATTCTACATCATACAGTACAAATCCTAACAAGGTAAAAAATCTGTCGTTCTGCCCCTGAACAAGGCAGTTAACCCACTGTCCAACACTAGATTTGTACCTTGTCAGCTCGGGGATTTGCACTTGCAACCTTTTGGTTACTAGTCCAACACTTTAACCACTAGGCTACCCTGCCACCCCAGGTTATAGGTTTGAGGACTGGGCATATTGAAGGTTATGGGCATATTGAAGGTTATTGAAGGTTATCGGTTTGAGGACTGGGCATATTGAAGGTTATAGGTTTGAGGACTGGGCATATTGAAGGTTATAGGTTTGAGGACTGGGCATATTTGTCACGAGTCCGACCGAGGGTGTTTCCCCTTCCCGGGCGGGTGGCGCTCGGCGGTCGTCGTCACCGGCCTATTAGCTGCCACTGATTGTTTTTCCTCCCCCTCCTTGTATGTTTAGTGGTAGCACCTGTGTATGGTTAATTAGTTTGTCTTTATTAGACAGCCGGCCCGCCTGGTTGTTGTGCGGGATTATTTCAATGTAACCTTCGGCTCTGTTGTAGAGGTACGTGTTTGTGCCTGGTCGTGATTTGTTCCATTGTACATTTTGATTCCCTGTGTTTGGGAACGTAACTTTTGTGAGCACCCTGTGGTGCGTTGGTGCTATTAAAAGACGCACAGCATTGAACTCTCTGTCTCCTGCATTTGACTCCACACCCACGACACCCGGAGCATTACAATATTGAAGGTTATACGTTTGAGAACTGGGCATATTGAAGGTTATAGGTTTGAGGACTGGGCATATTGAATGTTATAGGTTTGAGGACTGGGCATATTGAAGGTTATAGGTTTGAGGACTGGGCATATTGAAGGCTATAGGTTTGAGGACTGGGCATATTAAAGGTTATCGGTTTGAGGACTGGGCATATTGAAGGTTATAGGTTTGACGTAGCAGTGTAAATACAATACACAAGTCAAATGAAAAAGTCAGTAAGTCATTGTAACTCTGACAAGTGTTTTGGTGATGTCTTTAAACCAAGCTCCTCTTGAGCGTCAAACATCAGCAGCAACGCCGGACGTTTAATGACTGTCTATCTGTGTTCCAAATTGAACCCTATTCACTATGGGACTCTGGTCAAGAGTAATGCACTATGTAGGGAACAGGGTGCCATTTGGAATGCACCCAGACAATCTTTTTAATGACATGGGAGCGATCAAACACTTCGAAGTGACCAAACGTTTAACCCAGATCTCACAGGGTATATCCTACTCAATACAGGCCAAGTGCGGACTAATTGAAAATGTACTTAATTATGGAAATTGCCATCTGAGAAATCAAGCACAGTTCTCTGTCCCAAATGATTTTCTATTCCCTATGTAGTACACTACTTCTGACTAGATCCATGTATAGGGAATAGGATGTCATGTGAGACGTTGTCCAGATGTTCACTTGGATCTCATCTGGAGCACCCAGCGCTACTACATTAATAAAGATGGAGTAAGTCTCACTGCTTCTGGCTCCAGTTGAATAGGTCTCACTGCATCTGGTTCTAGTTGAATAGGTCTCACTGCGTCTGGCTCCTGTTGAATAGATCTCACTGCGTCTGGGTCTCAATGCGTCTGGCTCCAGTTTAATAGGTCTCACTGTGTCTGGCTCCTGTTGAATAGGTCTCACTGCATTTGGTTCCAGTTGAATTAGTCTAACTGAGACTGGCTCCTGTTGAATAGGTCTCACTGCGTCTGGCTCCTGTTGAATAGGTCTCACTGCGTCTGGCTCCTGTTGAATATGTCTCACTGCGTCTGGCTCCTGTTGAATAGGTCTCACTGCATCTGGCTCCTGTTGAATAGGTCTCACTGCATCTGGCTCCTGTTGAATAGGTCTCACTGCATCTGGCTCCTGTTGAATAGGTCTCACTGCATCTGGGTCTCACTGCATCTGGCTCCTGTTGAATAGGTCTCACTGCATCTGGCTCCTGTTGAATAGGTCTCACTGCATCTGGCTCCTGTTGAATAGGTCTCACTGCATCTGGGTCTCACTGCGTCTGGCTCCTGTTGAATAGGTCTCACTGCATCTGGCTCCTGTTGAATAGGTCTCACTGCGTCTGGGTCTCAATGCGTCTGGCTCCAGTTGAATAGGTCTCACTGCGTCTGGCTCCTGTTGAATAGGTCTCACTGCGTCTGGCTCCAGTTGAATAGGACTCACTGCGTCTGGCTCCTGTTGAATAGATCTCACTGCGTCTGGCTCATGTTGAACCAATTTACAACTAGTGACTCATGGCCCATCATCTCTCTAACTTCATGCACTGGAAAAATCCAGGAGATGTTCATCATAATAAAAAACTCATGCCAACAGTTTTATCTGAGAGCATGAATGAGTATGCCGACCTCCCAAAGTCCAGCACTACTACCGCCCTGGCTGACAGCTACACAGTTCATAAAATCCACACCGATGAGGGTGTTACTTGCAAACATGTCACATTAAAAAAAAATCTAATCACAGACTAAGATGCAGTAGAATAGTATAGAAAAAAGTAGATACATATGAGATGAGTAATGCCAGATATGTAAACATTATTAAGTGACTAGTGTTCCATTCCTTAAAGTGGCCAGTGATTCCTAGTATATGCCTATAGGCAGCAGCCTCTAATGTGCTAGTGGCGGCTGATTAACAGTCTGATGGCCTTGAGATAGAAGCTGTTTTTCAGTCTCTCAGTCCCAGCTTTGATGCACCTGTACTGACCTCGCCTTCTGGATGATAGTGGGGTTAACAGGCAGTGGCTCGGGTAGTTGATGTCCTTGATGATCTTTTTGGCCTTCTTGTGACATTGGGTACTGTAGGTGTCCTGGAGGGCAGGTAGATTGCCCCCGGTGAAGCGTTGGGATGGTCAAGGGCAGTCAGGTCTGGAGTGAACCAAGGGCTATATCTGTTCTAAGTTCAGCATTTTTTGAACGGGGCATGCTTATCTAAGATGGTGAGGAAATTACTTTTAAGGAATGACCATGCATTCTCTACTGAGGTCAATATCCTTCCAGGATACCTGGGCCAGGTCGATTAGAAAGGCCTGCTTGCAGAAGTGTTTTAGGGAGTGTTTGACAGTGATGAGTTCGCGGCTGGGGCCAACAGATAAACAAAAAGTAAACAGAATGGAGTACCGTGATTAATAGACAGTCCAGCAGGCATCCACTATGTAGCCAAGTGATCATAGGGGCAGCAATAGATGGAACAGGGAAGCCGCGGATTAATCGCTACTTCACTAGCACGCGGGCGACACAGCGTTTAAAGTTAGTAGCCTGGGGCTAGTAGGAGTGTCAGCTCCGACGGAGGCCGGTTGAAGGCACAGCGGATGGAGTATTCTTCGGCAGACCAGTCATGGTGGTGCGGCGGGGCGCCGTGTCGAGAGAGAATCCAAGCCAGATGGCGAAAGAGGTTGTAGTAATTCAGTTTGCTAGCCTGGAGATGCGCCTGGCTCACGTCTAACTGGTGCTAGCTTCGGGGCAGGGGCATTAGCCACTATAGCCACTCGGTAGCAGCGGTGATCCGGTGCCAAGGTCCAGAACTTACGGCAAGGATCCGGTGGAGTAGTGGGTTCTAGCCGTGTTTGGGTGGAGTCCGGGTGAACAACTGAGTAGGCCGGGAGGTGGGCCTCAGGGATAGCATCGGTACTAGGTAACTCAGGGTGAACAACTGAGTAGGCCGGGAGGTGGGCCTCAGGGATAGCATCGGTACTAGGTAACTCAGTGGGTGCTAGCTAGCTGTGAAGATTAGGAGTAATTGTCCAGGGTTTACGTCAGGAATCCTGTGTTGTAGTGGAGAGACAGTCCGATACTGGTAGGCTGGTGAGTATTATCCAGGCTAAAAAAAGGGCTGGTATCTGTGCAGAAGGTAAAGACTGCTAGCAGTGGCTAACAATGACTAAATAGCTTGTAGCTAATTAGCTGGTTAGCTTCTGATGGTTAGGTGGTTCTTGCTATGAGGTCTACAAATACAAAATAATAGCGGTTCCGTATCACATTGGGTGAGGTAGGTTACCCGAAGGTATAATTGAATTAAAATTGAAAAGAGATTGAAAATCAAATTGAAATAGATACAAAAGAAGATGAAAAATACAAAAGTACACGAGAGGACGAACAAAACATGTCGGTACTGCTACGCCATTTTGGATCAGAGTGTTCAGTTACCTTTGCCTTCTTGGGTATAGAAACAATGGTGGCCATCTTGAAGCCTGCGGGGACAGCAGACTGGGATAGGGAGAGATTGAATATGCCCGTAAACACTCCAGCCAGCTGATCTGCGCATGTTCTGATGCAGCTAGTGATGCCATCTTGGCCTGGCAGCCTTGTGAGGGTTAACACGTTTAAATGTTTTACTCATGTCGGCCACGGAGAAGGAGAGCCCACAGTCCTTGGTAGCTGGCAGCGTTGTTGGTACTGTGTTATCCTTGCATGAGCAAGATGTCGGTCTCTGCAACGTGGCTGGTTTTCCTTTTGTAGTCAGTGCTTGTCTGTAGTCCCAGCCACATACTTCTCGTGTCTGAGCCGTTGAATTGTGACTCCACTTTATCTCTGTTCTGACGTTTAGCTTGTTTTGATTGGCTTACGGAGTGAATAACTACACTGTTTATATTCTGCCAAATTACCAGTCACCTTTCCATGGTTAAAGGCGGTGGTTCGCGATTTTAGTTTCGCGCGAATGCTAGACCACACAAAGCTCCTGCAACATCTGTTTGACATTGAACTGTGTCCCAGGTTACTAGCCTGGCTCCACAGCTATACCACAGGAAGGAGGTAGATGGTGATGGTTACTAGCCTGGCTCCACAGCTATACCACAGGAAGGAGGTAGATGGTGATGGTTACTAGCCTGGCTCCACCACAGGAAGGAGGTAGAGGGTGATGGTTACTAGCCTGGCTCCACAGCTATACCACAGGAAGGAGGTAGATGGTGATGGTTACTAGCCTGGCTCCACAGCTATACCACAGGAAGGAGGTAGAGGGTGATGGTTACTAGCCTGGCTCCACAGCTATACCACAGGAAGGAGGTAGATGGTGATGGTTACTAGCCTGGCTCCACCACAGGAAGGAGGTAGAGGGTGATGGTTACTAGCCTGGCTCCACAGCTATACCACAGGAAGGAGGTAGATGGTGATGGTTACTAGCCTGGCTCCACCACAGGAAGGAGGTAGATGGTGATGGTTACTAGCCTGGCTCCACAGCTATACCACAGGAAGGAGGTAGATGGTGATGGTTGCTAGCCTGGCTCCACAGCTATACCACAGGAAGGAGGTAGAGGGTGATGGTTACTAGCCTGGCTCCACCACAGGAAGGAGGTAGAGGGTGATGGTTACTAGCCTGGCTCCACAGCTATACCACAGGAAGGAGGTAGATGGTGATGGTTACTAGCCTGGCTCCACAGCTATACCACAGGAAGGAGGTAGATGGTGATGGTTACTAGCCTGGCTCCACCACAGGAAGGAGGTAGAGGGTGATGGTTACTAGCCTGGCTCCACAGCTATACCACAGGAAGGAGGTAGATGGTGATGGTTACTAGCCTGGCTCCACCACAGGAAGAAGGTAGAGGGTGATGGTTACTAGCCTGGCTCCACAGCTATACCACAGGAAGGAGGTAGATGGTGATGGTTACTAGCCTGGCTCCAACACAGGAAGGAGGTAGAGGGTGATGGTTACTAGCCTGGCTCCACAGCTATACCACAGGAAGGAGGTAGATGGTAATGGTTACTAGCATGGCTCCACCACAGGAAGGAGGTAGAGAGTGATGGTTACTAGCCTGGCTCCACCACAGGAAGGAGGTAGAGGGTGATGGTTACTAGCCTGGCTCCACCACAGGAAGGAGGTAGAGGGTGATGGTTACTAGCCTGGCTCCACCACAGGAAGGAGGTAGAGGGTGATGGTTACTAGCCTGGCTCCACCACAGGAAGGAGGTAGAGAGTGATGGTTACTAGCCTGGCTCCACCATAGTAAGGAGGTAGAGGGTGATGGTTACTAGCCTGGCTCCACCACAGGAAGGAGGTAGAGGGTGATGGTTACTAGCCTGGCTCCACCACAGGAAGGAGGTAGAGGGTGATGGTTACTAGCCTGGCTCCACCATAGTAAGGAGGTAGAGGGTGATGGTTACTAGCCTGGCTCCACCACAGGAAGGAGGTAGAGGGTGATGGTTACTAGCCTGGCTCCACCATAGTAAGGAGGTAGAGGGTGATGGTTACTAGCCTGGCTCCACCACAGGAAGGAGGTAGAGGGTGATGGTTACTAGCCTGGCTCCACCACAGGAAGGAGGTAGAGGGTGATGGTTACTAGCCTGGCTCCACAGCTATACCACAGGAAGGAGGTAGATGGTGATGGTTACTAGCCTGGCTCCACCACAGGAAGGAGGTAGAGGGTGATGGTTACTAGCCTGGCTATACCACAGGAAGGAGGTAGATGGTGATGGTTACTAGCCTGGCTCCACAGCTATACCACAGGAAGGAGGTAGATGGTGATGGTTACTAGCCTGGCGCCACCACAGGATGGAGGTAGAGGGTGATGGTTACTAGCCTGGCTCCACCACGGGAAGGAGGTAGAGGGTGATGGTTACTAGCCTGGCTCCACCATAGTAAGGAGGTAGAGGGTGATGGTTACTAGCCTGGCTCCACCACAGGAAGGAGGTAGAGGGTGATGGTTACTAGCCTGGCTCCACCATAGTAAGGAGGTAGAGGGTGATGGTTACTAGCCTGGCTCCACAGCTATACCACAGGAAGGAGGTAGATGGTGATGGTTACTAGCCTGGCTCCACCACAGGAAGGAGGTAGAGGGTGATGGTTACTAGCCTGGCTCCATCACAGGAAGGAGGTAGAGGGTGATGGTTACTAGCCTGGCTCCACCACAGGAAGGAGGTAGAGGGTGATGGTTACTAGCCTGGCTCCACCACAGGAAGGAAAAACTGTCCTCGGATCAGCGTTTAGAATAGTCTATCATTAGGGGATGGAGCTAAAAACTGTCTTCAGATCAGCATTTAGTTTATGGCCCTGCCAGTCCTTGGTGCAGTAGAGGGCAGTCTTACACCAACTTGGAGGGAGAGTTGGAGGAGGTAGAAACATTTCATGATAGGCTCTATACTGTACTTCTCTCAACTCAGCCATTCTATGACTTGTCAAACTATTGTGTCTGTCTAGGTACGTATTTAGTTTGCTATCTGCATGGTTTCATATAGATACTGTAGGTACATATTTAGTGTGCTATCTGCATGGTTTCATATAGGTAGATATTTAGGTTGCTATCTGCATGGTTTCATATAGGTAGATATTTAGGTTGCTATCTGCATGGTTTCATATAGGTACATATTTAGTTTGCTATCTGCATGGTTTCATATAGGAACATATTTAGTTTGCTATCTGCATGGTTTCATATAGGAACATATTTAGTGTGCTATCTGCATGGTTTCATATAGGTACATATATAGGTCGCTATCTGCATGGTATCATATAGGTACATATTTAGTTTGTATTCTGCATGGTATCATATAGGTACATATATAGGTTGCTATCTGCATGGTATCATATAGGTACATATTTAGTTTGTATTCTGCATGGTATCATATAGGTACATATTTAGTTTGTATTCTGCATGGTTTCATATAGGTACATATTTAGTTTGTATTCTGCATGGTTTCATATAGGTACATATTTAGTTTGTATTCTATAGATACTGTAGGTACATATTTAGTGGAACAAGTGGAGGCGGTTATGAAGAATTGCCATTATTAGTGACCCTGCTTACATTGATTAACTAGACTACGGTGTCTATATTAGTGATTCTACTTACATTGATTAACTAGACTACGGTGTCTATATTAGTGATTCTACTTACATTGATTAACTAGTCTACGGTGTCTATATTAGTGATCCTACTTACATTGATTAACTAGACTACGGTGTCTATATTAGTGATTCTACTTACATTGATTAACTAGACTACGGTGTCTATATTAGTGATCCTACTTACATTGATTAACTAGTCTACGGTGTCTATATTAGTGATCCTACTTACATTGATTAACTAGACTACAGTGTCTATATTAGTGATGCTGCTTACATTGATTAACTAGACTACGGTGTCTATATTAGTGATCCTACTTAAATTGATTAACTAGACTACGGTGTCTATATTAGTGATCCTACTTACATTGATTAACTAGACTACGGTGTCTATATTAGTGATCCTACCTACATTGATTAACTAGACTATGGTGTCTTTATTAGTGATCCTACTTACATTGATTAACTAGACTACGGTGTCTATATTAGTGATCCTACTTACATTGATTAACTAGACTACAGTGTCTATATTAGTGATGTCTATATTAGTGATCCTACTTACATTGATTAACTAGACTACGGTGTCTATATTAGTGATCCTACTTACATTGATTAACTAGACTACGGTGTCTATATTAGTGATGTCTATATTAGTGATCCTACTTACATTGATTAACTAGACTACGGTGTCTATATTAGTGATCCTACTTACATTGATTAACTAGACTACGGTGTCTATATTAGTGATGTCTATATTAGTGATCCTACTTACATTGATTAACTAGACTACGGTGTCTATATTAGTGATCCTACTTACATTGATTAACTAGTCTACGGTGTCTATATTAGTGATCCTACTTACATTGATTAACTAGTCTACAGTGTCTATATTAGTGATCCTACTTACATTGATTAACTAGACTACGGTGTCTATATTAGTGGTCCTACTTACATTGATTAACTAGACTACGGTGTCTATATTAGTGATCCTACTTACATTGATTAACTAGACTACAGTGTCTATATTAGTGATGTCTATATTAGTGATCCTACTTACATTGATTAACTAGACTACGGTGTCTATATTAGTGATGTCTATATTAGTGATCCTACTTACATTGATTAACTAGACTACGGTGTCTATATTAGTGATCCTACTTACATTGATTAACTAGACTACGGTGTCTATATTAGTGATCCTACTTACATTGATTAACTAGACTACGGTGTCTATATTAGTGATCCTACTTACATTGATTAACTAGTCTACGGTGTCTATATTAGTGATCATACTTACATTGATTAACTAGACTACGGTGTCTATATTAGTGGTCCTACTTACATTGATTAACTAGACTACGGTGTCTATATTAGTGATCCTACTTACATTGATTAACTAGACTACAGTGTCTATATTAGTGATGTCTATATTAGTGATCCTACTTACATTGATTAACTAGACTACGGTGTCTATATTAGTGATCCTACTTACATTGATTAACTAGACTACGGTGTCTATATTAGTGATCCTACTTACATTGATTAACTAGACTACAGTGTCTATATTAGTGATTAGAAATATTTGCATATATATTTACATACAGTGCATTCAAAGTTTAAAGACATATTCTACAACCAATGATCAATATATTTATCAATAGAAGTAGAGTAGGAAAAATCATTACTGAAAACGGTTATATATCAATACAATTACATACACCATA
Organism: Oncorhynchus kisutch; assembly: GCF_002021735.2. NCBI lineage: Eukaryota > Metazoa > Chordata > Actinopteri > Salmoniformes > Salmonidae > Oncorhynchus > Oncorhynchus kisutch. Next base: position 3,629,590 of record NC_034176.2, on the reverse strand, counting down.
GGTTTGTGGACAACTTACATTAAACCCTTCTAGGTGTTTGTGGACAACTTACATTAAACCCTTCTAGGTGTTTGTGGACAACTTACATTAAACCCTTCTAGGTGTTTGTGGACAACTTACATTAAACCCTTCTAGGTGTTTGTGGACAACTTACATTAAACCCTTCTAGGTGTTTGTGGACAACTTACATTAAACCCTTCTAGGTGTTTGTGGAAAACTTACATTAAACCCTTCTAGGTGTTTGTGGACAACTTACATTAAACCCTTCTAGGTGTTTGTGGACAACTTACATTAAACCCTTCTAGGTGTTTGTGGACAACTTACATTAAACCCTTCTAGGTGTTTGTGGACAACTTACATTAAACCCTTCTAGGTGTTTGTGGACAACTTACATTAAACCCTTCTAGGTGTTTGTGGACAACTTACATTAAACCCTTCTAGGTGTTTGTGGACAACTTACATTAAACCCTTCTAGGTGTTTGTGGACAACTTACATTAAACCCTTCTAGGTGTTTGTGGACAACTTACATTAAACCCTTCTAGGTGTTTGTGGACAACTTACATTAAACCCTTCTAGGTGTTTGTGGACAACTTACATTAAACCCTTCTAGGTGTTTGTGGACAACTTACATTAAACCCTTCTAGGTGTTTGTGGACAACTTACATTAAACCCTTCTAGGTGTTTGTGGACAACTTACATTAAACCCTTCTAGGTGTTTGTGGACAACTTACATTAAACCCTTCTAGGTGTTTGTGGACAACTTACATTAAACCCTTCTAGGTGTTTGTGGACAACTTACATTAAACCCTTCTAGGTGTTTGTGGACAACTTACATTAAACCCTTCTAGGTGTTTGTGGACAACTTACATTAAACCCTTCTAGGTGTTTGTGGACAACTTACATTAAACCCTTCTAGGTGTTTGTGGACAACTTACATTAAACCCTTCTAGGTGTTTGTGGACAACTTACATTAAACCCTTCTAGGTGTTTGTGGAAAACTTACATTAAACCCTTCTAGGTGTTTTTTCCATAACTTAAGTAAACCCGTCGTCTAGGTGTTTGTCGATAACATTATCCCCTATACTGACTGTGACTGAGCTGCCTTACCGGTCCTTGTCATTGTTAACATGGGTAACCCACACAGGCATCTCAGACCTGCAACAGAAATACGCATCAAAGGACAGATCGCCCGGGCTATAAAGAGTCATCTATGCTGTACTGGGGAAAATATTTGACCATGAACACAAAAACCTGCTATGTAGCAACTGGCCGTGTGAGTGAATTTCAGCTCCGTAAATGATAGTGTTGTACCATTTAGGTTGAAGGCTATTCCATGCGAGAAATTGCCAAGAAACTGAAGATCTCATACAACGCTGTGTACTACTCCCCTTCACAGAACAGCGTAAACTGGCTCTAACCAGAATAGAAAGAGGAGTGGGAGGCCCCGGTGCACAACTGAGCAAGAGGACAAGTACATTAGAGTGTCTAGTTTGACAGACAAATGCCTCACAAGTCCTCAACTGGCAGCTTCATTAAATAGTAACCACAAAACATCAGTCTCAACGTCAACAGTGAAGAGGCAAATCCAGGATGCTGGCCTTCTAGGCAGAGTTGCAAAGACAAAAAACATATCTCAGACTGGCAAATAAAACGAAAAGATTAAGATGGGAAAAAAAACACAGACAATGGACAGAGGAACTCTGCTTTGGAGCCAGCATCCCGGAGTCTCCGCTTCACTGTTGACGTTGAGACTGGACAGAGGAACTGTGCTTTGAAGCCAGCATCCCGGAGTCTCCTCTTCACTGTTGACGTTGAGACTGGACAGAGGAACTCTGCTTTGAAGCCAGCATCCCGGAGTCTCCTCTTCACTGTTGACGTTGAGACTGGACAGAGGAACTCTGCTTTGAAGCCAGCATCCCGGAGTCTCCTCTTCACTGTTGACGTTGAGACTGGACAGAGGAACTCTGCTTTGAAGCCAGCATCCCGGAGTCTCCTCTTTACTGTTGACGTTGAGACTGGACAGAGGAACTCTGCTCTGAAGAAAGCATCCCGGACTCTCCTCTTCACTGTTGACGTTGAGACTGGACAGAGGAACTCTGCTTTGAAGCCAGCATCCCGGAGTCTCCTCTTCACTGTTGACGTTGAGACTGGACAGAGGAACTCTGCTTTGGAGCCAGCATCCCGGAGTCTCCTCTTCACTGCTGACGTTGAGACTGGACAGAGGAACTCTGCTTTGAAGCCAGCATCCCGGAGTCTCCTCTTCACTGTTGACGTTGAGACTGGACAGAGGAACTCTGCTTTGAAGCTAGCATCCCGGAGTCTCCTCTTCCCTGTTGACGTTGAGACTGGACAGAGGAACTCTGCTTTGAAGCTAGCATCCCGGAGTCTCCTCTTCACTGTTCACGTTGAGAAAGGTGTTTTCCGGATACTAATTAATGAAGCTGCTAGTTGAGGACTTGTGAGGTGTATGTTTCTCAAACTAGACACTCTAATAAAGTTGTCCTCTTGCTCAGTTGTGCACCGGGGCCTCCCAATCCTCTTTCTATTCTGGTACGAGCCAGTTTGCGCTGTTCTTTGAAGGAGGTAGTACACAACACAATCTTCAGTTTCTTGGCAATTTCTCACATGGAATAGCCTTCATTTCTCAGAATAAGAATAGAATGTTGAGTTCCAGAAGAAAGGTTTTTGTTTCTGGCCATTTTGAGCCTGTAATCGAACCCACAAATACCGATTCTCCAGATACTCAACTAGTCCAAAGGCCAGTTTTATTGCTTCTTTGATCAGACAAACAGTTTTCATCTGTACTAACGGAATTGCAAAAAGGGTTTTCTGATGATCAATTAGCCTTTTAATATGATAAACTAACACAATGTGCCGTTGGAACACAAGAGTGATGGTTTGCTGATAGTTGTCCTCTGTACACCTATGTAGATAATCCATAAAAAACAAGCCATTTCCAGCTACAATAGTCATTTACAACATTAACAATGTCTACACTGTATTTATGATCAATTTGATGTTATTTTAATGGACAAAACAAGGACATTTCTAAGTGATTCCAAACTTTTGAACGGTAGTGTATATATACATTAACAGTACAATGTAAATAAGATTTACTTCCATGTATGTATATATCTTTATATTGTGTAGGTATTTGTTTTGTATTAGTGCATCCAAAAAACTATCCAAAAATATGTAAAAGCATTGTAGCCTGTTTGCTATTGCTCATATATTTGTGTTGTTTTGAGTCGCTGCTTCAGTATGTTCCTAGTGTATTACTGGAAACATTGATAAGACACTAGATATAACAATGGACAACAGAACAAGGAAAAATACAGAGCAAACCGTGTTAATATATTGACTAGTCTTCTCAGCTTCCGTGTTCCTGACCGCCTTTTCTGTGCCTAACCAAATATGACTCAGCCAAGTCACACAGGACAGATGGCAACAACACTCTTCATCTAATTTGACTCAAAATAGCTTGGCTGAAATGACTGAAAAGTACCGCAATTTTCTAATTTTGTAGCTGCATCTCCCCCCCCCCCCCCCCCACGGCGCCTTCAAAGGGAGTCAAGATACCATTGGATGGAGTAGGAGTGGTATGCAACAAAATGCTATTTCCAACACGATACAGTCATTTCCCTGCCATAGGCCTTGAGACCAGCTCTGCATCCCAAATGCCAGCCCATTCCATATATAGTGCACTCCCTTTTACACAGCCCCATGTGGTCAAAAGTTGTTCACTCCATAGAGAAAGGTGACATTTGGGACACAGATGACAGAAATCACCACAATTCTAAATCTCTGGTGTTATTTTCTTTGTGATTACTCAGCGCTTGGATGAAGAAACTAGGAGGATATGTAGGAATATGTTGCAGACCAAGTCTCAAGTCCTTGACCATAAAATGATGGTCATTATGGAACAGGAGGAGGGGAAGAGAGGGAAGAGTACAACCACAAAAAAGTATGAAAATGTATGTACTCACTACTGTAAGAGTGTCTGCTAAATGACTCAAATGTCAATGTAAATCTACAGTACAAATGCAATGTTGCATCATTCTACTGTACATATGCAATGTTGGATCATTCTACTGTACATATGCAATGTTGGATCATTCTACTGTACATATGCAATGGTGGATCATTCTACTGTACATATGCAATGGTGGATCATTCTACTGTACATATGCAATGTTGCAACATTCTACTGTACATATGCAATGTTGGATCATTCTACTGTACATATGCAATGTTGGATCATTCTACTGTACATATGCAATGGTGGATCATTCTACTGTACATATGCAATGCTGGATCATTCTACTGTACATATGCAATTTTGGATCATTCTACTGTACATATGCAATGTTGGATCATTCTACTGTACATATGCAATGTTGCAACATTCTACTGTACATATGCAATGTTGGATCATTCTACTGTACATATGCAATGTTGGATCATTCTACTGTACATATGCAATGTTGGATTTTTGTCATCCATGATGGCTGGAGTAGGCAGCACTAACTATACCGTTTTGTCATCCATGATGGCTGGAGGAGGCAGCACTAACTATACCATTTTGTAGTCCATGATGGCTGGAGGAGGCAGCACTAACTATACCGCTTTGTAGTACATGATGGCTGGAGGAAGCAGCACTAACTATACCGTTTTGTCGTCCATGATGGCTGGAGGAGGCAGCACTAACTATATCAGTTTAATATCTAATTGCCAAATCAAATCACATTTTACTGGTCACATACACGTGATTAGCAGATGTTATTGCGGTAATATCTAACAATTTGCACAACATACCCAATAAATACAAATCTAAGTAGGAATGAATTAAGACTATATTTATACAGACTAATGAATCTATCGGAACGGACTAAGATACAGTAGAATAGTATAGAATACAGTATATACATAGTGGATGGGTGATGCAAGATATGTAAACATTATTAAAGTGACTAGTGTTCCATTCCTTAAAGAGGCCAATGATTCCTAGTCTATGCCTATAGGCAGCAGCCTCTAATGTGCTAGTGATGGCTGTTTAACAGTCTGATGACCATGAGATAGAACTTGTTTTTCATTCTCTCTCAGCTTTGATGCACCAGCACTGACCTCACCTTCTGGATGGTAGCGGGGTGAACAGGCAGTGGCTCAGGTGGTTGATGTCCTTGATGAGCTTTTTGGCCTTCCTGTGACATCAGGTACTGTTGGTGTCCTGGAGGGCAGGTAGTTTGCCCCCGGTAATGCATTGGGCAGACCTCACCACCCTCTTGAGGGCCTTGCGGTTGCGGGCGGGGCAGTTGCCTAACCAGGCAGTGATACAGCCCGACAAGATGCTTTCAATTGTGCATCTGTAAAAATGTGTGAGGGCTTTAGGTGACAAACCAAATTACTTTAGCCTCCTGAGGTTGAAGAGGCTCTGTTGCACCTTCTTCACCACACTGTCTGTGTGGGTGGTCCTTCAATTTGTCAGTGATGTGTACGCCAAGGAACTTGAAGCTTTCCACCTTCTCCACTGCGGTGTCGTCGATGTGGATAGGGGGGAGGGGGGGTGCACCCTCTGCCTTGTCCTGAAGTCCACAATCATCTCCTTTGTTTTGTTGACGAGGTTGTTTTCCAGGCACCACTCTCAGAGCTCTCACCTCCTCCCAGTAGGATGTCTCGTCATCATTGGTAATCAAGAGTATTACTGTTGTGTTGTCTGCAAACTTGATGATTAATTTGGAGGCATGCTTGGCTACGCAGTCATGGGTGAACAGGGAGTACAGAAAGGGGCTGAGCACGCATCCTTGTGGGGCCCCAGTGTTGAGGATCTGCAGAGTGGAGGTGTTGTTTTCTACCTACACCACCTGGGGCGGCCTGTCAGGAAGTCCAGGACCTAGATGCACAGGGCGGGGTTCAGACCCATGGCCCTGAGCTTGATGATGAGCTTGGAGGGTACTATGGTGTTGAATGCTGAGCTGTAGTCAACAAACAGCATTCTTACATAGGTATTCCTCTTGTCCAGATGTGATAGGGCAGTGTGCAGAGTGATTGTGATTGCATCATCTGTGGATCTATTGGGGCAGTAAGCAGATTTAAGTGGGTCTAAGATGGCAGGTTAGGTAGATGATCCTTGTCTAGTCTCTCAAAGCACTTCATGATGACAGAGGTGAGTGGTGAGTGCTACAGGGTGATAGTTATTAAGTTTAGTTACTTCTTGGGTACAGGAACAATGGTGGCCATCTTGAAGCATGTGGGGACAGCAGACTGTGATAGGGAGAGTTTTGAATATGCAGACAGTCCAAAAAGCTACCGCTAAACTTCATCCAAACAAGTCAAACGAAGTTTCTATTTAATCCTCAGGTACCCTAAAATGTAAATAAACTATAATATTTAGTACGGAAAGTAGTATGTTCAATAGGAAAGCCAAATTATTAAGCGTGCACCCTCTCCCTCGCACGCCGAAAGGCTGATATTGTTCCGGTGCTCTCTTCACCAAAACTCCAAATTCTTGCTTGTTTTTCAAAAAAACAAGCCTGAAACCTTGATGAAAGACTGTTGACATCTAGTGGAAGCCATAGAAATTGCAATCTGGGAGACGGATTTACATAGGAACAATAGGTTTCCATTATAAGAGCATTTACATTTACAGTTTGTTTTTCTTCTGATTTTTGCCTGCCATATCAGTTCTGTTATAGTCTCAGACATTATTTTAACAGTTTTAGAAACTTCAATGTGTTTTCTATCCAATGCTACCAGTTATATGCATATCCTGGCCACTGGGCCTGAGTAACGGGCAGTTTACTTTGGGAACGTCAGTCAGTCGGAAATTCAGGAAACTAGACCATTTCCCTAACAAGTTTTAAGACGTTTAAATGTTTTACTCATGTCAGCCACGGACAAGGAGACCCCACAGTCCTTGGTAGCTGGCAACGTTGTTGGCACTGTGTTATCCTTGCATGTGAAGAAGGTGTTTAGTTTGTCCGGACGCAAGACGTCGGTCTCTGCGACGTGGCTGGTTTTCCTTTCGTAGTCCGTGATTGCCGGTAGTCTCTGCCAAATACATCTCGTGTCCGAGCCATTGAATTTTATCGTAAATGTTGACTGGAGGCAGAAACACTAGCTTCATCAGTTTAATATTGAATTACTGTTTTGTCGTCCATGATGGCTGGAGGCAGCAGCACTAACTATATAAATTCCCTAATGGGCCAGATGCTTTCTGCCTTTAGCAACAAGCTAGTTGCTAGAGGCAGAAAATGGCAGCCTATTCACTATATAGTATACTACTTTGACCAGTGCCCATAGTGCACTGTATAGGTAATAGGGTGCCATTTGGGATGGAGGCCCAGAGTACACAGGCAGGCCCAGAATGCACAGGCAGGCCCAGAGTACACAGGCAGGCCCAGAGTACCCAGGCAGGCCCAGAGTACCCAGGCAGGCCCAGAGTACACAGGCAGGCCCAGAGTACACAGGCAGGCCCAGAGTACCCAGGCAGGCCCAGAGTACACAGGCAGGCCCAGAGTACACAGGCAGGCCCAGAGTACACAGGCAGGCCCAGAGCACACAGGCAGGCCCAGAGCACACAGACAGGCCAAGTCCTTTGTATTAGGGGCCCCTGGACTTTTGAGGCCGTGGACGCATTAGGAAGGAAGATGGACCAGGATCATTGCCTTTATGTCTACACATTGTGTGTGTACACATTCCTTTGTAGTGGCTTTCACCAGGGAAGAGACTGGTGGAACAGAGAAGGGGGGGGGGAAACCAGCTTAGTTATTTGACATTGTTTCCTTCAACCTCCCACACAGTCAGTCAGCTTGTGTCTTTTACAGTTTACAGGATTCTCTTTCTGATCTGTTCTTTCCTTTGTCTGTTTATCGTCTTTCTCTCTATTCTGTTTATTGTGGCATTTCACCGATCACATTTCCTGTACATGCAAATGTATTTTGCGAATGAAGTAGATTCCGCCTCTTTATGAAGAGGTTGTGTCCTGTACATTCACCAGACAAATTGTAACCTGAGGGTTTGAACAATCTATCAACTTTCTTATCAACCTACTCCGTGTCATTTTGTGATGGGTATTTAAACAGCATCGTGAAGTAATGTATTAGAAAGCAGGTAACTGATATTCTCATCCATGTACATCTCAACCATAACCAGTAAGCTGACTCCTTTACACGCTTCATGATACCCAGTCCTGTTATTATAACATGTTAGTTAACATGTTAGTCAGTGGTTACTTGAATGGTGATTGAGCTACACTCAATTCTATAGCTGAACCCTGACCAGTTTCCCTGCTTCACTGGTCCCCAGTGAGCTACTCTCAATTCTATAGCTGAACCCAGACCAGTTTCCCTGCTTCACTGGTACCCGATGAGCTACTCTCAATTCGATAGCTGAACCCAGACCAGTTTTCCTGCTTCACATAAACAGAGCAAAGCACAGAGATATCCTTGATGAAAACCTGCCCGAGAGCGCTCATGATTTCAGACTGGGGCGAAGGTTGACCCTAAGCACACAGCCAAGACAGCGCAAGAGTGGCTTCGGGACAAGAATCTGAATGTCGTAGAGTGGCCCAGTCAGCGCCCGGACTTGAACCCGATCGAACAATCACCTTTCAATGTCCTACTAGTAACATTCACCTTTCATTTGTCTACCAGTAACATTCACCTTTCACCTGTCCTACTAGTAACATTCACCTTTCATTGGTCTACCAGTAACATTCACCTTTCATTGGTCTACCAGTAACATTCACCTTTCATTGGTCTACCAGTAACATTCACCTTTCATTGGTCTACCAGTAACATTCACCTTTCATTGGTCTACCAGTAACATTCACCTTTCATTGGTCTACCAGTAACATTCACCTTTCATTGGTCTACCAGTAACATTCACCTTTCATTGGTCTACCAGTAACATTCACCGTTCATTGGTCTACCAGTAACATTCACCTTTCATTGGTCTACCAGTAACATTCACCTTTCATTGGTCTACCAGTAACATTCACCTTTCATTGGTCTACCAGTAACATTCACCTTTCATTGGTCTACCAGTAACATTCACCTTTCATTGGTCTACCAGTAACATTCACCTTTCATTGGTCTACCAGTAACATTCACCTTTCATTGGTCTACCAGTAACATTCACCTTTCATTGGTCTACCAGTAACATTCACCTTTCATTGGTCTACCAGTAACATTCACCTTGGGAAATTGGAATAACCTGTAATTTTATCAAAGAAGCAAGAATTAAGAAGGTTAATGGGCTGTATATCTTTGGATGAATGTGAAGAAAATGGTCTAAATTGTTCCGATCATTGAAACTAATTTCCTATCATTGAAACTAATTTCCAATTTCCTATCATTGAAAATAATTTCCAATTTCCTACATTTAAAATCATTTCCAATTTCCTAGCATTTAAAATCATTTCCAATTTCCTAGCATTGAAAATAACTTCCAATTTCCTAACATTGAAAGTGTGAGTTAAACAGCTAAGTTTTCCCTGAGAACCTCTTATTCTTACCTTCTTTAATGTGTAACTGGGGGATGATTATCAATACGCTTCACAGGATGGGAATTGTGAAAAAGAAAAGAATGCCACATTTAACATATTACCTATTAATCAACTGTCTTCGCTCATATATCTACCATTTCACTCTCAGAAAAACATGTCGATACGAACCAAAACTGCTTTTAGAGAGAGAAAAAAAGTGCTGAAACTGAGATCCCGCCGTCTCTCTGTCTGTCTGACAAGCCTGGATGCTGGAGATCTGTGTACTCCCGTCAGCCCCCCCCCCTCACTAAACCCCCTCTCCACTAAACCCCCAGCTTCCAAGTAGGAGACAGCAGAGTCTGAGACAGCTTCCAGGTAGGAGACCGACAGTCTGAGACAGGAGGGTGAGGAGAACGGAGTGGAAAAGGGTGTGGAAGGAGGGGTGAGGTAATCCACTCCGGTTGGTCTCAGATAGGAGGGTGGGGGTGAGAAGGCGTGGGAGTCAGTCAGACACATTTCTGAGAGAAATGCTCTCTGCTTCTCCTGGTCTTGTGGCTGGTGGAGGGGAACCTGGAGATAAAGATAGAGAGCCTGCTCCTCTCTCTCTGGGGAACCCGGAGACAGAGAGCCTGCTCCTCTCTCTCTGGGGAACCCGGAGACAGAGAGCCTGCTCCTCTCTCTCTGGGGAACCTGGAGACAGAGAGCCTGCTCCTCTCTCTCTCTGGGGAACCTGGAGACAGAGCCTGCTCCTCTCCCTCTGGGGACCTGGAGACAGAGAGCCTGCTCCTCTCTCTCTGGGGAACCTGGAGACAGAGAGCCTGCTCCTCTCTCTCTCTGGGGAACCTGGAGACAGAGCCTGCTCCTCTCCCTCTGGGGACCTGGAGACAAGAGAGCCTGCTCCTCTCTCTCTGGGGAACCTGGAGACAAGAGAGCCTGCTCCTCTCTCTCTGGGGAACCTGGAGACAGAGAGCCTGCTCCTCTCTCTCTGGGAACCTGGAGACAAGAGAGCCTGCTCCTCTCTCTCTGGGGGACCTGGAGACAGAGAACCTGCTCCTCTCTCTCTGGGGAACCTGGAGACAGAGAGCCTGCTCCTCTCTCTCTGGGGAACCTGGAGACAGAGCCTGCTCCTCTCCCTCTGGGGACCTGGAGACAAGAGAGCCTGCTCCTCTCTCTCTGGGGAACCTGGAGACAAGAGAGCCTGCTCCTCTCTCTCTGGGGAACCTGGAGACAGAGAGCCTGCTCCTCTCTCTCTGGGAACCTGGAGACAAGAGAGCCTGCTCCTCTCTCTCTGGGGGACCTGGAGACAGAGAACCTGCTCCTCTCTCTCTGGGGAACCTGGAGACAGAGAGCCTGCTCCTCTCTCTCTGGGGAACTGGCGACAGAGCCTGCTCCTCTCTCTCTGGGGAACCTGGAGATAGAGCCTGCTCCTCTCTCTCTGGGGAACCTGGAGACAGAGCCTGCTCCTCTCTCTCTGGGGAACTGGAGACAAGAGAGCCTGCTCCTCTCTCTCTGGGGAACCTGGAGACAGAGAGCCTGCTCCTCTCTCTCTGGGGAACCTGGAGACAAGAGAGCCTGCTCCTCTCTCTCTGGGGGACCTGGAGACAGAGCCTGCTCCTCTCTCTGGGGAACCTGGAGACAGAGAGCCTGCCCCTCTCTCTCTGGGGTACCTGGAGACAGAGAGCCTGCTCCTCTCCCTCTGGGGACCTGGAGACAAGAGAGCCTGCTCCTCTCTCTCTGGGGAACCTGGAGACAGAGAGCCTGCTCCTCTCTCTCTGGGGAACCTGGAGACAGAGAGCCTGCTCCACTCTCTCTGGGGAACCTGGAGACAGAGATCCTGCTCCACTCTCTCTGGGGAACTGGAGACAGAGCCTGCTCCTCTCTCTCTGGGGAACCTGGAGACAGAGCCTGCTCCTGTCTCTCTGGGGAACTGGGGAACTGGAGACAAGTGAGCTTACTCCTCTCTCTCTGGGGGACCTGGAGACAGAGAGCCTGCTCCTCTCCCTCTGGGGACCTGGAGACAAGAGAGCCTGCTCCTCTCTCTCTGGGGAACCTGGAGACAGAGAGCCTGCTCCTCTCTTTCTGGGGAACCTGGAGACAGAGAGCCTGCTCCACTCTCTCTGGGGAACTAGAGACAGAGCCTGCTCCTCTCTCTCTGGGCAACCTGGAGACAGAGCCTGCTCCTCTCTCTCTGGGGAACCTGGAGACAGAGCCTGCTCCTCTCTCTCTGGGGAACTGGAGACAAGAGAGCTTACTCCTCTCTCTCTGGGGAACCTCGAGACAGAGAGCCTGCTCCTCTCTCCGGGGAACCTGGAGACAGAGAGCGTGGTCCTCTCTCTCTGGGGAACCTGGAGACAGAGAGCCTGCTCCTCTCTCTCTGGGGAACCTGGAGACACGAGAGCCTGATCCTCTCTCTCTGGGGAACCTGGAGACAGAGCCTGCTCCTCTCTCTCTGGGGAACCTGGAGACAGAGAGCCTACTCCTCTCTCTCTGGGGAAAATGGAGACAGAGAGCCTACTCCTCTCTCTCTGGGGAACCTGGAGACAGAGCCTGCTCCTCTCTCTCTGGGGAACCTGGAGACAAGAGAGCCTGCTCCTCTCTCTCTCTCTGGGGAACCTGGAGACAGAGCCTGCTCCTCTCTCTCCGGGGAACCTGGAGACAGAGAGCCTACTCCTCTCTCTCTCTCTGGGGAACTGGAGACAAGAGAGCCTGCTCCTCTCTCTCTGGGGAACCTGGAGACAGAGCCTGCTCCTCTCTCTCTGGGGAACCTGGAGACAGAGAGCCTACTCCTCTCTCTCTCTCTGGGGAACTGGAGACAAGAGAGCCTGCTCCTCTCTCTCTGGGGAACCTGGAGACAGAGCCTGCTCCTCTCTCTCTGGGGAACCTGGAGACAGAGAGCCTACTCCTCTCTCTCTCTCTGGGGAACCTGGAGACAGAGAGCCTGCTCCTCTCTCCGGGGAACCTGGAGACAGAGAGCCTGCTCCTCTCTCTCTGGGGAACCTGGAGACAGAGAGCCTGCTCCTCTCTCTCCGGGGAACCTGGAGACAGAGAGCCTGCTCCTGTCTCTCTGGGGAACCTGGAGACAGAGATCCTGCTCCACTCTCTGGGGAACCTGGAGACAGAGAGCCTGCTCCACTCTCTGGGGAACTTGGAGACAGAGAGCCTGCTCCACTCTCTGGGGAGGCTTTTACGGTGTCTCTTTAATGTGTAGGTGGAGCCTCCCAGTCACCGGCCTGGCCGCCCTCATTCAGCACCGGTAACAAGATCACTGCTCTCACTGCACACCCTGTGCTAAAAAGCGAACATTCTCGACTCTAAAGGCGTCTGTGGTCAGAGCGCTATCTCTCTCCCTCTCTCTCTCCCCTTTTCTTTTTGTCTCTCATCGTTTCTTTTCATCTTTTTCTGTGTCTCTTTTTTGCCTTCTCTCTTCCTCTCTCTCTCTCTTTCTATCTCTCCCTCTTTTACCATCTGTTTCTCTTCTTCTATTTCCTCCAACTTTCTCTCTTCCTCTAGTTAAATAAATACAAATTATCGTTCTCTTATCTCTGTTTCCTCCAGCAGCCTGCCAACCTTTTGCTTAGATTATCCAGAGCGACTTAGAGAACCAAACAATTTGATTTCAGAACTGAACCAAATAGTTATCTTTTTTCCCTTCAGCCCAAATCGGCCGATTCCCCTACAGATAGACTAGATAGACAGATAGACTAGTTTCCTGTGTGTGAAAAAAATCCTAGGGCATCTAAATAGAATAGATATTCCTCTTATTACATTTTCAAACTAAACAGTTTTGAGATAATGACTGTGTGTCAGGCTATTCCAGCAGTTCAATAAGGACTAGCTAAACAACACTTTCACCTGTCCAAATATTTGTCAGAATTTGTATCACATGATTTATTAGGAGAAGTGACGACGTTCGTAATAGAAGCAGCAGTCAACGGTCAACGGTCAACGGTCAAAACATATTGGTACAAACAGTAGCCAACTCTTTCTATTCTGGTTAGAGCCAGTTTGCTCTGTTCTGTGAAGGGAGTAACACACAGCAATGTACAAGATCTTTGGTTTCTTGGCAATTTCTCGGCATGGAAAAAGCCTTCATTTCTCAGAGAAAAAACAGAGTGATGAGTTTCAGAGGAAAGGTCTTTGTTTCTGGCCATTTTGAGTCTGTAATCAAACCCACAAATGCTGATGCTCCAGATACTCAACTAGTCTAAAGAAGGCCATATTTATTGCTTCTTTAATCAGGACAACAGTTTTCAGCTGTGCCAACATAATTGTTAAATGCTTTTCTAATGATCAATTAGCCATTTAAAATGATAAACTTGGATTAGCTAACACAACGTGCCATTGGAACACAGCAGTGATGGTTGCTGATAATGGGCCTCTGTACACCTATGTAGATATTCCATAAAAAATCTGCTGTTTCCAGCGACAATAGTCATTTACAACATTAACAATGTCTACACTGTATTTCTGATCAATTTGATGTTATTTTAATGGCCAAAAATTGTGCTTTTCTGTAAAAAACAAGGACATTTCTAAGTGACCCCAAACTGTTGAACGTTAGTGTACATCTCGTAGAGTGATGTGTGTGTATATATATATAGTTCGGGTAGCCTTCCACAAGCTTCCCACAATAAGTTGGGTGAATTTTGGCCCATTCCTCCTGACAGAGCTCGTGTAACTGAGTCAGGTTTGCAGGCCTCCTTGCTCGCACACACTTTTTCAGTTCTGCCAACACATTTTCTATAGGATTGAGATCAGAGCTTTGTGATGGCCACTCCAATACCTTGAATTTGTTGTCCTTATGTCATTTTGCCACAACTTTTGGAAGTATGCTTGGGGTCATTGTCCATTTGGAAGACCCATTTGCGACCAAGGTATTGAGATGTTGTTTCAGTAGATCCACATAATTTTCCTGCCTCATGATGCCATTTATTTTGTGAAGTGCACCAGTCCCTCCTGCAGCAAAGCACCGCCACAACATGATGCTGCCACCCGAGTGCATCACGGTTGGGATGGTGTTCTTCGGCTTGCCAGCCTCCCCCTCTTCCTAAAAACATAACGATGGTCATTATGGCCAAACAGTTCTATTTTTATTTCATCAGACCAGAGGACATTTCTCCAAAACGTCTGCAGTTGCAAACTGTAGTCTGGCTTTTTTATGGCGGTTTTGGAGCAGTGGCATCTTCCTTGTTGAGTGGCCTTTCAGGTTATGTCTTGAAATGTTGCTTCAATATATCCACATAATCTTATATATATATATATATCTTGTATATCTTGTACGGTGACTCAGTAGTATGTAGGCACTGTAAGATGTACTCTCTGTATCTCTCTACGTCTCAGAAGATAATCTAGCCTTTATATGATCACATCCCTTCTAAGATGGGAATCTAAATGTATCATTTCCTATTCGCTGAGCCGCAATAGCCCCAACCAACGAAGAAGACACTGAGTGTCACTCCTGCCTCAGACTCACAACAGCTTATTGATAGTCCCTAAACCCCCATCACCCCATCGTGCCCCCCTCCCCCTGAACCCCCATCACCCCATCGTGCCCCCCTCCCCCTGACCAGCTCTAAGTGAGTATAGGGTGTCCGCTGCTTCCACGGTTGGCGCCAAGCTCTATCTTCTATGCACCACAAACAGAATTCATTGCAAATCAATCCAACAAAGTACAACTGATCAGTAAACCAGTTAGTAATTCTCGCTCTTCTACCGGGTCTTAGTTATTCCATCGTGAAGCTTTAAATGTGTTTCAAATTTAGTCATTCATTTTCATATAGATGGGTTTTTGTTTTTTTGTTCCTATATTGGTAGCCTATGTCCCTGTCCCTGTTCCTATGTCCCTATATCACTATGTCCCTATGTCCCTATATCACTATGTCCCTATATCACTGTCCCTATGTCCCTATATCACTGTCCCTATATCACTGTCCCTATGTCCCTGTCCCTATATCACTATGTCCCTATATCCATATATCCCTATGTCCCTGTCCCTATATCACTATGTCCCTATATCCATATATCCCTATGTCCCTATATCACTATGTCCCTATGTCCCTGTCCCTATATCCCTATGTCCCTATATTACTATGTCACTATGTCCCTATGTCCCTATATCACTATGTCCCTATGTCCCTGTATCCCTATGTCCCTATATAATTATGTCCCTGTCCCTATGTCCCTATATCACTATGTCCCTATGTCCCTATATCACTATGTCCCTATGTCCCTATGTCCCTGTGTCCCTATATCACTATGTCCCTATGTCCCTATGTCCCTATGTCCCTATATCACTATGTCCCTATATCACTATGTCCCTATGTCCCTATGTCCCTATGTCCCTGTGTCCCTATATCACTATGTCCCTATGTCCCTGTGTCCCTATATCCCTATGTCCCTGTGTCCCTATATCACTATGTCCCTGTGTCCCTATGTCCCTATGTCCCTATGTCCCTATGTCCCTGTGTCCCTATATCACTATGTCCCTGTGGTATTGGATGTTGCTAATCATTGAGCTATAGTATGCTATGGATTGCTGTGAAAAAGAAGTGAATTACATTTCAGGTCAAATGGACCAAAGCAAGAGAATAATATTGAATTGAAAACCTTGCGCATCTGTGAAAAGAAAAGTTCAAATATATATATTTTTTAAACCCTTCAGATTATAATGAGCTTTTTTTTGGCACAGATCTGTGGTCTTTTGAGTGACGGAAAAACCTAATTTCTGTTTAGTGTTCATCAGTAGCTCGGCAACCCTGTTTAGTGTTCATCAGTAGCTCAGCAACCCTGTTTAGGGTTCATCAGTAGCTCTGCAACCCTGTTTAGGGTTCATCAGTAGCTCTGCAACCCTATTTAGTGTTCATCAGTAGCTCTGTTTAGTGTTCATCAGTAACCCTGTTTAGTGTTCTTCAGTAGCTCTGCAACCCTGTTTAGTGTTCATCAGTAGCTCTGTTTAGTGTTCATCAGTAGCTCAGCAACCCTGTTTAGGGTTCATCAGTAGCTCTGCAACCCTGTTTAGGGTTCATCAGTAGCTCTGCAACCCTATTTAGTGTTCATCAGTAGCTCTGTTTAGTGTTCTTCAGTAGCTCTGCAACCCTGTTTAGTGTTCATCAGTAGCTCTGTTTAGTGTTCATCAGTAGCTCAGCAACCCTGTTTAGGGTTCATCAGTAGCTCTGCAACCCTGTTTAGTGTTCATCAGTAGCTCTGTTTAGTGTTCATCAGTAGCTCAGCAACCCTGTTTAGTGTTCATCAGTAGCTCTGTTTAGTGTTCATCAGTAGCTCTGTTTAGTGTTCATCAGTAGCTCTGTTTAGTGTTCATCAGTAGCTCTGTTTAGTGTTCATCAGTAGCTCTGCAAACATGTGGAAAAAACAGTTTGATCTGCTGTTTGAAGTAGCTCAACAACTGTTGTAGTCTAATAGCCAATGGTTTGTTGTAGTCTAATAGCCAATGGTTTGTTGTAGTCATATAGCCAATGGTTTGTTGTAGTCATATAGCCAATGGTTTGTTGTAGTCTAATAGCCAATGGTTTGTTGTAGTCTTTTTGCCAATGGTTTGTTGTAGTCATATAGCCAATGGTTTGTTGTAGTCATATAGCCAATGGTTTGTTGTAGTCATATAGTCAATGGTTTGTTGTAGTCTAATAGTCAATGGTTTGTTGTAGTCATATAGCCAATGGTTTGTTGTAGTCATATAGCCAATGGTTTGTTGTAGTCATATAGCCAATGGTTTGTTGTAGTCATATAGCCAATGGTTTGTTGTAGTCTAATAGCCAATGGTTTGTTGTAGTCTAATAGCCAATGGTTTGTTGTAGTCTTATGGCTATAGTGCTTTGCTATACCGTTCTTAATTTCATAAAATGCTTACCTTGTGAATGTTAATGAAATTAGACAGCACAGATATACTGTAATGTAGCATTAACCTGTAATGTAGCATT